>NC_139219.1:198765365-198807509 GCF_055691185.1 Crinia signifera
GTGCCAAATAAACATTTATGTACAGTTCGAAATTGCCTTTGTTTTTAATCAGAAATATGTTAGAGGGCTTGTAAGGGTAGGTACATACAGATGTGTACTGTAAGTTATACTTGTAATTTGAGGTGAGGGGTAATGATTGATGTGTGAATGTGTGTGTTTTTGAATAAAATAACACATAGTAAAAATGCATGAATGTTTAATGTTGTTCGATTAAAACATCACACATAACATCAGGGTAGGTATACATGTTACACATTTTGGATAAAGTAATTACGTACATAATTTAGTACATATACAGAAACACCAACATAACTTGATTTAAAAGTAACAGCAATATGGGGACACATAGATAGTGATTAAAATGCCACATTAGAACATAACAAATAAACATGTAATGAGGGTTCAAATGTAGTTTTATTAGGTCTTTATTAAGGTAGACAATTGAGTTAATAGAAAACAATAAGTGAATAACAAATAGATTAATTAATCAATTGTCAGATTAGTAGTTGAGAGGCAAGATTTGCAGGTCCATATATGTGAAGGGTATGCCAGCGTGCACGGACGTACGCTCACTCTCACGAGCGGTGACATAAGCTGAGTTTTCCATTGAAAACAATAGGGACCCGTCCGTGCAAACTGGCGTACGCTCAGATCTCCGCAAGAAGTCGGTGGGGAGACGGAGGAAAGACGGCCGTAGACGGCGCCGTACGCTCAGCTGTACGCCAGTTGTCGGAGTGTAAGGGCTGGGCCGGCCGCGTACGTTGCCGTACGCTCATTTGTACGGCACTCCCCTTCTACGTTATTTCTGCCCGTACGTAAGCGGCTGATTTGTGGGTGGACCTAACCCTAACGGCCGCGTACGGCTAGCGTGCGGTAATGGCGAACGTACGCACGTTTGGCCGCTCCGATCAGAATAATGCCCATAGTGACCCAGTATTGCCATTTATGCAATGCCACCCCCATAGTGCAATATATATATAATACACCCCTTAGTGCCACATACTTAATGCTCCCCATAATGCCATATACATAATACCCACCTGTAGTGCAATATAAATAACGTCCTACCATACTACAATATAGATAATGCCCCCATAGTGCCATTTATGCAGTGCCCCCCATAGTGCCATATACATAATGCCCTCCATAGAGCTATATACATAATGCCGCCCATAGTGCCATTTATGCACTGACCCCATAGTGCAATATACATAATACCCAACCATATTGCAATATAGAATGGCCACCCTTAGTGTCATATCCATATTGCCCCCATAATGCCATCTACATAATGTCTCCAATAGTGCCATTGATGTACTGCCCCCATAGTGCCATTTAGGTACTGCCACCCATAATGCAATGCCCATTACACAATATGCCACCCACCGCAATGCCTATTACACATGACACTATATGACACAAACCGTGATGCCACTTACATGTTACACCACACACTGTAATCTCCCTAACACTATACGCTGCACACTGTAATGCCCCTGACTCTATATGCCACACACTGTAATGCCATCACTGGCATATCTAGCGTAAGGCAGCCCCCGCAGCCGCTTGGAGGAGCGGGGGCTGCGTGGGCGCCGACACCCTCCCGGAGCATTGACAAATAATTGCTCAGATTGGGCCGCCGGCTGCTGCCTGCGCGCTGGCTGAGCACAAGCTAGTCGGCCGTGGCACGGGCATGTACATGACAGTCACTGACAGTGACTGTCAGTCAGATAAAAAAGTCTTACTTGATTGGCGGGCGGACGGGTGGGAGGGAGATCTGGCTTGCTGTAGAATGGACGGGCGGGCGGATGGAGGCGCGGCCTGAGATGTTTGTGTCAGAGCCTGTCTTCAACTTCCCCTATACGTGTGACGTCAGGACGTCACACGCTGGGGAAACATGCCAGGCCTGAGGAGCCGGCCCGGGAAACCATCAGGAGCAGGGAGGGAGCAGAGACAGTGTCCCACCAAGTCAGTCAAGGTGCGTTCAGGCAGCGCAGCACTGACTGCCTGTATGTGCTGAAAAAGTTTATAAACCTGTATATCTATATAAATATATATATATATATATATATATATATATATAGCTATATACACACACATCTATATATATATATATATATATATATATATATATATAGATGTGTGTGTATATAGCTATATATATATATATATATATATATATTTATAATCAACACATCTCTGTTTGTGAAGCAGAGAAAACCAGCACCAGTCCAGTTAAATCAAGTGTACAATTTATTGTCCATGTAGGACATTTCCTTGCTAATGATAACAGCAATGTAACATAATGAGCATGTAGAAACAACACCCAGCAGGCGATACTTATCGCACGTCGTCCTCGACGGCCGTTTCGGTGCTCCCCGCACCTTTGTCAAGAGGGGTATCCCTCTTGACAAAGGTGCGGGGAGCACCGAAACGGCCGTCGAGGACGACGTGCGATAAGTATCGCCTGCTGGGTGTTGTTTCTACATGCTCATTATGTTACATTGCTGTTATCATTAGCAAGGAAATGTCCTACATGGACAATAAATTGTACACTTGATTTAACTGGACTGGTGCTGGTTTTCTCTGCTTCACAAACAGAGATGTGTTGATTATGCGATTTGGACCGGGCACAGTCACCTATAAATGCTGGGGAGTGTTGTGCGTTCAGCTCTACTTTGTATATATATTTATATATATAGCTATATACACACACATCTATCTATATACATATATATATATATATATATATATATATATATGGATATGTGTGTCTGTATATATATATATATATATATATATATATATATAGCTATATACACACACATCTATCTATATACCTATATATATATATATATATATATATAGATAGATAGATAGATGTGTATGGATAGGGTGCATATACAGTGTGTACAGATGTAGTGTAATGGGCATTATGGTGTGCAGCATGTGCAATGACCATTACGGTGTGTGGCAAAATATGTAATGGGCATTGCAACTTGAAGCGACCCTTTTTTTTAAATGTGCACACTCTTTTTTTTACATCTATTCGAGGGGTACAATTTTAATAAAAGGGGGGCGCCAGAAACATTTTTGGCTTGGGGGAGCAAAATTTATAGTTACGCCACTGAATGCCATATATATATATATATATATATATATATATATATATATATATATATATATGTATGTATGTGTGTGTGTGTGTGTCTATATATATATATATTTATATATATATATATATATATATAAATATATCAGGGTTTGCGGTCTGGCACTTTCCCTTGTACACAGCTGCCTCGGTGCCTTCATCAACAATTGATTATCCAGGTGTAAAAGCAAACAGCGGCACTCGAAAGGGCTTGGTGAAAAAATCAATCAGGCATTTATTACAATGCAAGTGTCTGACGTTTTGTGGTCCAACAGCGCCCCTTTTTCAAGGTGTAGGTGTATTAACATACAAACAGTGCATTCTTACTTAAATAAGATGTCTTATCTGCTCTGTCCTCCCTGCAAACCTCCGTCACCTGGACGCCATGTAGCCGGAAGTCTCCTATAATCGGAAGTGGTTACTGAGCCGCAGCGTGCCCCCAGCTCCTGGAACGCAAAGTAGATCAGATTGCCATGACTACGCGTCCTGGAGCAGTGAAGCTATGTGTCGCTAGGGTGACCGTCGGTTAGGGGGATGTAAATGGGAACAGGTCCCAGACTCTGCAAAACAAAAGGAATAGATCAAAACTACATTGAAGAATACACAAAAAAGAAGGAATTCCCGCACCAGTATCTTTTGTTTGGATTCTCCTCCCCCAGTTATTTTCAAAATTTAGAGGAGATCAAATCTTCCCCTAAAAAGGTCCGGGGGGTGCTACCCACTACTTAAAGTTAAACCTATACACCCACAAAAAAAAGAAGTATTTTGTTGGGTGCACTGAGAATCAGATATTTATTATAAAATGTCACTTTTATTAATTCCTATTGTAACGATCAGATCAGGTGATCGCTCAAATTAACGTATGCCTCCTGTTATGATTATCTGTCCAGTGAATGTATGTCTGATATTGGTGTAATAGTTATGTCTCCTGTGAGTATTGGAATCAGGACATGTCTTGTATGTAAACTGTAGGTGACCCTGGTTTGAGTTTGAGGCCTGTATTTCCTCAGTGTGACATCTGTGGACTCCTCCGGAGTTAGGATGTAAGATAAGATCTGAGCCCCTCATAAACCATGGTCCAGAAGAAGAGGTTAGAGTTTGCCCCCTTCCTTAACATCTCTTATCAGTGGGTCTGCTATGCAAGGAAAGAGGATCAATCACGTTGAAAACAGCAGACTGTAGATTGCCAGGGACCTTCCACACTCCTTCAGCATGGAAAGAGTGGAATCCCAAGGGTGGGAGGGATGAGGGAGTCTGCAAGGTATAACTAAGACTCTTCTCCCTATAGTCAACGTCACTACCTGGGGGTCTAGCAAAACAGGCTGTAGGCGACGAGAGATTTCTTGTGGAGGACCCCCCCACGTCAGGATCTGTATTTAAGTGTAAGATAGGTTCTGTCTTTTTTCCCTTTTTATTTTTGAAATTGCATTTAAAAATTGTTGTGTGTACTTTTAAAATCATTGTAATGTCTTGTAATCATATTGTTTAAAGCTCTGTAGTATTTCTAGGAATAAATAATACATATTCTCAGTCCTGGTTCTGTGTTCTTAAGACTCATTAGCCTCAGGAGAGAAAGGCTGGAAAACGTTACCATTGTTATCTTGTATTGTGTGGTCAGGGGCGAGCCAAGCCGCCCCTTGCGCAGTTTCAGGCGCTAAAATCAGGTTTTGGCTGGTGGCAGTGTACCTCAAGGAAAGGACCCGAGTGTCCTGAGTGAACCCCAGTCACGGCCGGAGCTGCTCAGATTGACGTATCGGAGCAGGCGACCGGTGGGTCCGTGACATTTGGTGGCAAGCGGTGGGGTGGAGAATTCATTTTTCTCTTTAAGAACTTAAGTGAGTGTGGGTAGAATTTTGTGAGAAATACCCACATCACCAGAATCAGAACTCAGAGCTTTACTATAGTTTTAAAAGTCACACAGTGAGTGCAATTTCTGTTCCCCTCCCTCCTCTTGTTTTCTTTCCTATCATTTTATTTGACAAGTGTGAGACTCAGGATGTCTGATTACCGGATGATGAGACGTGATGATCTGGCGACTATATGTGTACGGAGGGACATCCCTTGGTCTGGCCTGAGTAAGGAACTGATGATAAAGGCACTCATGGAAGCCGATCGGGTTCTAGCTGCTGAAGGAAGCCAGTCCAGGGACACTCCTACTCCAAGGCCTCAGTTGGCACAAGACAACACAAGTGATGCCCCGCCAGGGTCAGATGCGTCTGCTGGGAACAGTGAGTCTACACTGCAGAGTTACCTTCAAACTGCTGTCAGGCAAATGAAGGACCTGGACCCCACAATGGCCGTGCAGCTAATGCAGCATTACCAAGCAACTGCAGACCGAGAGGCTGAGCAGCGCAGAGCCGACA
Organism: Crinia signifera; assembly: GCF_055691185.1. NCBI lineage: Eukaryota > Metazoa > Chordata > Amphibia > Anura > Myobatrachidae > Crinia > Crinia signifera. The sequence continues at coordinate 198,770,880 of NC_139219.1, forward strand.
GAGAGGCTGAGCAGCGCCGAGCCGACAGAGAGGCTGAGCAGCGCAGAGCCGACAGCGAGGCTGAGCAGCGCAGAGCGGAGCGAGAGGCTGAGGCTGCAGAGCGTCAGGCTGAGCGTGAGTACCAGTTGGAACTGGTGAGGCTCAGCGGCCAGAGTGCTGTTGGTAACGTGGGTAGGAAAAAGCCCCGGCATGACCAATTTCCCGTGCTGGAGAAAGATGGTGACCTGGATACTTTCTTCAGGAGTTTCGAAAAGACTTGCCGGCAGTTTGCACTGGACCCCAGTGAATGGGCAAGTTATTTAACCCCTGGGCTGAGGGGAAAGGCTTTGGATGCATTTGCTGACCTTCCCCAGGAGCTGGATGGAGATTATACTGCCATAAAGAAAGCCTTGCTACAGCGTTTCAACATCACCCCTGAGGCATACCGACAGAAGTTCAGAGACTTAAAGCGCAGCCCCTCTGATACCTATGGGGGCCTGTTAGCACAACTGTCAACCCTATTGCATCAGTGGGTTGAGGGCTTGCAAGTAAAGGACTATGATAAATTGAAGGACCTATTTCTGCAAGAGCAGTTCATCGCACTCTGCCCAGCTGAGGTTGAAGAGTGGGTCCTGGACCGGAATCCCGAATCAGCAGAAAAGGCTGCCACCCTGGCAGACCAATACACCAGCACCAGGGCTTCTGTGGCAAAGAAGACCTGGGGGACGCCCGGGCAAGTCAGCTGGAGAGAGCGGAGACCCGGAGACTCGCCCCAGCAGCCCTCTTCAACTAAACCAGCAGCCGCTGCATTTGTTGGGGGGGTGGGGGGACAACCTGTTTTGGCAACCAGCCGCAGGTGTTTTATTTGCGATGAAGTGGGGCACTTCCGTTCCCGTTGCCCCAAGAGGAACTCTCCTGTGGGGGGCCCAGCCGTGAAACCTATGCCTGCCGTCCTGTGTGTAGGAGGACCCCAGGAGAGACCCCGGGACAATCTACAACCAGTCCAGGTAGGACAAAGGGTGGCGCTTGGGCTATTGGACTCAGGTGCCGATCTGACTCTCATAGATTCAGCATTGGTGGGCCCAGAGAACATCATCCCAGGAAAGACTATTGCTGTACGGGGGGTGAGTGGGGTCCACCCTGATGTTCCTATGGCCAGGGTATACCTTGATTGGGGGGTTGGAAGAGGCATCCGTGATGTTGGGGTGCTGGACAATCTACCTGCCGGTGTGCTTTTGGGGACTGATCTTGGAAAGATGCACACTGCCTATGTCAATGAAAGTGATGTTGGTACTGACTCTGTGTTACTAGCTAACCCTTCTGTCCCTCAGGCGACCCCTGCTGAGCTTTACAATCGTAATGTAAATGTATGTGAGGTTGCAGATTTGTGTTTAGCAGAACCTAACCCTTTGCAAATGTACAGGGGGGAAGTGGGTCACAATGCCTGTACTAAGGTAGAATTATGTGATGTATCGTTACCAGATAATGTTGCGAAAGCACCAGTATCAGGGGTTGTACAGAATACTGAGCCAATCTCTGTGTTAGCAGTTCAGACAAGGAGAGCTGCAGCCCAGAACAGCTGTGATTTAACCCCTGCCTGTGTGGAAGGGGACTCCCTGGAAGTGGATACCCCTCCACCCCCCTCCCCTCCTGTAGAAGTCTCCAGTTCAGATGCTGTCCTAGAGGAGGGGGGGGGCTTGCCTGCCTTGTTTCCCCACACTGATCAGCTGCTCAGAAGTGAGGCATTCAAAGCAGAACAGCAGACCGATCCCAGCTTGGCCGCTCTCAGGGAACAAGCCAAGGAGGTCCCAACGGGGAATGGCTCAGTCAGAGTTTATGTAGAAAATGGGCTGTTATATCGTGAGCCACCTTCCTCAGAGGACCCTGAAGATGAAGGTCCTAACAGGCAGCTGGTGGTTCCACAGGCTTATAGGGAAGGGTTAATGAAAATAGCTCATGAAATTCCCTTAGGCGGACATATGAATCCGAAAAGAACTCAAGCTCGTTTGAGGCCCAATTTTTTCTGGCCTAACATGGGGAACGATGTACCTAATTACTGTCGCTCCTGCCATGCCTGCCAGTTAGCTGGGAAGCCCGGTGACCAAGGCCGAGCACCTCTCATTTCATTACCACTTATCGCAGAACCCTTTGAGCGGGTTGGTGTAGATCTTGTGGGGCCCCTCGCTATCCCCAGCAGCTCAGGGAAACAATACATTCTCACTGTGGTGGACTACGCCACGAGGTACCCAGAAGCTGTAGCACTCTCCTCCATCCGCGCAGACAAAGTGGCGGATGCGCTCATATCCATTTTCTCCAGGGTGGGGTTCCCAAAGGAGATGCTAACTGACCAGGGTACTCAGTTCATGTCCAAGCTCATGCAGAGTCTCTGTAAGAGGATGCAGGTGGATCACCTCATCACCTCTGCCTATCACCCCCAAACGAACGGCCTCTGCGAACGCTTCAATGGTACCCTAAAACAGATGTTGAGGGTCTTTGTGGAGTCCCAGGGAAGGGACTGGGAAAGGTTCTTGCCGCACCTCCTGTTTGCATACCGGGAGGTGCCTCAAGAATCAACGGGCTTCTCCCCCTTTGAACTCCTGTATGGGCGCCGTGCACGTGGACCCCTGGATTTGATTAGACAGGAGTGGGAGGGGAAGTTGGTCACCCCGGAAACATCCGTGGTGCACTATGTGGTGCAATTCAGGGAGAAAATGCAGTTCCTAATGGAAATGGCACAGAGCAACCTGAAGGCTGCACAGACCAAGCAAAAACAATGGTACGACCGACAGGCTAGAGAGCGTATCTTTGAGGTGGGGCAAAAGGTATTGGCTCTGGTTCCCATGAGACAGAACAAGCTGCAGGCTGCCTGGGAGGGTCCCTACACTGTAATACAACGTATCAAAGATGTTAATTACATTGTGGAAAAAGGGGAGGGACGTAAGAGGCAGAAGATGTATCATGTCAACATGCTCAAACCTTATCACGAAAGGGGGGCTTGTGTGTTTGCTGTGTGTAGTTTGCCTGAGAATGAGCAAGGAATTGACCCCCTGATGGATTTAGCAGCTGCTGCTAAGGAGGGGCGATCCCTGTCTGATGCCCACTTCAGTGATAAACTGACAGAGGCACAGCGAGCACAGCTCACTGACACACTGCAGCCCTACAAGTCCCATTTCACAGGGAAGCCTGGAAAAACACACTTGGTAACTCATCATGTAAACACAGGTAGTCAGACCCCCCTCAGGCAGCCAGCATACCGGGCTTCTCCTGAGGTGCTGGAAGCCATGAAGAGGGAAATTGATGAAATGCTGCAGCTGGGGGTGATTCAACGGTCTCACAGTGCTTGGGCTGCCCCAGTTGTACTGGTCCCAAAGAAGTGTGGGGGCACCCGCTTCTGTGTAGACTATAGAAGGTTAAATGATGCCACTGTGTTCGATGCCTATCCCATGCCCAGGATAGATGAACTGTTAGATCAGCTGGCCCAGGCACGTTACATCACTGTCATGGATCTGAGTAGAGGATACTGGCAGATCCCACTGTCACCGGAGGCCCGTGAGCGGTCTGCATTTATCACACCATTCGGCCTGTTTGAGTTTCTGGTCATGCCCTTTGGAATGAAAAATGCACCTGCGTCCTTTCAGCGCCTGGTTAATGACCTGCTGGAAGGCCAGGAGACACATGCCGTCGCCTACCTGGATGACATTGCGGTGTTCAGTCAGACCTGGGAAGAGCACCTGATCCATCTGAACAGTGTGTTAAGTAAAATCACGGGGGCCGGGTTGACGATTAAACCAGAGAAATGCCAGCTTGGGCTGGGTGAGGTACACTACCTGGGGCACTGTGTTGGAGGTGGTACCCTTCGCCCAGAGTTAAGCAAAGTAGAGGCTATAACGGAGTGGCCCACTCCCACAACCAAAAAACAGGTCATGTCCTTCCTAGGTACTGCTGGGTATTACCGAAAATTTGTACCCCACTACAGCACTCTAGCAAAACCACTGACAGACTTAACCAAAAAGAAGTTGCCCCAGGTGGTCAATTGGACAAAGGAATGTGAGGGGGCATTTTTGGCGCTGAAGTCCGCATTAGCTAAGTCACCTGTGCTGCAGGCCCCAGATTTCCAAAAGAAGTTTGTAGTGCAGACTGATGCTTCCAATTATGGGCTAGGTGCTGTGCTCAGCCAAGTCAATGAGAAAGGAGAGGAGCATCCCATCCTGTTCTTAAGTAAGAAATTGCTTCCCAAAGAAGTAGCCTATGCCACCGTGGAGAAGGAGTGTTTGGCGATTGTGTGGGCTCTCCAAAAACTCCAGCCATATCTGTACGGACGTGACTTTTTAATAATTACAGATCACAACCCATTGGTATTTCTGAATAGAGTTGCCGGAGATAATGGTAAACTGCTAAGATGGAGTCTCATACTGCAGCAGTACACTTTTACCATCCAGCACAAAAAGGGTGCCCACCACAGTAATGCGGATGGACTCTCACGGCGAGGAAGTGAATAGCGCACTGAGGAGATGGTGACGTGGGTCACCACCTCTGTGCACCATTTTTAAAGGGGGAGGTGTAACGATCAGATCAGGTGATCGCTCAAATTAACGTATGCCTCCTGTTATGATTATCTGTCCAGTGAATGTATGTCTGATATTGGTGTAATAGTTATGTCTCCTGTGAGTATTGGAATCAGGACATGTCTTGTATGTAAACTGTAGGTGACCCTGGTTTGAGTTTGAGGCCTGTATTTCCTCAGTGTGACATCTGTGGACTCCTCCGGAGTTAGGATGTAAGATAAGATCTGAGCCCCTCATAAACCATGGTCCAGAAGAAGAGGTTAGAGTTTGCCCCCTTCCTTAACATCTCTTATCAGTGGGTCTGCTATGCAAGGAAAGAGGATCAATCACGTTGAAAACAGCAGACTGTAGATTGCCAGGGACCTTCCACACTCCTTCAGCATGGAAAGAGTGGAATCCCAAGGGTGGGAGGGATGAGGGAGTCTGCAAGGTATAACTAAGACTCTTCTCCCTATAGTCAACGTCACTACCTGGGGGTCTAGCAAAACAGGCTGTAGGCGATGAGAGATTTCTTGTGGAGGACCCCCCCACGTCAGGATCTGTATTTAAGTGTAAGATAGGTTCTGTCTTTTTTCCCTTTTTATTTTTGAAATTGCATTTAAAAATTGTTGTGTGTACTTTTAAAATCATTGTAATGTCTTGTAATCATATTGTTTAAAGCTCTGTAGTATTTCTAGGAATAAATAATACATATTCTCAGTCCTGGTTCTGTGTTCTTAAGACTCATTAGCCTCAGGAGAGAAAGGCTGGAAAACGTTACCATTGTTATCTTGTATTGTGTGGTCAGGGGCGAGCCAAGCCGCCCCTTGCGCAGTTTCAGGCGCTAAAATCAGGTTTTGGCTGGTGGCAGTGTACCTCAAGGAAAGGACCCGAGTGTCCTGAGTGAACCCCAGTCACGGCCGGAGCTGCTCAGATTGACGTATCGGAGCAGGCGACCGGTGGGTCCGTGACACCTATAAAAAGGTCTCTTAATCAAAAGGAGACCACATGACCTTGTCTCAGAGTGAAATATTAAAAGATAGAACAATGTGATAAAGATTGAAAAATGTGTAAGAATTTAAAAATGAGAAGAAAAGGATGAACGTGTGTGTGTGTCAGTTAATTATATATTTCTTGGCTTAAATTGCCTTTATAATAAGTTGCTGCTTGCTGCTGCTATTATGTTGCAGCTAAGCAAACAATAGTGTTGCCACTAGGGTTTATAGAATTGCACAGTTAATTAGGAGGCATTATGCTATATTGCAATGTCAATATTCCTCATGCGAGCAACATTTATGCTGTTCAGTAATATGTAATCTTTCTCACAACTGAGAAGTGATTTTATATACGTCTGCACTATAGAGGTACGGGGGGGACCTTTGTGAATCAGGTTGACGGTGACATGTCCCTTCAATATTTATTGTCCAATCTGCATACCCCTGTATCCGTATTTGAGCGGACTAAAGGTGCCCATACACGTTACAATTATTGTATACAATATTGTATACAATATCGCATTTCATCCGATCTCGGTTTTGCGATGACATCAGATGAGATGAGATCTAGTACAAAAAGTATGTGCAGCACGTACTTTTTGTACTAGATCTCATCTCATCTGATGTCATCGCAAAACCCAGATCGGATGAGATGCGATATTGTATACAGTATTGTATACAATAATTGTAACGTGTATGGGCACCTTAACCGCCAGATCGGGTGCAGTCGGACCAAGTGATTTTATTGTCACACCTCTCCTTAAGATGGAATTGGCTAATATCATACAGCCTGTATATATCAATATGATCTCTATTACCCAAATATAAGCGATGTCCTCGCTTGGTTCAGGGTGGCTGTGTTATTATGTGACAGTACTGTCACATAATAACACAGCCACCCTGAACCCAGCGAGGACATCGCTTATTTTTGGGTAATAGAGATCATATTGATATATACAGGCTGTATGATATTAGCCAATTCCATCTTAAGGAGAGATGTGACAATAAAATCACTTGGTCCGACTGCACCCGATCTGGCGGTTAGTCCGCTCAAATACGGATACAGGGGTATGCAGATTGGACAATAAATATTGAAGGGACATGTCACCGTCAACCTGATTCACAAAGGTCCCCCCCGTACCTCTATAGTGCAGACGTATATAAAATCACTTCTCAGTTGTGAGAAAGATTACATATTACTGAACAGCATAAATGTTGCTCGCATGAGGAATATTGACATTGCAATATAGCATAATGCCTCCTAATTAACTGTGCAATTCTATAAACCCTAGTGGCAACACTATTGTTTGCTTAGCTGCAACATAATAGCAGCAGCAAGCAGCAACTTATTATAAAGGCAATTTAAGCCAAGAAATATATAATTAACTGACACACACACACGTTCATCCTTTTCTTCTCATTTTTAAATTCTTACACATTTTTTAATCTTTATCACATTGTTCTATCTTTTAATATTTCACTCTGAGACAAGGTCATGTGGTCTCCTTTTGATTAAGAGACCTTTTTATAGGAATTAATAAAAGTGACATTTTATAATAAATATTTGATTCTCAGTGCACCACACAAAATACTTCTTTTTTTTGTGGGTGTATACATTGAAGAATATATTACAAAAAGTAGTTAAAGGGTCAGTGAAAGAATATAATGAATTAGTGTTGAGGACATGTGATGTCTGTGTGATTCAGCAGGCAGGCAAACAAAAGTGCGGTGAATAAAAACTGGACCATAATGTGGGAAAACAGTGATGCCTGTGTCTGAGTGTTGCGATTGTGAATGGGTCCTCAAAATTTCAAAAAATAGCAAAAAATAGGGAAGATAATGCTGCAACACTGTCCCCAGACTTTATGGTAATTGGATGTAAGGTGGTGACGTTTTATTTATTTGTTTGTTTATGTCACCATTAGCTGATACCTAAATGTAGGACCTAAATTTCCATAAATCAACAAAAGATCCTGTATATAGACAGGTCGATGACTGGTGGAGATACAATGTGACGCACTAATGTATTGTCATGTAGACTATCGTGTATCTATGGCCTGTACATTATCAGCAGGTGTATGTGGCTGTGTTGGCTTCATGGAATAGTGGTATCAACGGATTGAGTTTTTGTACAATTTTTACATGTTGATTGTTGTTATCGATGATCCACCTTCGATCAGGTAAAATAACCCATGAACAGTCTCTCGTTAAGGCCAGATGGTTTCATTGCTTTCAACCGGTGTATCCACCTGGTCTCTAAGTTCAATAATTTCCCTCCTCGATCTCCCCTGCGAATGGATTCGGGTACACAATCGATCACTGTATGCTTCAGGTCAGACATCCTGTGGTTCATTTCAGCAAAGTGCTTGGCCACAGGTTGCTCATTGCTCTTTCCTTCTAGAGCTGATTTGATGGAGGACCTATGCATCCTTTCACGTATGGTCCTGATGGTCTTATCAACATAAATTCTCTTGCATGGACACTGGATGATGTAAACTACATGCGTGGATTTACATCCCAGAACATGTCTGATGTTGAAAGTCCTCCCATCCTGGGGATGTATGAACTCTGGCCCAGTCAACATGTGTGAACAGGTGGTACATTTAGGGCACTTGTAACAGCCCGGTGGTCTCGTTAAAAAATTGGGCTTGGCATCCATCTTTTTTTAAAAACCTGTGACGTCACTGTGTACTATGATGTCTTTAATACTTCTGCCTTTCCTGAAGCATAACAAAGGTCTGCTGTTATTTGAGGATGGGAAGGCTCTTGTCTGTCTTAATTATTGGCCACAAGGCTCTGTTGGCTCTTGACAGGACTGCACTACTGGTGTTCAATGTCAAGATCAATGGTATGGTCATCTCAGTTCCTTTCTTTTTGTCCACCTTATTGGGTGTTAGAAGATCCTCTCTCCTCATCTTTAGAACTTGGTTCTTTTGTATCTCCATGATACTCTTGTCATAGCCTCTGTGCTCGAACTTGGTCATGAAAGCGTCGCAGCATTATCCTCCCTAATTTTTGATATTTTTTGAAATTTTGAGGACCCATTCACAATCACAACACTCAGACACAGGCATCACTGTTTTCCCACATTATGGTCCAGTTTTTATTCACCGCACTTTTGTTTGCCTGCCTGCTGAATCACACAGACATCACGTCCTCAATACTAATTAATTATATTCTTTCACTGACCCTTTAACTAATTTTTGTAATATATTCTTCAATGAAGTTTTGATCTATTCCTTATCTTTTGCAGAGTCTGGGACCTGTTCCCGTTCACATCCCCCTAACCGACGGTCACCCTAGCGACATGTAGCTTCACTGATCCCGGACGCATAGTCATGGCAATCTGAACTACTTTGCGTTCCAGGAGCTGGGCGCACGCTGCAGTTCAGTAACCACTTCCGATTACAGGAGACTTCTGACTTCCGGCTACATGGCGTCCAGGTGACAGAGGTTTGCGGGGAGGACGGAGCAGGTAAGAGACATCTTATTTAAGTAAGAACGCACTGTTTGTATGTTAATACACCTACACCTTGAAAAAGGGGCACTGTTGGACCCCGAAATGTGGGACACTTGCATTGTAATAAATGCCTGATTGATTTTTTCACCAAGCCCTTTGAGTGCTGCTGTTTTATTTTACACCTGGATATATATATATATATATATATATATAAATATATACTCTACAAAAATGAAAAGGGGCACCTAATAATGCATTGTCACTTTTTAATAAAATAACATGCTAAAATCAGCAGTATAAGTACGACATGCATACTGCAATGTTCATCAGCAGTGGCTTATTACAACAAGATGTACACCTTGATAAAGGGGTATCCACTCCCCGAAACATTGGGACACATAAAGCACCTTTTCTAATCCGTGGAGTGCCACTGTTTGCTTCAAAGCTAATTGTGTACAGGATGGAGAGACCTATCTCCAAGATACAACTGATTTGTTAACACAATTGGGTGAGCTGGGTGATGTCCCTGGTGGCACTTGGTTGTACACCATGGACATCACCAGCCTATACACCAATATACCCCATGAAGGAGGTCTGGCTGCTGTCAGAAAATTGTTACAGGGGAATTCATTGTATGATGGTCCTGACTTAAACTTTTTTCTCTCGCTGCTACGTTTGATATTTTATTTTAACAAGAAATACTATTTGCAAGTAAGCGGGTGTGCAATGGGGTCCCCCGTGGCACCTGCTTACGCAAATACGTACATTGTTTGGTTTTTGTGGTTCTGCGCTAACATTTTTACAGCAGCTCTTATAATAAATTGGTAATGATAGAAAATTCGCTCTTCTAGCAAATACGTACATGGTGGATATTGAGCGAGAATTCTTTTTCAGTCGTGCAGTGAGAGATAAAGTACTATTCTATCGTAGTACATTGACGATGTCCTTCTGTTCTGGCAGGGACGCTCAGAGGACTTTGTCACATTGATGGAATCTATTAATGGTCAGGACTGTCCTATTAAATTTACAATTGAAATGAGTTTAGAGGAAATTCCTTACCTGGATGTGAAAATTATGGTTAATGATGGACATATTACAACTAGGTTATACAGCAAAATCACAGATAGGAATAGTGTTCTGAGAGCCGAAAGCCACCACCCACCAGCCACAATTCGTGGCCTACCCTACTCACAATTCCTGCGTGCCAAACGCATTACTAGCGATCCTGTTATGCTAGAAACCACCCTTAATGTAATGACTGACAAATTTAGACAACGGGGATATCCAGATGAAATACTCAATGTGGCCCGCACTAAAGTAGGAGGTATCACTAGAGAGGAATCCCTTACTCAGTCTTCCACAAAGAGTGTGTCTAAACCAGGCGAATGCATTCACTCGGTGCAGAATTTTTCTAAGGCCTAGAAAGATGTCTCCTACTGGAGCAAAAAGCTATCGCCTATCGTACAGAATGAGAAGGACTTGAAGGGCATGAAACATACTAGGGTGATGCCTTGTTGGGTGCCTGGCCCCCTCAAGCCCCCAGCCATGCCCAGGGTGGCCCTGGCAACTGTTTCTGGCCTCCAAAGCGGAAGTGGGCGGTGCCTGGCCCCCTCAAGCCCCCAGCCATGCCCAGGGTGGCCCTGGCAACTGTTGCTGGCCTCCAAAGCGGAAGTGGGTGGGGCCTGGCCCCCTCAAGCCCCCAGCAATGCTCAGGGTGGCCCTGGCAACTGTTGCTGGCCTCCAAAGCGGAAGTGGGCAGCGCCTGGCCCCCTCAAGCCCTCAGCCATGCTCAGGGTGGCATGGCAACTGTTGCTGGCCTCCAAAGCGAAAGTGGGCAGGGCCTGGCCCCCTCAAGCCCTCAGCCATGCCCAGGGTGGCCCTGGCAACTGTTGCTGGCCTTCAAAGCGGAAGTGGGCAGGGCCTGGCCCCATCAAGCCCTCAGCCATGCCCAGGGTTGCCCTGGCAACTGTTGCTGGCCTCCAAAGCGGAAGTGGGCGGGGCCTAGCCCCCTCAAGCCCTCAGCCATGCTCAGGGTGGCATGGCAACTGTTGCTGGCCTCCAAAGCGGAGGTGGGCGGGGCCTGGCCCCCTCAAGCCCTCAGCCATGCTCAGGGTGGCATGGCAACTGTTGCTGGCCTCCAAAGCAGAAGTGGGCGGGGCCTGGCCCCCACAAGCCCTCAGCCATGCCCAGGGTTGCCCTGGCAACTGTTGCTGGCCTCCAAAGCGGAGGTGGGCGGGGCCTGGCCCCCTCAAGCCCTCAGCCATGCTCCGGGTGGCATGGAAACTGTTGCTGGCCTCCAAAGCGGAAGTGGGCGGGGCCTGGCCCCCTCAAGCCCTCAGCCATGCCCACGGTTGCACTGGCAACTGTTGCTGGCCTCCAAAGTGAAGTGGGCGGGGTCTGGACCCCTCAAGCCCTCAGCCATGCCCAGGGTGGCACTTGCAACTGTTGCTGGCCTCCAAAGCGGAAGTGGGCGGTGCCTGGCCCCCTCAAGCCCCCAGCCATGCCCAGGTTTGCCCTGGCAACTGTTGCTGGCCTCCAAAGTGGAAGTGGGGGGGGTCTGGTTCCCTCAACCCCTCAGCCATGCTCAGGGTGGCATGGCAACTGTTGCTGGCCTCCAAAGCGAAAGTGGGCGGGGCCTGGCCCCCTCAAGCCCTCAGCCATGCCCAGGGTTGCCCTGGCAACTGTTGCTGGCCTCCAAAGCGGAAGTGGGCGGGGTCTGGACCCCTTAAACCCCCAGCCATGCTCCGGGTGGCATGGAAACTGTTGCTGGCCTCCAAAGCGGAAGTGGGCGGGGCCTGGCCCCCTCAAGCCCTCAGCCATGCCCAGGGTTGCTCTGGCAACTGTTGCTGGCCTCCAAAGTGAAGTTGGCGGGGTCTGGACCCCTCAAGCCCTCAGCCATGCCCAGGGTGGCACTTGCAACTGTTGCTGGCCTCCAAAGCGGAAGTGGGCGGTGCCTGGCCCCCTCAAGCCCCCAGCCATGCCCAGGTTTGCCCTGGCAACTGTTGCTGGCCTCCAAAGCGGAAATGGGGGGGGTCTGGTCCAATGTTCCCTCTAATTTTACGAGGGCTGTGTGCGGCAAAAGATTTTGGCTGTGCGACTTTGGAAGGAAATTTAAATTTTTGTGCGTCACTTATATATAACTGGAAAATGACGTTCAGCATTTGTGTTACTTTACTTCAAAATGATATTAAACATTTAAACATTCAAAACACAGCACACAATGTAGTTAATGGGTGAAACACACATTAATTGAGTCCACAACTGCAAAAAGGGACCACTGCTGCTTTGTGCGCTCAGTTGTAATGTCTGTGCGCACGCTCGTCGAGTTGTGTGCGCGCGCACGTGCGCACAGCTTAGAGGGAACACTGGTCTGGTCCCCTCAACCCCTCAGCCATGCTCAGGGTGGCATGGCAACTTTTGCTGGCCTCCAAAGCGAAAGTGGGCGGGGCCTGGCCCCCTCAAGCCCCCAGCCATGCCCAGGGTGGCACGTGCAACTGTTGCTGGCCTCCAAAGCGGAAGTGGGCGGGGTCTGGACCCCTCAAGCCCTCAGCCATGCTCAGGGTGGCATGGCAACTGTTGCTGGCCTCCAAAGCGGAATTGGGCGGGGCCTGCCCACCTCAAGCCCTCAGCCATGCACAGGGTTGCCCTGGCAACTGTTGCTGGCCTCCAAAGTGGAAGTGGGCGGCGCCTGGCCCCCTCAAGCCCTCAGCCATGCCCAGGTTTGCCCTGGCAACTGATGCTGGCCTCCAAAGCGGAAGTGGGCGGGGCCTGGCCACCTCAAGCCCTCAGCCATGCCCAGGGTTGCCCTGGCAACTGTTGCTGGCCTCCAAAGCGGAAGTGGGCGGGGTCTGGAACCCTCAAGCCCCCAGCCATGCCCAGGGTGGCACGTGCAACTGATGCTGGCCTCCAAAGCGGAAGTGGGCGGGGCCCGGCCCCCTCAAGCCCTCAGCCATGCCCAGGTTTGCCCTGGCAACTGATGCTGGCCTCCAAAGCGGAAGTGGGCGGGGTCTGGAACCCTCAAGCCCCCAGCCATGCCCAGGGTGGCACGTGCAACTGATGCTGGCCTCCAAAGCGGAAGTGGGTGGGGCCTGCCCCCCTCAAGCCCTCAGCCATGCCCAGGATTGCCCTGGCAACTGTTGCTGGCCTCCAAAGCGGAAGTGGGCGGGGCCTGGCCACCTCAAGCCCTCAGCCATGCACAGGGTTGCCCTGGCAACTGTTGCTGGCCTCCAAAGCGGAAGTGGGCGGGGCCTGGCCCCCTCAAGCCCTCAGCCATGCCCAGGTTTGCCCTGGCAACTGATGCTGGCCTCCAAAGCGGAAGTGGGCGGGGCCTGGCCACCTCAAGCCCTCAGCCATGCCCAGGGTTGCCCTGGCAACTGTTGCTGGCCTCCAAAGCGGAAGTGGGTGGGGCCTGCCCCCCTCAAGCCCTCAGCCATGCCCAGGATTGCCCTGGCAACTGTTGCTGGCCTCCAAAGCGGAAGTGGGCTGGGCCTGGCCACCTCAAGCACTCAGCCATGCACAGGGTTGCCCTGGCAACTGTTGCTGGCCTCCAAAGCGGAAGTGGGCGGGGCCTGGCCCCCTCAAGCCCTCAGCCATGCCCAGGTTTGCCCTGGCAACTGATGCTGGCCTCCAAAGCGGAAGTGGGCGGGGCCTGGCCTCCTCCAGCACACTGCCATGCCCAGCCATACCCAGGCTTGCCCTGGCAACTGTTGCTGGCCCCCAAAGCGGAAGTGGGCGGGGCCAGGCGCCTTCAAGCCCACTGCCATGCCCAGGGTTGCCCTGGCAACTGTTGCTGGCCCCCAAAGCAGAAGTGTGCGGGGCCTGGCGTCCTCCAGCCCCCTGCCATGCACAGCCATACCCAGGCTTGCCCTGGCAACTGTTGCTGGGCCCAAAAGCGGAAGTGGGCAGGGCCTGGCGCCCTCAAGCCCCCTGCCATGCCCAGGGTTGACCTGGCAACTGTTGCTAGCCTCCAAAGCGGATGTGGGTGGGGCCTGGCGCCCTCCAGCCCCCTGCCATGCCCAGGCTTGCCCTGGCAACTGTTTCTGGGCCCCAAAGCGGAAGTGGGTGGGTCCTGGCGCCCTCCAGCCCCCTGCCATGCCCAGCCATACCCAGGCTTGCCCTGGCAACTGTCGCTGGGCCCAAAAGCGGAAGTGGGCGGGGCCTGGCGTCCTCCAGCCCCCTGCCATGCCCAGGCTTGCCCTGGCAACTGTTGCTGCCCCCCAAAGCGGAAGTTGGCGGTGCCAGGCACCCTCAAGCCCCCTGCCATGCCCAGGGTTGCCCTTCCAACTGTTGCTGGCCTCCAAAGCCGATGTGGGCGGGGCCTGACGCCATCCAGCCCCCTGCCATGCCCAGGGTTGCCCTGGCAACTGTTGCTGGCCTCCAAAGCGGATGTGGGCGGGGCCTGGCGCCCTCCATCCCCCTGCCATGCCCAGCCATGCCCAGGGTTGCCCTGGCAACTGTTGCTGGCCTCCAAAGCGGATGTGGGCGGGGCCTGGCGCCCTCCAGACCCCTGCCATGCCCAGCCATGCCCAGGCTTGCCCTGGCAACTGTTGCTGGTCCCAAAAGCGGAAGTGGGTGGGGCTTGGCGTCCTCCAGCCCCCTGCCATGCCCAGGGTTGCCCTGGCAACTGTTGCTGGCCTCCAAAGCGGATGTGGGCGGGGCCTGGCGCCATCCAGCCCCCTGCCATGCCCAGGCTTGCCATGGCAACTGTTGCTGGGCCGCAAAGCGGAAGTGGGTTGGGCCTGGCGCCATCCAGCCCCCTGCCATGCCACGGTTGCCCTAGCAACTGTTGTTGGCCTCCAAAGCGGATGTGGGCGGGGCCTGGCGCCATCCAGCCCCCTGCCATGCCCAGGCTTGCCATGGCAACTGTTGCTGGGCCGCAAAGCGGAAGTGGGCGGGGCCTGGCGCCCTCCAGCCCCCTGCCATGCCCAGGGTTGCCCTAGCAACTGTTGCTGGCCTCCAAAGCGGATGTGGGCGGGCCTGGCGCCATCCAGCCCCCTGCCATGCCCAGGGTTGCCCTAGCAACTGTTGCTGGCCTCCAAAGCGGATGTGGGCGGGGCCTGGCGCCATCCAGCCCCCTGCCATGCCCAGCCATGCCCAGGCTTGCCCTGGCAACTGTTGCTCGGCCCAAAAGCGGAACTAGGCGGGGCCAGGAGCCCTCAAGCCCCCTGCCATGCCCAGGGTTGCCCTGGCAACTGTTGCTGGTCCCCAAAGCGGAAGTGGGTGGGGCCTGGCGTCCTCCAGCCCCCTGTCATGCCCAGCCATGCCCAGGGTTGCCCTGGCAACTGTTGCTGGCCTCCAAAGCAGATGTGGGCGGGGCCTGGCGCCCTCCAGCCCCATGCCATGCCCAGCCATGCCCAGGCTTGCTCTGGCAACTGTTGCTGGCCTCCAAAGCGGATGTGGGCTGGGCCTGGCGCCATCCAGCCCCCTGCCATGCCCAGCCATGCCCAGGATTGCCCTGGCAACTGTTGCTGTTCCCCAAAGCGGAAGTGGGCAGGGCCTGGCGCCCTCCAGCCCCCTGCCATGCTCAGGCTTGCCCTGGCAACTGTTGATGGGCCTTAAAGCGGAAGTGGGCGGGGCCTGGCGCCCTCCAGACCCCAGTTATGCCCAGGCTTGCCCTGGCAACTGTTGCTGGCCCCCAAAGCGGAAGTGGGCGGGGCCTGGCGCCCTCCAGCCCCCTGCCATGCCCAGGGTTTCCCTGGCAACTGTTGCTGGCCCCCAAAGCGGAAGTGGGCGGGGCCTGGCGCCCTCCAGCCCCCTGCCATGCCCACGCTTGCCCTGGCAACTGTTGCTGGGCCCCAAAGCGGAAGTGGGTGGGGCCTGGCGTCCTCCAGCCCCCTGCCATGCCCAGGGTTGCCCTGGCAACTGTTTCTGGCCTCCAAAGCGGATGTGGGTGGGGCCTGGCGCCCTCCAGCCCCCTGCCATGCCCAGCCATGCCCAGGGTTGCCCTGGCAAATGTTGCTGGCCTCCAAAGCGGATGTGGGTGGGGCCTGGCGCCCTCCAGCCCCCTGCCATGCCCAGCCATGCCCAGGCTTGCCTGTTGCTGGCCTCCAAAGCGGATGTGGGCGGGGCCTGGTGCCATCCAGCCCCCTGCCATGCCCAGGCTTGCCCAGCCTTGCCCTGGCATCTGTTGCTGGGCCCAAAAGCGGAAGTGGGCGGGGCCTGGCGTCCTCCAGCCCCCTGCCATGCCCAGGGTTGCCCTGGCAACTGTTGCTGGCCTCCAAAGCAGAAGTGGGCGGGGCCTGGCGCCCTCCAGCCCCCTGCCATGCCCAGCCATGCCCAGGCTTGCCCTGGCAACTGTTGCTGGCCTCCAAAGCGGATGTGGGTGGGGCCTGGCGCCCTCAAGCCCCCTGCCATGCCCTGGCTTGCCCTGGCAACTGTTGCTGGCCCCCAAAGCGGAAGTGGGCAGGCCTGGCGCCATCCAGCCCCCTGCCATGCCCAGGCTTGCCATGGCAACTGTTACTGGGCCCCAAAGCGGAAGTGGTCGGGGCCTGGCGCCCTCCAGCCCCCTGCCATGCCCTGGCTTGCCCTGGCAACTGTTGCTGGCCCCCAAAGCGGAAGTGGGCGGGCCTGGCGCCATCCAGCCCCCTGCCATGCCCAGGGTTGCCCTAGCAACTGTTGCTGGCCTCCAAAGCGGATGTGGGCGGGGCCTGGCGCCATCCAGCCCCCTGCCATGCCCAGCCATACCCAGGCTTGCACTGGCAACTGTTGCTCGGCCCAAAAGCGGAAGTGGGTGGGGCCTGGCGTCCTCCAGCCCCCTGCCATGCCCAGGGTTGCCCTGGCAACTGTTGCTGGGCCCCAAAGCGGAAGTGGGCGGGGCCAGGAGCCCTCAAGCCCCCTGCCATGCCCAGGCTTGCCCTGGCAACTGTTGCTGGGCCCCAAAGCGGAAGTGGGCGGGGCCTGGCGCCCTCCAGCCCCCTGCCACACCCAGGGTTGCCTTGGCAACTGTTGCTGGCCCCCAAGGCGGAAGTGGGCGGGGCCAGGCGCCCTTAAGCCCCCTGCCATGCCCAGGCTTGCCCTGGCAACTGTTGCTGGGCCCAAAAGCGGAAGTGGGCGGGGCCAGGAGCCCTCAAGCCCCCTGCCATGCCCAGGGTTGCCCTGGCAACTGTTGCTGACCCCCAAAGCGGAAGTGGGCGGGGCCAGGCGCCCTTAAGCCCCCTGCTATGCCCAGGGTTGCCCTGGCAACTGTTGCTGGTCTCCAAAGCGGATGTGGGCGGGGCCTGGCGCCCTCCAGCCCCCTGCCATGCCCAGCCATGCCCAGGGTTGCCCTGGAAACTGTTGCTGGCCTCCAAAGCGGATGTGGGCGGGGCCTGGCGCCATCCAGCCCCCTGCCATGCCCAGCCATACCCAGGCTTGCCCTGGCAACTGTTGCTGGGCCCAAAAGCGGAAGTGGGTGGGGCCTGGCGCCATCCAGCCCCCTGCCATGCCCAGGCTTGCCATGGCAACTGTTACTGGGCCCCAAAGCGGAAGTGGTCGGGGCCTGGCGCCCTCCAGCCCCCTGCCATGCCCTGGCTTGCCCTGGCAACTGTTGCTGGCCCCCAAAGCGGAAGTGGGCGGGCCTGGCGCCATCCAGCCCCCTGCCATGCCCAGGGTTGCCCTAGCAACTGTTGCTGGCCTCCAAAGCGGATGTGGGCGGGGCCTGGCGCCATCCAGCCCCCTGCCATGCCCAGCCATACCCAGGCTTGCACTGGCAACTGTTGCTCGGCCCAAAAGCGGAAGTGGGTGGGGCCTGGCGTCCTCCAGCCCCCTGCCATGCCCAGGGTTGCCCTGGCAACTGTTGCTGGGCCCCAAAGCGGAAGTAGGCGGGGCCAGGAGCCCTCAAGCCCCCTGCCATGCCCAGGCTTGCCCTGGCAACTGTTGCTGGGCCCCAAAGCGGAAGTGGGCGGGGCCTGGCGCCCTCCAGCCCCCTGCCACACCCAGGGTTGCCTTGGCAACTGTTGCTGGCCCCCAAGGCGGAAGTGGGCGGGGCCAGGCGCCCTTAAGCCCCCTGCCATGCCCAGGCTTGCCCTGGCAACTGTTGCTGGGCCCAAAAGCGGAAGTGGGCGGGGACAGGAGCCCTCAAGCCCCCTGCCATGCCCAGGGTTGCCCTGGCAACTGTTGCTGGCCCCCAAAGCGGAAGTGGGCGGGGCCAGGCGCCCTTAAGCCCCCTGCTATGCCCAGGGTTGCCCTGGCAACTGTTGCTGGCTTCCAAAGCGGATGTGGGCGGGGCCTGGCGCCCTCCAGCCCCCTGCCATGCCCAGCCATGCCCAGGGTTGCCCTGGAAACTGTTGCTGGCCTCCAAAGCGGATGTGGGCGGGGCCTGGCGCCATCCAGCCCCCTGCCATGCCCAGCCATACCCAGGCTTGCCCTGGCAACTGTTGCTGGGCCCAAAAGCGGAAGTGGGTGGGGCCTGGCGCCCTCCAGCCCCCTGCCATGCCCAGGCTTGCCCTGGCAACTGTTGCTGGGCTCCAAAGCGGAAGTGGGCAGGGCCTGGCGCCCTCCAGCCCCCTGCCATGCTCAGGCATGCCCAGGCTTGCCCTGGCAACTGTTGGTGGGCCCCAAAGCGGTAGGGGGCTCGGGGCCTGGCACCCTCCAGCCCCCTACCATGCCCAGGCTTGCCCTGGCAACTGTTGCTGACCCCCAAAGCGGAAGTGGGCGGGGCCTGGCGCCCTCTAGCCCCCTGCCATGCCCAGCCATGCCCAGGGTTGCCCTGGCAGCTGTTGCTGGCCCCAAAAGCGGAAGTGGGCGGGGCCAGTCGCCCTTAAGCCCCCTGCCATTGCCAGGGAAGCCCTGGCAACTGTTGCTGCCCCCAAAGCGGAAGTGGGCGGGGCCAGGCGCCCTCAAGCCCCCTGCCATGCCCAGGGTTGCCCTGGCAACTGTTGCTGGCCTCCAAAGCGGATGTGGGCGGGGCCTGGCGCCCTCCAGCCCCCTGCCATGCCCAGCCATGCCCAGGCTTGCCCTGGCAACTGTTGCTGGCCTCCAAAGCGGATGTGGGCGGGGCCTGGTGCCATCCAGCCCCCTGCCATGCCCAGGCTTGCCCTGGCAACTGTTGCTGGGCTCCAAAGCGGAAGTGGGCAGGGCCTGGCGCCCTCCAGCCCCCTGCCATGCTCAGGCATGCCCAGGCTTGCCCTGGCAACTGTTGGTGGGCCCCAAAGCGGTAGGGGGCTCGGGGCCTGGCGCCCTCCAGCCCCCTACCATGCCCAGGCTTGCCCTGGCAACTGTTGCTGACCCCCAAAGCGGAAGTGGGCGGGGCCTGGCGCCCTCAAGCCCCATGACATGCCCAGCCATGCCCAGGGTTGCCCTGGCAGCTGTTGCTGGCACCAAAAGCGGAAGTGGGCGGGGCCAGACGCCCTTAAGGCCCCTGCCATTGCCAGGGAAGCCCTGGCAACTGTTGCTGCCCCCAAAGCGGAAGTGGGCGGGGCCAGGCGCCCTCAAGCCCCCTGCCATGCCCAGGGTTGCCCTCGCAACTGTTGCTGGCCTCCAAAGCGGATGTGGGCGGGGCCTGGCGCCCTCCAGCCCCCTGCCATGCCCAGCCATGCCCAGGTTTGCCCTGGCAACTGTTGCTGGCCTCCAAAGCGGATGTGGGCGGGGACTGGTGCCATCCAGCCCCCTGCCATGTCCAGGCTTGCCCAGCCTTGCCCTGGCATCTGTTGCTGGGCCCAAAAGCGGAAGTGGGCGGGGCCTGGCGTCCTCCAGCCTCCTGCCATGCCCAGGGTTGCCCTGGCAACTGTTGCTGGGTCCTAAAGCGGAAGTGGGCGGGGCCTGGCGCCCTCCAGCCCCCAGTTATGCCCAGGCTTGCCCTTGCAACTGTTGCTGGCCCCCAAAGCGGAAGTGGGTGGGACCTGGCGTCATCCAGCCCCCTGCCATGCCCAGCCATGCCCAGGGTTGCCCTGGCAACTGTTGCTGGCCTCCAAAGCGGATGTGGGCGGGGCCTGGCGCCCTCCAGACCCCTGCCATGCCCAGCCATGCCCAGGCTTGCCCTGGCAACTGTTGCTGGCCTCCAAAGCGGATGTGGGCGGGGCCTGGCGCCCTCCAGACCCCTGCCATGCCCAGCCATGCCCAGGCATGCCCTGGCAACTGTTGCTGGTCCCAAAAGCGGAAGTGGGTGGGGCTTGGCTCCATCCAGCCCCCTGCCATGCCCAGGTTGCCATGGCAACTGTTGCTGGGCCGCAAAGCGGAAGTGGGTGGGGCCTGGCGCCATCCAGCCCCCTGCCATGCCCACGGTTGCCCTAGCAACTGTTGCTGGCCTCCAAAGCGGATGTGGGCGGGGCCTGGCGCCATCCAGCCCCCTGCCATGCCCAGGCTTGCCATGGCAACTGTTGCTGGGCCGCAAAGCGGAAGTGGGCGGGGCCTGGCGCCCTCCAGCCCCCTGCCATGCCCAGGGTTGCCCTAGCAACTGTTGCTGGCCTCCAAAGCGGATGTGGGCGGGCCTGGCGCCATCCAGCCCCCTGCCATGCCCAGGGTTGCCCAGGCTTGCCCTGGCAACTGTTACTCGGCCTAAAAGCAGAAGTGGGCGGGGCCAGGAGCCCTCAAGCCCCCTGCCATGCCCAGGGTTGCCCTGGCAACTGTTGCTGGCCCCCAAAGCGGAAGTGGGTGGGGCCTGGCGTCCTCCAGCCCCCTGTCATGCCCAGCCATGCCCAGGGTTGCCCTGGCAACTGTTGCTGGCCTCCAAAGCGGATGTGGGCGGGGCCTGGCGCCCTCCAGCCCCATGCCATGCCCAACCATGCCCAGGCTTGCTCTGGCAACTGTTGCTGGCCTCCAAAGCGGATGTGGGCGGGGCCTGGCGCCATCCAGCCCCCTGCCATGCCCAGCCATGCCCAGGATTGCCCTGGCAACTGTTGCTGTTCCCCAAAGCGGAAGTGGGCAGGGCCTGGCGCCCTCCAGCCCCCTGCCATGCTCAGGCTTGCCCTGGCAACTGTTGATGGGCCTTAAAGCGGAAGTGGGCGGGGCCTGGCGCCCTCCAGCCCCCAGTTATGCCCAGGCTTGCCCTGGCAACTATTGCTGGCCTCCAAAGCGGATGTGGGCGGGCCTGGCGCCATCCAGCCCCCTGCCATGCCCAGGGTTGCCCTAGCAACTGTTGCTGGCCTCCAAAGCGGATGTGGGCGGGGCCTGGCGCCATCCAGCCCCCTGCCATGCCCAGCCATGCCCAGGCTTGCCCTGGCAACTGTTGCTCGGCCCAAAAGCGGAAGTGGGCGGGGCCAGGAGCCCTCAAGCCCCCTGCCATGCCCAGGGTTGCCCTGGCAACTGTTGCTGGCCCCCAAAGCGGAAGTGGGTGGGGCCTGGCGTCCTCCAGCCCCCTGTCATGCCCAGCCATGCCCAGGGTTGCCCTGGAAACTGTTGCTGGCCTCCAAAGCGGATGTGGGCGGGGCCTGGCGCCATCTAGCCCCCTGCCATGCCCAGCCATACCCAGGCTTGCCCTGGCAACTGTTGCTGGGCCCAAAAGCGGAAGTGGGTGGGGCCTGGCACCCTCCAGCCCCCTGCCATGCCCAGGCTTGCCCTGGCAACTGTTGCTGGGCTCCAAAGCGGAAGTGGGCAGGGCCTGGCGCCCTCCAGCCCCCTGCCATGCTCAGGCATGCCCAGGCTTGCCCTGGCAACTGTTGGTGGGCCCCAAAGCAGTAGGGGGCTCGGGGCCTGGCGCCCTCCAGCCCCCTACCATGCCCAGGCTTGCCCTGGCAACTGTTGCTGACCCCCAAAGCGGAAGTGGGCGGGGCCTGGCGCCCTCTAGCCCCCTGCCATGCCCAGCCATGCCCAGGGTTACCCTGGCAGCTGTTGCTGGCCCCAAAAGCGGAAGTGGGCGGGGCCAGACGCCCTTAAGCCCCCTGCCATTGCCAGGGAAGCCCTGGCAACTGTTGCTGCCCCCAAAGCGGAAGTGGGCGGGGCCAGGCGCCCTCAAGCCCCCTGCCATGCCCAGGGTTGCCCTGGCAACTGTTGCTGGCCTCCAAAGCGGATGTGGGCGGGGCCTGGCGCCCTCCAGCCCCCTGCCATGCCCAGCCATGCCCAGGCTTGCCCTGGCAACTGTTGCTGGCCTCCAAAGCGGATGTGGGCGGGGCCTGGTGCCATCCAGCCCCCTGCCATGCCCAGGCTTGCCCAGCCTTGCCCTGGCATCTGTTGCTGGGCCCAAAAGCGGAAGTGGGCGGGGCCTGGCGTCCTCCAGCCCCCTGCCATGCCCAGGGTTGCCCTGGCAACTGTTGCTGGGCCCTAAAGCGGAAGTGGGCGGGGCCTGGCGCCCTCCAGCCCCCAGTTATGCCCAGGCTTGCCCTTGCAACTGTTGCTGGCCCCCAAAGCGGAAGTGGGTGGGACCTGGCGTCATCCAGCCCCCTGCCATGCCCAGCCATGCCCAGGGTTGCCCTGGCAACTGTTGCTGGCCTCCAAAGCGGATGTGGGCGGGGCCTGGCGCCCTCCAGACTTCTGCCATGCCCAGCCATGCCCAGGCTTGCCCTGGCAACTGTTGCTGGTCCCAAAAGCGGAAGTGGGTGGGGCTTGGCGTCCTCCAGCCCCCTGCCATGCCCAGGGTTGCCCTGGCAACTGTTGCTGGCCTCCAAAGCGGATGTGGGCGGGGCCTGGCGCCATCCAGCCCCCTGCCATGCCCAGGCTTGCCATGGCAACTGTTGCTGGGCCGCAAAGCGGAAGTGGGTGGGGCCTGGCGCCATCCAGCCCCCTGCCATGCCCACGGTTGCCCTAGCAACTGTTGCTGGCCTCCAAAGCGGATGTGGGCGGGGCCTGGCACCATCCAGCCCCCTGCCATGCCCAGGCTTGCCATGGCAACTGTTTCTGGGCCGCAAAGCGGAAGTGGGCGGGGCCTGGCGCCCTCCAGCCCCCTGCCATGCCCAGGGTTGCCCTAGCAACTGTTGCTGGCCTCCAAAGCGGATATGGGCGGGCCTGGCACCATCCAGCCCCCTGCCATGCCCAGGGTTGCCCTAGCAACTGTTGCTGGCCTCCAAAGCGGATGTGGGTGGGGCCTGGCGCCATCCAGCCCCCTGCCATGCCCAGCCATGCCCAGGCTTGCCCTGGCAACTGTTGCTCGGCCCAAAAGCGGAAGTGGGCGGGGCCAGGAGCCCTCAAGCCCCCTGCCATGCCCAGGGTTGCCCTGGCAACTGTTGCTGGCCCCCAAAGCGGAAGTGGGTGGGGCCTGGCGTCCTCCAGCCCCCTGCCATGCCCAGCCATGCCCAGGATTGCCCTGGCAACTGTTGCTGTTCCCCAAAGCGGAAGTGGGCAGGGCCTGGCGCCCTCCAGCCCCCTCCTATGCCCAGCCATGCCCAGGGTTGCCCTGGCAACTGTTGCTGGTCTCCAAAGCGGATGTGGGCGGGGCCTGGCGCCCTCCAGCCCCATGCCATGCCCAGCCATGCCCAGGCTTGCTCTGGCAACTGTTGCTGGCCTCCAAAGCGGATGTGGGCGGGGCCTGGCGCCATCCAGCCCCCTGCCATGCCCAGCCATGCCCAGGATTGCCCTGGCAACTGTTGCTGTTCCCCAAAGCGGAAGTGGGCAGGGCCTGGCGCCCTCCAGCCCCCTGCCATGCTCAGGCTTGCCCTGGCAACTGTTGATGGGCCTTAAAGCGGAAGTGGGCGGGGCCTGGCGCCCTCCAGCCCCCAGTTATTCCCAGGCTTGCCCTGGCAACTGTTGCTGGCCCCCAAAGCGGAAGTGGGCGGGGCCTGGCGCCCTCCAGCCCCCTGCCATGCCCAGGGTTGCCCTGGCAACTGTTGCTGGCCCCCAAAGCGGAAGTGGGCGGGGCCTGGCGCCCTCCAGCCCCCTGCCATGCCCACGCTTGCCCTGGCAACTGTTGCTGGGCCCCAAAGCGGAAGTGGGTGGGGCCTGGCGTCCTCCAGCCCCCTGCCATGCCCAGGGTTGCCCTGGCAACTGTTTCTGGCCTCCAAAGCGGATGTGGGTGGGGCCTGGCGCCCTCCAGCCCCCTGCCATGCCCAGCCATGCCCAGGGTTGCCCTGGCAAATGTTGCTGGCCTCCAAAGCGGATGTGGGTGGGGCCTGGCGCCCTCCAGCCCCCTGCCATGCCCAGCCATGCCCAGGCTTGCCATGGCAACTGTTGCTGGCCTCCAAAGCGGATGTGGGCGTGGCCTGGTGCCATCCAGCCCCCTGCCATGCCCAGGCTTGCCCAGCCTTGCCCTGGCATCTGTTGCTGGGCCCAAAAGCGGAAGTGGGCGGGGCCTGGCGTCCTCCAGCCCCCTGCCATGCCCAGGGTTGCCCTGGCAACTGTTGCTGGCCTCCAAAGCAGAAGTGGGCGGGGCCTGGCGCCCTCCAGCCCCCTGCCATGCCCAGCCATGCCCAGGCTTGCCCTGGCAACTGTTGCTGGCCTCCAAAGCGGATGTGGGCGGGGCCTGGCGCCCTCAAGCCCCCTGCCATGCCCTGGCTTGCCCTGGCAACTGTTGCTGGCCCCCAAAGCGGAAGTGGGCAGGCCTGGTGCCATCCAGCCCCCTGCCATGCCCAGGCTTGCCATGGCAACTGTTACTGGGCCCCAAAGCGGAAGTGGTCGGGGCCTGGCGCCCTCCAGCCCCCTGCCATGCCCTGGCTTGCCCTGGCAACTGTTGCTGGCCCCCAAAGCGGAAGTGGGCGGGCCTGGCGCCATCCAGCCCCCTGCCATGCCCAGGGTTGCCCTAGCAACTGTTGCTGGCCTCCAAAGCGGATGTGGGCGGGGCCTGGCACCATCCAGCCCCCTGCCATGCCCAGCCATACCCAGGCTTGCACTGGCAACTGTTGCTCGGCCCAAAAGCGGAAGTGGGTGGGGCCTGGCGTCCTCCAGCCCCCTGCTATGCCCAGGGTTGCCCTGGCAACTGTTGCTGGGCCCCAAAGCGGAAGTGGGCGGGGCCAGGAGCCCTCAAGCCCCCTGCCATGCCCAGGCTTGCCCTGGCAACTGTTGCTGGGCCCCAAAGCGGAAGTGGGCGGGGCCTGGCGCCCTCCAGCCTCCTGCCATGCCCAGGGTTGCCCTGGCAACTGTTGCTGGCCCCCAAGGCGGAAGTGGGCGGGGCCAGGCGCCCATAAGCCCCCTGCCATGCCCAGGCTTGCCCTGGCAACTGTTGCTGGCCCCCAAAGCGGAAGTGGGCGGGGCCAGGCGCCCTTAAGCCCCCTGCTATGCCCAGGGTTGCCCTGGCAACTGTTGCTGGCCTCCAAAGCGGATGTGGGCGGGGCCTGGCGCCCTCCAGCCCCCTGCCATGCCCAGCCATGCCCAGGGTTGCCCTGGAAACTGTTGCTGGCCTCCAAAGCGGATGTGGGCGGGGCCTGGCGCCATCCAGCCCCCTGCCATGCCCAGCCATACCCAGGCTTGCCCTGGCAACTGTTGCTGGGCCCAAAAGCGGAAGTGGGTGGGGCCTGGCGCCCTCCAGCCACCTGCCATGCCCAGGCTTGCCCTGGCAACTGTTGCTGGCTCCAAAGCGGAAGTGGGCAGGGCCTGGCGCCCTCCAGCCCCCTGCCATGCTCAGGCATGCCCAGGCTTGCCCTGGCAACTGTTGGTGGGCCCCAAAGCGGTAGGGGGCTCGGGGCCTGGCACCCTCCAGCCCCCTACCATGCCCAGGCTTGCCCTGGCAACTGTTGCTGACCCCCAAAGCGGAAGTGGGCGGGGCCTGGCGCCCTCTAGCCACCTGCCATGCCCAGCCATGCCCAGGGTTGCCCTGGCAGCTGTTGCTGGCCCCAAAAGCGGAAGTGGGCGGGGCCAGACGCCCTTAAGCCCCCTGCAGTTCCCAGGGAAGCCCTGGCAACTGTTGCTGCCCCCAAAGCGGAAGTGGGCGGGGCCAGGCGCCCTCAAGCCCCCTGCCATGCCCAGGGTTGCCCTGGCAACTGTTGCTGGCCTCCAAAGCGGATGTGGGCGGGGCCTGGCGCCCTCCAGCCCCCTGCCATGCCCAGCCATGCCCAGGCTTGCCCTGGCAACTGTTGCTGGCCTCCAAAGCGGATGTGGGCGGGGCCTGGTGCCATCCAGCCCCCTGCCATGCCCAGCCATACCCAGGCTTGCACTGGCATCTGTTGCTGGGCCCAAAAGCGGAAGTGGGCGGGGCCTGGCGTCCTCCAGCCCCCTGCCATGCCCAGGGTTGCCCTGGCAACTGTGCTGGGCCCCAAAGCAGAAGTGGGCGGGGCCTGGCGCCCTCCAGCCCACTGCCATGCCCAGCCATGCCCAGGATTGCCCTGGCAACTGTTGCTGTTCCCCAAAGCGGAAGTGGGCAGGGCCTGGCGCCCTCCAGCCCCCTGCCATGCTCAGGCTTGCCCTGGCAATTGTTGCTGGGCCCTAAAGCGGAAGTGGGCGGGGCCTGGCGCCCTCCAGCCCCCAGTTATGCCCAGGCTTGCCCTTGCAACTGTTGCTGGCCCCCAAAGCGGAAGTGGGTGGGACCTGGCGTCATCCAGCCCCCTGCCATGCCCAGCCATGCCCAGGGTTGCCCTGGCAACTGTTGCTGGCCTCCAAAGCGGATGTGGGCGGGGCCTGGCGCCCTCCAGCCCCATGCCATGCCTAGCCATGCCCAGGCTTGCTCTGGCAACTGTTGCTGGCCTCCAAAGCGGATGTGGGCGGGGCCTGGCGCCATCCAGCCCCCTGCCATGCCCTGGCTTGCCCTGGCAACTGTTGCTGGCCCCCAAAGCGGAAGTGGGCAGGCCTGGCGCCATCCAGCCCCCTGCCATGCCCAGGCTTGCCATGGCAACTGTTGCTGGGCCGCAAAGCGGAAGTGGTCGGGGCCTGGCGCCCTCCAGCCCCCTGCCATGCCCTGGCTTGCCCTGGCAACTGTTGCTGGCCCCCAAAGCGGAAGTGGGCGGGCCTGGCGCCATCCAGCCCCCTGCCATGCCCAGGGTTGCCCTAGCAACTGTTGCTGGCCTCCAAAGCGGAAGTGGGCGGGGCCTGGCGCCCTCTAGCCCCCTGCCATGCCCAGCCATGCCCAGGGTTGCCCTGGCAGCTGTTGCTGGCCCCAAAAGCGGAAGTGGGCGGGGCCAGACGCCCTTAAGCCCCCTGCCATTCCCAGGGAAGCCCTGGCAACTGTTGCTGCCCCCAAAGCGGAAGTGGGCGGGGCCAGGCGCCCTCAAGCCCCCTGCCATGCCCAGGGTTGCCCTGGCAACTGTTGCTGGCCTCCAAAGCGGATGTGGGCGGGGCCTGGCGCCCTCCAGCCCCCTGCCATGCCCAGGGTTGCCCTGGCAACTGTTGCTGGCCTCCAAAGCGGATGTGGGCGGGGCCTGGCACCCTCCAGTACCCTGCCATGCCCAGCCATGCCCAGGCTTGCCCTGGCAACTGTTGCTGGGCCCCAAAGCGGAAGTGGGCGGGGCCTGGCGCCCTCCAGCCCCCTGCCATGCCCAGCCATGCCCAGGCTTGCCCTGGCAACTGTTGCTGTTCCCCAAAGCGGAAGTGGGCAGGGCCTGGCGCTCTCCAGCCCCCTGCCATGCTCAGGCTTGCCCTGGCAACTGTTGCTGGGCCCTAAAGCGGAAGTGGGCGGGGCCTGGCGCCCTCCAGCCCCCAGTTATGCCCAGGCTTGCCCTTGCAACTGTTGCTGGCCCCCAAAGCGGAAGTGGGTGGGACCTGGCGTCATCCAGCCCCCTGCCATGCCCAGCCATGCCCAGGGTTGCCCTGGCAACTGTTGCTGGCCTCCAAAGCGGATGTGGGCGGGGCCTGGTGCCATCCAGCCCCCTGCAATGCCCAGGCTTGCCCAGCCTTGCCCTGGCATCTGTTGCTGGGCCCAAAAGCGGAAGTGGGCGGGGCCTGGCGTCCTCCAGCTCCCTGCCATGCCCAGGGTTGCCCTGGCAACTGTTGCTGGCCTCCAAAGCGGATGTGGGCGGGGCCTGGCGCCCTCCAGTCCCCTGCCATGCCCAGCCATGCCCAGGCTTGCCCTGGCAACTGTTGCTGGGCCCCAAAGCGGAAGTGGGCGGGGCCTGGCGCCCTCCAGCCCCCTGCCATGCCCAGCCATGCCCAGGCTTGCCCTGGCAACTGTTGCTGGGCCCCAAAGCAGAAGTGGGCGGGGCCTGGCGCCCTCCAGCCCCCTGCCATGCCCAGCCATGCACAGGATTGCCCTGGCAACTGTTGCTGTTCCCCAAAGCGGAAGTGGGCAGGGCCTGGCGCCCTCCAGCCCCCTGCCATGCTCAGGCTTGCCCTGGCAACTGTTGCTGGGCCCTAAAGCGGAAGTGGGCGGGGCCTGGCGCCCTCCAGCCCCCAGTTATGCCCAGGCTTGCCCTTGCAACTGTTGCTGGCCCCCAAAGCGGAAGTGGGTGGGACCTGGCGTCATCCAGCCCCCTGCCATGCCCAGCCATGCCCAGGGTTGCCCTGGCAACTGTTGCTGGCCTCCAAAGCGGATGTGGGCGGGGCCTGGCGCCCTCCAGCCCATGCCATGCCTAGCCATGCCCAGGCTTGCTCTGGCAACTGTTGCTGGCCTCCAAAGCGGATGTGGGCGGGGCCTGGCGCCATCCAGCCCCCTGCCATGCCCTGGCTTGCCCTGGCAACTGTTGCTGGCCCCCAAAGCGGAAGTGGGCAGGCCTGGCGCCATCCAGCCCCCTGCCATGCCCAGGCTTGCCATGGCAACTGTTGCTGGGCCGCAAAGCGGAAGTGGTCGGGGCCTGGCGCCCTCCAGCCCCCTGCCATGCCCTGGCTTGCCCTGGCAACTGTTGCTGGCCCCCAAAGCGGAAGTGGGCGGGCCTGGCGCCATCCAGCCCCCTGCCATGCCCAGGGTTGCCCTAGCAACTGTTACTGGCCTCCAAAGCGGATGTGGGCGGGGCCTGGCGCCATCCAGCCCCCTGCCATGCCCAGCCATACCCAGGCTTGCACTGGCAACTGTTGCTCGGCCCAAAAGCGGAAGTGGGTGGGGCCTGGCGCCCTCCAGCCCCCTGCCATGCCCAGCCATGCCCAGGCTTGCCCTGGCAACTGTTGCTGTTCCCCAAAGCGGAAGTGGGCAGGGCCTGGCGCCCTCCAGCCCCCTGCCATGCTCAGGCTTGCCCTGGCAACTGTTGCTGGGCCCTAAAGCGGAAGTGGGCGGGGCCTGGCGCCCTCCAGCCCCCAGTTATGCCCAGGCTTGCCCTTCCAACTGTTGCTGGCCCCCAAAGCGGAAGTGGGTGGGACCTGGCGTCATCCAGCCCCTGCCATGCCCAGCCATGCCCAGGGTTGCCCTGGCAACTGTTGCTGGCCTCCAAAGCGGATGTGGGCGGGGCCTGGTGCCATCCAGCCCCCTGCAATGCCCAGGCTTGCCCAGCCTTGCCTGGCATCTGTTGCGGATGTGGGCGGGGCCTGGCGCCCTCCAGCCCCATGCCATGCCTAGCCATGCCCAGGCTTGCTCTGGCAACTGTTGCTGGCCTCCAAAGCGGATGTGGGCGGGGCCTGGCGCCATCCAGCCCCCTGCCATGCCCTGGCTTGCCCTGGCAACTGTTGCTGGCCCCCAAAGCGGAAGTGGGCAGGCCTGGCGCCATCCAGCCCCCTGCCATGCCCAGGCTTGCCATGGCAACTGTTGCTGGGCCGCAAAGCGGAAGTGGTCGGGGCCTGGCGCCCTCCAGCCCCCTGCCATGCCCTGGCTTGCCCTGGCAACTGTTGCTGGGCTCCAAAGCGGAAGTGGGCAGGGCCTGGCGCCCTCCAGCCCCCTGCCATGCTCAGGCATGCCCAGGCTTGCCCTGGCAACTGTTGGTGGGCCCCAAAGCGGTAGGGGGCTCGGGGCCTGGCGCCCTCCAGCCCCCTACCATGCCCAGGCTCTCCCTGGCAACTGTTGCTGACCCCCAAAGCGGAAGTGGGCGGGGCCTGGCGCCCTCTAGCCCCCTGCCATGCCCAGCCATGCCCAGGGTTGCCCTGGCAGCTGTTGCTGGCCCCAAAAGCGGAAGTGGGCGGGGCCAGACGCCCTTAAGCCCCCTGCCATTCCCAGGGAAGCCCTGGCAACTGTTGCTGCCCCCAAAGCGGAAGTGGGCGGGGCCAGGCGCCCTCAAGCCCCCTGCCATGCCCAGGGTTGCCCTGGCAACTGTTGCTGGCCTCCAAAGCGGATGTGGGCGGGGCCTGGCGCCCTCCAGCCCCCTGCCATGCCCAGCCATGCCCAGGCTTGCCCTGGCAACTGTTGCTGGCCTCCAAAGCGGATGTGGGCGGGGCCTGGTGCCATCCAGCCCCCTGCCATGCCCAGGGTTGCCCTGGCAACTGTTGCTGGCCCCCAAAGCGGAAGTGGGTGGGGCCTGGCGTCATCCAGCCCCCTGCCATGCTCAGGCTTGCCCTGGCAACTGTTGATGGGCCTTAAAGCGGAAGTGGGCGGGGCCTGGCGCCCTCCAGACCCCTGCCATGCCCAGGCTTGCCCTGGCAACTGTTGCTGGTCCCAAAAGCGGAAGTGGGTGGGGCTTTGCGTCCTCCAGCCCCCTGCCATGCCCAGGGTTGCCCTGGCAACTGTTGCTGGCCTCCAAAGCGGATGTGGGCGGGGCCTGGCGCCCTCCAGCCCCCTGCCATGCCCAGCCATGCCCAGGCTTGCCCTGGCAACTGTTGCTGGGCCCCAAAGCGGAAGTGGGCGGGGCCTGGCGCCCTCCAGCCCCCTGCCATGCCCAGCCATGCCCAGGCTTGCCCTGGCAACTGTTGCTGGGCCCCAAAGCAGAAGTGGGCGGGGCCTGGCGCCCTCCATCCCCCTGCCATGCCCAGCCATGCCCAGGATTGCCCTGGCAACTGTTGCTGTTCCCCAAAGCGGAAGTGGGCAGGGCCTGGCGCCCTCCAGCCCCTGCCATGCTCAGGCTTGCCCTGGCAACTGTTGCTGGGCCCAAAAGCGGAAGTGGGCGGGGCCTGGCGCCCTCCAGCCCCCAGTTATGCCCAGGCTTGCCCTTGCAACTGTTGCTGGCCCCCAAAGCGGAAGTGGGTGGGACCTGGCGTCCTCCAGCCCCCTGCCATGCCCAGCCATGCCCAGGGTTGCCCTGGCAACTGTTGCTGGCCTCCAAAGCGGATGTGGGCGGGGCCTGGCACCCTCCAGCCCCATGCCATGCCTAGCCATGCCCAGGCTTGCTCTGGCAACTGTTGCTGGCCTCCAAAGCGGATGTGGGCGGGGCCTGGCGCCATCCAGCCCCCTGCCATGCCCTGGCTTGCCCTGGCAACTGTTGCTGGCCCCCAAAGCGGAAGTGGGCAGGCCTGGCGCCATCCAGCCCCCTGCCATGCCCAGGCTTGCCATGGCAACTGTTGCTGGGCCGCAAAGCGGAAGTGGGCGGGCCTGGCGCCATCCAGCCCCCTGCCATGCCCAGGGTTGCCCTAGCAACTGTTGCTGGCCTCCAAAGCGGAAGTGGGCGGGGCCTGGCGCCCTCTAGCCCCCTGCCATGCCCAGCAATGCCCAGGGTTGCCCTGGCAGCTGTTGCTGGCCCCAAAAGCGGAAGTGGGCGGGGCCAGACGCCCTTAAGCCCCCTGCCATTCCCAGGGAAGCCCTGGCAACTGTTGCTGTCCCCAAAGCGGAAGTGGGCGGGGCCAGGCGCCCTCAAGCCCCCTGCCATGCCCAGGGTTGCCCTGGCAACTGTTGCTGGCCTCCAAAGCGGATGTGGGCGTGGCCTGGCGCCCTCCAGCCCCCTGCCATGCCCAGCCATGCCCAGGCTTGCCCTGGCAACTGTTGCTGGCCTCCAAAGCGGATGTGGGCGGGGCCTGGTGCCATCCAGCCCCCTGCCATGCCCAGGCTTGCCCAGCCTTGCCCTGGCATCTGTTGCTGGGCCCAAAAGCGGAAGTGGGCGGGGCCTGGCGTCCTCCAGCCCCCTGCCATGCCCAGGGTTGCCCTGGCAACTGTTGCTGGCCTCCAAAGCGGATGTGGGCGGGGCCTGGCGCCCTCCAGTCCGCTGCCATGCCCAGCCATGCCCAGGCTTGCCCTGGCAACTGTTGCTGGGCCCCAAAGCGGAAGTGGGCGGGGCCTGGCGCCCTCCAGCCCCCTGCCATGCCCAGCCATGCCCAGGCTTGCCCTGGCAACTGTTGCTGGGCCCCAAAGCAGAAGTGGGCGCGGCCTGGCGCCCTCCAGCCCCCTGCCATGCCCAGCCATGCCCAGGATTGCCCTGGCAACTGTTGCTGTTCCCCAAAGCGGAAGTCGGCAGGGCCTGGCGCCCTCCAGCCCCCTGCCATGCTCAGGCTTGCCCGGGCAACTGTTGCTGGGCCCTAAAGCGGAAGTGGGCGGGGCCTGGCGCCCTCCAGCCCCCAGTAATGCCAGGCTTGCCCTTGCAACTGTTGCTGGTCCCAAAGCGGAAGTGGGTGGGACCTGGCGTCATCCAGCCCCCTGCCATGCCCAGCCATGCCCAGGGTTGCCCTGGCAACTGTTGCTGGCCTCCAAAGCGGATGTGGGCGGGGCCTGGCGCCCTCCAGTTGCCAGAGCAAGCTGGGCATCATGCCCAGGCTTGCTCTGGCAACTGTTGCTGGCCTCCAAGCGGATGTGGGCGGGGCCTGGCGCCATCCAGCCCCCTGCCATGCCCTGGCTTGCCCTGGCAACTGTTGCTGGCCCCCAAAGCGGAAGTGGGCAGGCCTGGCGCCATCCAGCCCCCTGCCATGCCCAGGCTTGCCATGGCAACTGTTGCTGGGCCGCAAAGCGGAAGTGGTCGGGGCCTGGCGCCCTCCAGCCCCCCTGCCATGCCCTGGCTTGCCCTGGCAACTTTTGCAGGCCCCCAAAGCGGAAGTGGGCGGGCCTGGCGCCATCCAGCCCCCTGCCATGCCCAGGGTTGCCCTAGCAACTGTTGCTGGCCTCCAAAGCGGATGTGGGCGGGGCCTGGCGCCATCCAGCCCCCTGCCATGCCCAGCCATACCCAGGCTTGCACTGGCAACTGTTGCTCGGCCCAAAAGCGGAAGTGGGTGGGGCCTGGCGTCCTCCAGCCCCCTGCCATGCCAGGTTTGCCCTGGCAACAGTTGCTGGGCCCCAAAGCGGAAGTGGGCGGGGCCAGGAGCCCTCAAGCCCCCTGCCATGCCCAGGCTTGCCCTGGCAACTGTTGCTGGGCCCCAAAGCGGAAGTGGGCGGGGCCTGGCGCCCTCCAGCCCCCTGCCATGCCCAGGGTTTGCCCTGGCAACTGTTGCTGGCCCCCAAAGCGGAAGTGGGCGGGCCTGGCGCCCTCAAGCCCCCTGCCATGCCCAGGGTTGCCCTGGCAACTGTTGCTGGCCTCCAAAGCGGATGTGGGCGGGGCCTGGCGCCCTCCAGCCCCCTGCCATGCCCAGCCATGCCCAGGCTTGCCTTGGCAACTGTTGCTGGCCTCCAAAGCGGATGTGGGCGGGGCCTGGTGCCATCCAGCCCCCTGCCATGCCCAGGCTTGCCCAGCCTTGCCCTGGCATCTGTTGCTGGGCCCAAAAGCGGAAGTGGGCGGGGCCTGGCGTCCTCCAGCCCCCTGCCATGCCCAGGGTTGCCCTGGCAACTGTTGCTGGGCCCCAAAGCAGAAGTGGGCGGGGCCTGGCGCCCTCCAGCCCACTGCCATGCCCAGCCATGCCCAGGATTGCCCTGGCAACTGTTGCTGTTCCCCAAAGCGGAAGTGGGCAGGGCCTGGCGCCCTCCAGCCCCCTGCCATGCTTAGGCTTGCCCTGGCAATTGTTGCTGGGCCCTAAAGCGGAAGTGGGCGGGGCCTGGCGCCCTCCAGCCCCCCAGTTATGCCCAGGCTTGCCCTTGCAACTGTTGCTGGCCCCCAAAGCGGAAGTGGGTGGGACCTGGCGTCATCCAGCCCCCTGCCATGCCCAGCCATGCCCAGGGTTGCCCTGGCAACTGTTGCTGGCCTCCAAAGCGGATGTGGGCGGGGCCTGGCGCCCTCCAGCCCCATGCCATGCCTAGCCATGCCCAGGCTTGCTCTGGCAACTGTTGCTGGCCTCCAAAGCGGATGTGGGCGGGGCCTGGCGCCATCCAGCCCCCTGCCATGCCCTGGCTTGCCCTGGCAACTGTTGCTGGCCCCCAAAGCGGAAGTGGGCAGGCCTGGGCGCCATCCAGCCCCCTGCCATGCCCAGGCTTGCCATGGTAACTGTTGCTGGGCCGCAAAGCGGAAGTGGTCGGGGCC
Source organism: Crinia signifera (assembly GCF_055691185.1). Classification (NCBI taxonomy): domain Eukaryota; kingdom Metazoa; phylum Chordata; class Amphibia; order Anura; family Myobatrachidae; genus Crinia; species Crinia signifera. The sequence continues at coordinate 198,804,724 of NC_139219.1, forward strand.
TGGCGCCCTCCAGCCCCCTGCCATGCCCTGGCTTGCCCTGGCAACTGTTGCTGGCCCCCAAAGCGGAAGTGGGCGGGCCTGGCGCCATCCAGCCCCCTGCCATGCCCAGGGTTGCCCTAGCAACTGTTGCTGGCCTCCAAAGCGGAAGTGGGCGGGGCCTGGCGCCCTCTAGCCCCCTGCCATGCCCAGCCATGCCCAGGGTTGCCCTGGCAGCTGTTGCTGGCCCCAAAAGCGGAAGTGGGCGGGGCCAGACGCCCTTAAGCCCCCTGCCATTCCCAGGGAAGCCCTGGCAACTGTTGCTGCCCCCAAAGCGGAAGTGGGCGGGGCCAGGCGCCCTCAAGCCCCCTGCCATGCCCAGGGTTGCCCTGGCAACTGTTGCTGGCCTCCAAAGCGGATGTGGGCGGGGCCTGGCGCCCTCCAGCCCCCTGCCATGCCCAGGGTTGCCCTGGCAGCTGTTGCTGGCCCCAAAAGCGGAAGTGGGCGGGGCCAGACGCCCTTAAGCCCCCTGCCATTCCCAGGGAAGCCCTGGCAACTGTTGCTGCCCCCAAAGCGGAAGTGGGCGGGGCCAGGCGCCCTCAAGCCCCCTGCCATGCCCAGGGTTGCCCTGGCAACTGTTGCTGGCCTCCAAAGCGGATGTGGGCGGGGCCTGGCGCCCTCCAGTCCCCTGCCATGCCCAGCCATGCCCAGGCTTGCCCTGGCAACTGTTGCTGGGCCCCAAAGCGGAAGTGGGCGGGGCCTGGCGCCCTCCAGCCCCCTGCCATGCCCAGCCATGCCCAGGCTTGCCCTGGCAACTGTTGCTGGGCCCCAAAGCAGAAGTGGGCGGGGCCTGGCGCCCTCCAGCCCCCTGCCATGCCCAGCCATGCACAGGATTGCCCTGGCAACTGTTGCTGTTCCCCAAAGCGGAAGTGGGCAGGGCCTGGCGCTCTCCAGCCCCCTGCCATGCTCAGGCTTGCCCTGGCAACTGTTGCTGGGCCCTAAAGCGGAAGTGGGCGGGGCCTGGCGCCCTCCAGCCCCCAGTTATGCCCAGGCTTGCCCTTGCAACTGTTGCTGGCCCCCAAAGCGGAAGTGGGTGGGACCTGGCGTCATCCAGCCCCCCTGCCATGCCCAGCCATGCCCAGGGTTGCCCTGGCAACTGTTGCTGGCCTCCAAAGCGGATGTGGGCGGGGCCTGGTGCCATCCAGCCCCCTGCAATGCCCAGGCTTGCCCAGCCTTGCCCTGGCATCTGTTGCTGGGCCCAAAAGCGGAAGTGGGCGGGGCCTGGCGTCCTCCAGCTCCCTGCCATGCCCAGGGTTGCCCTGGCAACTGTTGCTGGCCTCCAAAGCGGATGTGGGCGGGGCCTGGCGCCCTCCAGTCCCCTGCCATGCCCAGCCATGCCCAGGCTTGCCCTGGCAACTGTTGCTGGGCCCCAAAGCGGAAGTGGGCGGGGCCTGGCGCCCTCCAGCCCCCTGCCATGCCCAGCCATGCCCAGGCTTGCCCTGGCAACTGTTGCTGGGCCCCAAAGCAGAAGTGGGCGGGGCCTGGCGCCCTCCAGCCCCCTGCCATGCCCAGCCATGCACAGGATTGCCCTGGCAACTGTTGCTGTTCCCCAAAGCGGAAGTGGGCAGGGCCTGGCGCCCTCCAGCCCCCTGCCATGCTCAGGCTTGCCCTGGCAACTGTTGCTGGGCCCTAAAGCGGAAGTGGGCGGGGCCTGGCGCCCTCCAGCCCCCAGTTATGCCCAGGCTTGCCCTTGCAACTGTTGCTGGCCCCCAAAGCGGAAGTGGGTGGGACCTGGCGTCATCCAGCCCCCTGCCATGCCCAGCCATGCCCAGGGTTGCCCTGGCAACTGTTGCTGGCCTCCAAAGCGGATGTGGGCGGGGCCTGGCGCCCTCCAGCCCCATGCCATGCCTAGCCATGCCCAGGCTTGCTCTGGCAACTGTTGCTGGCCTCCAAAGCGGATGTGGGCGGGGCCTGGCGCCATCCAGCCCCCTGCCATGCCCTGGCTTGCCCTGGCAACTGTTGCTGGCCCCCAAAGCGGAAGTGGGCAGGCCTGGCGCCATCCAGCCCCCTGCCATGCCCAGGGTTGCCCTAGCAACTGTTACTGGCCTCCAAAGCGGATGTGGGCGGGGCCTGGCGCCATCCAGCCCCCTGCCATGCCCAGCCATACCCAGGCTTGCACTGGCAACTGTTGCTCGGCCCAAAAGCGGAAGTGGTGGGGCCTGGCGCCCTCCAGCCCCCTGCCATGCCCAGCCATGCCCAGGCTTGCCCTGGCAACTGTTGCTGGGCCCCAAAGCAGAAGTGGGCGGGGCCTGGCGCCCTCCAGCCCCCTGCCATGCCCAGCCATGCACAGGATTGCCCTGGCAACTGTTGCTGTTCCCCAAAGCGGAAGTGGGCAGGGCCTGGCGCCCTCCAGCCCCCTGCCATGCTCAGGCTTGCCCTGGCAACTGTTGCTGGGCCCTAAAGCGGAAGTGGGCGGGGCCTGGCGCCCTCCAGCCCCCAGTTATGCCCAGGCTTGCCCTTGCAACTGTTGCTGGCCCCCAAAGCGGAAGTGGGTGGGACCTGGCGTTATCCAGCCCCCTGCCATGCCCAGCCATGCCCAGGGTTGCCCTGGCAACTGTTGCTGGCCTCCAAAGCGGATGTGGGCGGGGCCTGGTGCCATCCAGCCCCCCTGCAATGCCCAGGCTTGCCCAGCCTTGCCCTGGCATCTGTTGCGGATGTGGGCGGGGCCTGGCGCCCTCCAGCCCCATGCCATGCCTAGCCATGCCCAGGCTTGCTCTGGCAACTGTTGCTGGCCTCCAAAGCGGAATGTA
>NC_139219.1:198807709-199117709 GCF_055691185.1 Crinia signifera
GCGGGGCCTGGCGCCCTCCAGCCCCCTGCCATGCCCAGCCATGCCCAAGCTTGCCCTGGCAACTGTTGCTGGCCTCCAAAGCGGAAGTGGGCGGGGCCTGGCCTCCTCCAGCCCACTGCCATGCCCAGCCATACCCAGACTTGCCCTGGCAACTGTTGCTAGCCTCCAAAGCGGATGTGGGTGGGGCCTGGCGTCCTCCAGCCCCCTGCCATGCCCAGGGTTGCCCTGGCAACTGTTGATGGCCTCCAAAGCGGATGTGGGTGGGGCCTGGCGCCCTCCAGCCCCCTGCCATGCCCAGGCTTGCCCTGGCAACTGTTGCTGGCCCCCAAAGCGGAAGTGGGCGGGGCCAGGCGCCTTCAAGCCCACTGCCATGCCCAGCGTTGCCCTGCCAACTGTTGCTGGCCTCCAAAGCGGATGTGGGCGGGGCCTGGCGCCCTCCAGCCCCCTGCCATGCCCAGCCATGCCCAAGCTTGCCCTGGCAACTGTTGCTGGGCCCCAAAGCGGAAGTGGGCGGGGCCAGGAGCCCTCAAGCCCCCTGCCATGCCCATGGTTGCCCTGGCATCTGTTGCTGGCCTCCAAAGCGGATGTGGGCGGGGCCTGGCGCCCTCCAGCCCCCTGCCATGCCCAGGCTTGCCCTGGCAACTGTTGCTGGGCCCAAAAGCGGAAGTGGGTGGGGCCTGGCGTCCTCCAGCCCCCTGCCATGCCCAGGCTTGCCCTGGCAACTGTTGCTGGGCCCCAAAGCGGAAGTGGGCGGGGCCTGGCGCCCTCCAGCTCCCAGTTATGCCCAGGGTTGCCCTGGCAACTCTTGCTAACCTCCAAAGCGGATGTGGGCGGGGCCTGGCGCCCTCCAGCCCCCTGCCATGCCCAGCCATGCCCAGGCTTGCCCTGGCAACTGTTGCTGGCCCCAAAGCGGAAGTGGGCGGGGCCTGGCGCCCTCCAGCCCCCTACCATGCCCAGGCTTGCCCTGGCAACTGATGCTGGCCCCCAAAGCGGAAGTGGGCGGGGCCAGGCGCCTTCAAGCCCACTGTCATGCCCAGGGTTGCCCTGGCAACTGTTGCTGGCCCCCAAAGCGGAAGTGGACGGGGCCAGGCGCCCTCAAGCCCCCTGCCATGCCCAGGGTTGCCCTGGCAACTGTTGCTGGCCTCCAAAGCGGATGTGGGCGGGGCCTGGCGCCCTTTAGCCCCCTGCCATGCCCAGCCATGCCCAAGCTTGCCCTGGCAACTGTTGCTGGCCTCCAAAGCGGATGTGGGCGGGGCCTGGCGCCCTCCAGCCCCCTGCCTTGCCCAGGCTTGCCCTGGCAACTGTTGCTGGGCCCAAAAGCGGAAGTGGGTGGGGCCTGGCGTCCTCCAGCCCCCTGCCATGCCCAGGCTTGCCCTGGCAACTGTTACTGGGCCCCATAGCAGAAGTGGGCGGGGCCTGGCGCCCTCCAGCCCCCTGCCATGCCCAGCCATGCCCAGGATTGCCCTGGCAACTGTTGCTGTTCCCCAAAGCAGAAGTGGGCGGGGCCTGGCGTCCTCCAGCCCCCTGCCATGCTCAGGCTTGCCCTGTCAACTGTTGCTGGGCCCCAAAGCGGAAGTGGGTGGGGCCTGGCGCCCTCCAGCCCCCTGCCATGCCCAGCCATACCCAGGCTTGCCCTGGCATCTGTTGCTGGGCCCAAAAGCGGAAGTGGGCGGGGCCTGGCGTCCTCCAGCCCCCTGCCATGCCCAGGCTTGCCCTGGCAACTGTTGCTGGGCCCCAACGCGGAAGTGGGCGGGGCCAGGAGCCCTCAAGCCCCCTGCCATGCCCAGGGTTGCCCTTCCAACTGTTGCTGGCCCCCAAAGCGGAAGTGGGTGGGGCCTGGCGTCCTCCAGCCCCCTGCCATGCCCAGGGTTGCCCTGGCAACTGTTGCTGGTCCCTAAAGCGGAAGTGGGTGGGGCCAGGCGCCCTTAAGCCCCCTGCTATGCCCAGGGTTGCCCTGGCAACTGTTGCTGGCCTCCAAAGCGGAAGTGGGCGGGGCCTGGCCTCCTCCAGCCCACTGCCATGCCCAGCCATACCCAGACTTGCCCTGGCAACTGTTGCTAGCCTCCAAAGCGGATGTGGGTGGGGCCTGGCGTCCTCCAGCCCCCTGCCATGCCCAGGGTTGCCCTGGCAACTGTTGATGGCCTCCAAAGCGGATGTGGGTGGGGCCTGGCGCCCTCCAGCCCCCTGCCATGCCCAGGCTTGCCCTGGCAACTGTTGCTGGCCCCCAAAGCGGAAGTGGGCGGGGCCAGGCGCCTTCAAGCCCACTGCCATGCCCAGCCTTGCCCTGCCAACTGTTGCTGGCCTCCAAAGCGGATGTGGGCGGGGCCAGGAGCCCTCAAGCCCCCTGCCATGCCCATGGTTGCCCTGGCATCTGTTGCTGGCCTCCAAAGCGGATGTGGGCGGGGCCTGGCGCCCTCCAGCCCCCTGCCATGCCCAGCCATGCCCAGGCTTGCCCTGGCAACTGTTGCTGGCCTCCAAAGCGGATGTGGGCGGGGCCTGGCGCCATCCAGCCCCCTGCCATGTTCAGCCATGCCCAGGATTGCCCGGGCAACTGTTGCTGTTCCCCAAAGCGGAAGTGGGCAAAGCCTGGTGCCCTCCAGCCCCCTGCTATGCCCAGGCTTGCCCTGGCAACTGTTGCTGGCCCCTAAAGCGGAAGTGGGCGGGGCCAGGCGCCCTTAAGCCCCCTGCCATACCCAGGGTTTCCCTGGCAACTGTTGCTGGCCTCCAAAGCGGAAGTGGGCGGGGCCTGGCGCCCTCCAGCCCCCAGTTATGCCCAGGGTTGCCCTGGCAACTGTTGCTGGCCTCCAAAGCGGATGTGGGCGGGGCCTGGCGCCCTCCAGCCCCCTGCCATGCCCAGGGTTGCCCTGGCAATTGTTGCTGGCCTCCAAAGCGGATGTGGGCGGGGCCTGGCGCCCTTTAGCCCCCTGCCATGCCCAGCCATGCCCAAGCTTGCCCTGGCAACTGTTGCTGGCCTCCAAAGCGGATGTGGGCGGGGCCTGGCGCCCTCCAACCCCCTGCCTTGCCCAGGCTTGCCCTGGCAACTGTTGCTGGGCCCAAAAGCGGAAGTGGGTGGGGCCTGGCGTCCTCCAGCCCCCTGCCATGCCCAGGCTTGCCCTGGCAACTGTTACTGGGCCCCAAAGCAGAAGTGGGCGGGGCCTGGCGCCCTCCAGCCCCCTGCCATGCCCAGCCATGCCCAGGATTGCCCTGGCAACTGTTGCTGTTCCCCAAAGCAGAAGTGGGCGGGGCCTGGCGTCCTCCAGCCCCCTGCCATGCTCAGGCTTGCCCTGTCAACTGTTGCTGGGCCCCAAAGCGGAAGTGGGTGGGGCCTGGCGCCCTCCAGCCCCCTGCCATGCCCAGCCATACCCAGGCTTGCCCTGGCATCTGTTGCTGGGCCCAAAAGCGGAAGTGGGCGGGGCCTGGCGTCCTCCAGCCCCCTGCCATGCCCAGGCTTGCCCTGGCAACTGTTGCTGGGCCCCAACGCGGAAGTGGGCGGGGCCAGGAGCCCTCAAGCCCCCTGCCATGCCCAGGGTTGCCCTGGCAACTGTTGCTGGCCCCCAAAGCGGAAGTGGGTGGGGCCTGGCGTCCTCCAGCCCCCTGCCATGCCCAGGGTTGCCCTGGCAACTGTTGCTGGCCTCCAAAGCGGATGTGGGTGGGGCCTGGCGCCCTCCAGCCCCCTGCCATGCCCAGGCTTGCCCTGGCAACTGTTGCTGGTCCCTAAAGCGGAAGTGGGTGGGGCCAGGCGCCCTTAAGCCCCCTGCTATGCCCAGGGTTGCCCTGGCAACTGTTGCTGGCCTCCAAAGCGGAAGTGGGCGGGGCCTGGCCTCCTCCAGCCCACTGCCATGCCCAGCCATACCCAGACTTGCCCTGGCAACTGTTGCTAGCCTCCAAAGCGGATGTGGGTGGGGCCTGGCGTCCTCCAGCCCCCTGCCATGCCCAGGGTTGCCCTGGCAACTGTTGATGGCCTCCAAAGCGGATGTGGGTGGGGCCTGGCGCCCTCCAGCCCCCTGCCATGCCCAGGCTTGCCCTGGCAACTGTTGCTGGCCCCCAAAGCGGAAGTGGGCGGGGCCAGGCGCCTTCAAGCCCACTGCCATGCCCAGCGTTGCCCTGCCAACTGTTGCTGGCCTCCAAAGCGGATGTGGGCGGGGCCTGGCGCCCTCCAGCCCCCTGCCATGCCCAGCCATGCCCAAGCTTGCCCTGGCAACTGTTGCTGGGCCCCAAAGCGGAAGTGGGCGGGGCCAGGAGCCCTCAAGCCCCCTGCCATGCCCATGGTTGCCCTGGCATCTGTTGCTGGCCTCCAAAGCGGATGTGGGCGGGGCCTGGCGCCCTCCAGCCCCCTGCCATGCCCAGGCTTGCCCTGGCAACTGTTGCTGGGCCCAAAAGCGGAAGTGGGTGGGGCCTGGCGTCCTCCAGCCCCCTGCCATGCCCAGGCTTGCCCTGGCAACTGTTGCTGGGCCCCAAAGCGGAAGTGGGCAGGACCTGGCGCCCTCCAGCTCCCAGTTATGCCCAGGGTTGCCCTGGCAACTCTTGCTAACCTCCAAAGCGGATGTGGGCGGGGCCTGGCGCCCTCCAGCCCCCTGTCATGCCCAGCCATGCCCAGGCTTGCCCTGGCAACTGTTGCTGGCCCCAAAGCGGAAGTGGGCGGGGCCTGGCGCCCTCCAGCCCCTTGCCATGCCCAGGCTTGCCCTGGCAACTGTTGCTGGCCCCCAAAGCGGAAGTGGACGGGGCCAGGCGCCCTCAAGCCCCCTGCCATGCCCAGGGTTGCCCTGGCAACTGTTGCTGGCCTCCAAAGCGGATGTGGGCGGGGCCTGGCGCCCTCCAGCCCCCTGCCATGCCCAGGCTTGCCCTGGCAACTGTTGCTGGCCCCCAAAGCGGAAGTGGGCGGGGCCTGGCGCCCTCCAGCCCCCTGCTGTGCCCAATCTTGCCCTGGCAACTGTTGCTGGGTCCCAAAGCGGAAGTGGGCGGGGCCTGGCGCCATCCAGCCCCCTGCCATGCCCAGGCTTGCCCAGGCTTGCCCTGGCAACTGTTGCTGGGCCCCAAAGCGGATGTGGGCGGGGCCTGGCGCCCTCCAGCCCCCTGCCATGCCCAGCCATACCCAGGCTTGCCCTGGCATCTGTTGCTGGGCCCAAAAGCGGAAGTGGGTGGGGCCTGGCGTCCTCCAGCCCCCTGCCATGCCCAGGCTTGCCCTGGCAACTGTTGCTGGGCCCCAAAGTGGAAGTGGGCGGGGCCAGGAGCCCTCAAGCCTCCTGCCATGCCCAGGGTTGCCCTGGCAACTGTTGCTGGCCCCCAAAGCGGAAGTGGTTAAGGCCTGGCGTCCTCCAGCCCCCTGCCATGCCCAGGGTTGCCCTGGCAACTGTTGCTGGCCTCCAAAGCGGATGTCGGTGGGGCCTGGCGCCCTCCAGCCCCCTGCCATGCCCAACCATGCCCAGGGTTGCCCTGGCAACTGTTGCTGGCCTCCAAAGCGGATGTGAACGGGGCCTGGCGCCCTCCAGCCCCCTGTCATGCCCAGCCATGCCCAGGCTTGCCCTGGCAACTGTTGCTGGCCTCCAAAGCGGATGTGGGCGGGGCCTGGCGCCATCCAGCCCCCTGCCATGCCCAGCCATACCCAGGCTTGCCCTGGCAACTGTTGCTGGCCCCCAAAGCGGAAGTTGGCGGTTCCTGGCCTCCTCCAGCCCCCTGCCATGCCCAGGCTTGCCCTGGCAACTGTTGCTGGCCTCCAAAGCGGATGTGGGTGGGGCCTGGCGCCCTACAGCCCCCTGCCATGCCCAGGCTTGCCCTGGCAACTGTTACTGGGCCCCATAGCAGAAGTGGGCGGGGCCTGGCGCCCTCCAGCCCCCTGCCATGCCCAGCCATGCCCAGGATTGCCCTGGCAACTGTTGCTGTTCCCCAAAGCGGAAGTGGGCGGGTCCTGGCCTCCTCCAGCCCACTGCCATGCCCAGCCATACCCAGACTTGCCCTGGCAACTGTTGCTAGCCTCCAAAGCGGATGTGGGTGGGGCCTGGCGTCCTCCAGCCCCCTGCCATGCCCAGGGTTGCCCTGGCAACTGTTGCTGGCCTCCAAAGCGGATGTGGGTGGGGCCTGGCGCCCTCCAGCCCCCTGCCATGCCCAGGCTTGCCCTGGCAACTGTTGCTGGCCCCCAAAGCGGAAGTGGGCGGGGCCTGACGCCATCCAGCACCCTGCCATGCTCAGGCTTGCCCTGCCAACTGTTGCTGGCCTCCAAAGCTGATGTGGGCGGGGCCTGGCGCCCTCCAGCCTCCTGCCATGCCCAGGCTTACCCTGGCAACTGTTGCTGGGCCCCAAAGCGGAAGTGGGCGGGGCCAGGAGCCCTCAAGCCCCCTGCCATGCCCAGGGTTTACCTGGCAACTGTTGCTGGCCTCCAAAGCGGAAGTGGGCGGGGCCTGGCGCCCTCCAGCCCCCTGCCATGCCCAGGCTTGCCCTTGCAACTGTTGCTGGGCCCAAAAGCGGAAGTGGGTGGGGCCTGGCGTCCTCCAGCCCCCTGCCATGCCAAGGCTTGCCCTGGCAACTGTTGCTGGGCCCCAAAGCGGAAGTGGGCGGGGCCAGGCGCTCTTAAGCCCCCTGCCATACCCAGGGTTGCCCTGACAACTGTTAGTGGCCTCCAAAGCGGAAGTGGGCGGGGCCTGGCGCCCTCCAGCCCCCAGTTATGCCCAGGGTTGCCCTGGCAACTGTTGCTAACCTCCAAAGCGGATGTGGGCGGGGCCTGGCGCCCTCCAGCCCCCTGCTATGCCCAGCCATGCCCAGGCTTGCCCTGGCAACTGTTGCTGGGCCCCAAAGCGGAAGTGGGCGGGGCCTGGCGCCCTCCAGCCCCCTACCATGCCCAGGCTTGCCCTGGCAACTGTTGCTGGCCCCCAAAGCGGAAGTGGGCGGGGCCAGGCGCCTTCAAGCCCACTGTCATGCCCAGGGTTGCCCTGGCAACTGTTGCTGGCCCCCAAAGCGGAAGTGGACGGGGCCAGGCGCCCTCAAGCCCCCTGCCATGCCCAGGGTTGCCCTGGCAACTGTTGCTGGCCTCCAAAGCGGATGTGGGCGGGGCCTGGCGCCCTCCAGCACCCTGCCACACCCAGTCTTGCCCTGGCAACTGTTGCTGGGCCCAAAAGCGGAAGTGGGTGGGGCCTGGCGTCCTCCAGCCCCCTGCCATGCCCAGGCTTGCCCTGGCAACTGTTGCTGGGCCCCAAAGCAGAAGTGGGCGGGGCCTGGCGCCCACCAGCCTCCTGCCATGCCCAGCCATGCCCAGGATTGCCCTGGCAACTGTTGCTGTTCCCCAAAGCGGAAAAGGGCGGGGCCTGGCGCCCTCCAGCCCCCAGTTATGCCCAGGCTTGCCCTTGCAACTGTTTCTGGCCCCCAAAGCGGAAGTGGGCGGGGCCTGGCACCCTCTTGCCCCCTGCTGTGCCCAGGTTTGCCCTGGCAACTGTTGCTGGCCCCCAAAGCGGAATTGGGCGGGGCCTGACGCCATCCAGCACCCTGCCATGCTCAGGCTTGCCCTGGCAACTGTTGCTGGGCCTTAAAGCGGAAGTGGGCGGGGCCTGGCGCCCTCCAGCCCCCTGCCATGCCCAGCCATGCCCAAGCTTGCCCTGGCAACTGTTGCTGCCTCCAAAGTGGATGTGGGCGGGGCCTTGCGCCCTCCAGCCTCCTGCCATGCCCAGGCTTACCCTGGCAACTGTTGCTGGGCCCCAAAGCGGAAGTGGGCGGGGCCAGGAGCCCTCAAGCCCCCTGCCATGCCCAGGGTTTACCTGGCAACTGTTGCTGGCCTCCAAAGCGGAAGTGGGCGGGGCCTGGCGCCCTCCAGCCCCCTGCCATGCCCATGCTTGCCCTTGCAACTGTTGCTGGGCCCAAAAGTGGAAGTGGGTGGGGCCTGGCGTCCTCCAGCCCCCTGCCATGCCAAGGCTTGCCCTGGCAACTGTTGCTGGGCCCCAAAGCGGAAGTGGGCGCGGCCAGGCGCTCTTAAGCCCCCTGCCATACCCAGGGTTGCCCTGACAACTGTTAGTGGCCTCCAAAGCGGAAGTGGGCGGGGCCTGGCGCCCTCCAGCCCCCAGTTATGCCCAGGGTTGCCCTGGCAACTGTTGCTAACCTCCAAAGCGGATGTGGGCGGGGCCTGGCGCCCTCCAGCCCCCTGCTATGCCCAGGCTTGCCCTGGCAACTGTTGCTGGGCCCCAAAGCGGAAGTGGGTGGGGCCTGGCGTCCTCCAGCCCCCTGCCATGCCCAGGCTTGCCCTGGCAACTGTTGCTGGCCTCCAAAGCGGATGTGGGTGGGGCCTGGCGCCCTCCAGCCCCCTGCCATGCCCAGGCTTGCCCTGGCAACTGTTACTGGGCCCCATAGCAGAAGTGGGCGGGGCCTGGCGCCCTCCAGCCCCCTGCCATGCCCAGCCATGCCCAGGATTGCCCTGGCAACTGTTGCTGTTCCCCAAAGCGGAAGTGGGCGGGTCCTGGCCTCCTCCAGCCCACTGCCATGCCCAGCCATACCCAGACTTGCCCTGGCAACTGTTGCTAGCCTCCAAAGCGGATGTGGGTGGGGCCTGGCGTCCTCCAGCCCCCTGCCATGCCCAGGGTTGCCCTGGCAACTGTTGCTGGCCTCCAAAGCGGATGTGGGTGGGGCCTGGCGCCCTCCAGCCCCCTGCCATGCCCAGGCTTGCCCTGGCAACTGTTGCTGGCCCCCAAAGCGGAAGTGGGCGGGGCCTGACGCCATCCAGCACCCTGCCATGCTCAGGCTTGCCCTGCCAACTGTTGCTGGCCTCCAAAGCTGATGTGGGCGGGGCCTGGCGCCCTCCAGCCTCCTGCCATGCCCAGGCTTACCCTGGCAACTGTTGCTGGGCCCCAAAGCGGAAGTGGGCGGGGCCAGGAGCCCTCAAGCCCCCTGCCATGCCCAGGGTTTACCTGGCAACTGTTGCTGGCCTCCAAAGCGGAAGTGGGCGGGGCCTGGCGCCCTCCAGCCCCCTGCCATGCCCAGGCTTGCCCTTGCAACTGTTGCTGGGCCCAAAAGCGGAAGTGGGTGGGGCCTGGCGTCCTCCAGCCCCCTGCCATGCCAAGGCTTGCCCTGGCAACTGTTGCTGGGCCCCAAAGCGGAGGTGGGCGGGGCCAGGTGCTCTTAAGCCCCCTGCCATACCCAGGGTTGCCCTGACAACTGTTAGTGGCCTCCAAAGCGGAAGTGGGCGGGGCCTGGCGCCCTCCAGCCCCCAGTTATGCCCAGGGTTGCCCTGGCAACTGTTGCTAACCTCCAAAGCGGATGTGGGCGGGGCCTGGCGCCCTCCAGCCCCCTGCTATGCCCAGCCATGCCCAGGCTTGCCCTGGCAACTGTTGCTGGGCCCCAAAGCGGAAGTGGGCGGGGCCTGGCGCCCTCCAGCCCCCTACCATGCCCAGGCTTGCCCTGGCAACTGTTGCTGGCCCCCAAAGCGGAAGTGGGCGGGGCCAGGCGCCTTCAAGCCCACTGTCATGCCCAGGGTTGCCCTGGCAACTGTTGCTGGCCCCCAAAGCGGAAGTGGACGGGGCCAGGCGCCCTCAAGCCCCCTGCCATGCCCAGGGTTGCCCTGGCAACTGTTGCTGGCCTCCAAAGTGGATGTGGGCGGGGCCTGGCGCCCTCCAGCACCCTGCCATGCCCAGTCTTGCCCTGGCAACTGTTGCTGGGCCCAAAAGCGGAAGTGGGTGGGGCCTGGCGTCCTCCAGCCCCCTGCCATGCCCAGGCTTGCCCTGGCAACTGTTGCTGGGCCCCAAAGCAGAAGTGGGCGGGGCCTGGCGCCCACCAGCCTCCTGCCATGCCCAGCCATGCCCAGGATTGCCCTGGCAACTGTTGCTGTTCCCCAAAGCGGAAAAGGGCGGGGCCTGGCGCCCTCCAGCCCCCAGTTATGCCCAGGCTTGCCCTTGCAACTGTTGCTGGCCCCCAAAGCGGAAGTGGGCGGGGCCTGGCACCCTCTAGCCCCCTGCTGTGCCCAGGTTTGCCCTGGCAACTGTTGCTGGACCCAAAGCGGAATTGGGCGGGGCCTGACGCCATCCAGCACCCTGCCATGCTCAGGCTTGCCCTGGCAACTGTTGCTGGGCCTTAAAGCGGAAGTGGGCGGGGCCTGGCGCCCTTAAGCCCCCTGCCATGCCCAGGGTTGCCCTGCCAACTGTTGCTGGCCTTCAAAGCGGATGTGGGCGGGGCCTGGCGCCCTCCAGCCCCCTGCCATGCCCAGCCATGCCCAAGCTTGCCCTGGCAACTGTTGCTGCCTCCAAAGCGGATGTGGGCGGGGCCTTGCGCCCTCCAGCCTCCTGCCATGCCCAGGCTTACCCTGGCAACTGTTGCTGGGCCCCAAAGCGGAAGTGGGCGGGGCAAGGAGCCCTCAAGCCCCCTGCCATGCCCAGGGTTTACCTGGCAACTGTTGCTGGCCTCCAAAGCGGAAGTGGGCGGGGCCTGGCGCCCTCCAGCCCCCTGCCATGCCCAGGCTTGCCCTTGCAACTGTTGCTGGGCCCAAAAGTGGAAGTGGGTGGGGCCTGGCGTCCTCCAGCCCCCTGCCATGCCAAGGCTTGCCCTGGCAACTGTTGCTGGGCCCCAAAGCGGAAGTGGGCGGGGCCAGGCGCTCTTAAGCCCCCTGCCATACCCAGGGTTGCCCTGACAACTGTTAGTGGCCTCCAAAGCGGAAGTGGGCGGGGCCTGGCGCCCTCCAGCCCCCAGTTATGCCCAGGGTTGCCCTGGCAACTGTTGCTAACCTCCAAAGCGGATGTGGGCGGGGCCTGGCGCCCTCCAGCCCCCTGCTATGCCCAGGCTTGCCCTGGCAACTGTTGCTGGGCCCCAAAGCGGAAGTGGGTGGGGCCTGGCGCCCTCCAGCCCCCTACCATGCCCAGGCTTGCCCTGGCAACTGTTGCTGGCCCCCAAAGCGGAAGTGGGCGGGGCCAGGCGCCTTCAAGCCCACTGTCATGCCCAGGGTTGCCCTGGCAACTGTTGCTGGCCCCCAAAGCGGAAGTGGACGGGGCCAGGCGCCCTCAAGCCCCCTGCCATGCCCAGGGTTGCCCTGGCAACTGTTGCTGGCCTCCAAAGCGGATGTGGGTGGGGCCTGGCGCCCTCCAGCCCCCTGCCATGCCCAGTCTTGCCCTGGCAACTGTTGCTGGGCCCAAAAGCGGAAGTGGGTGGGGCCTGGCGTCCTCCAGCCCCCTGCCATGCCCAGCCATGCCCAGGCTTGTTCTGGCAACTGTTGCTGGGCCCTAAAGCGGAAGTAGGCGGGGCCTGGCGCCCTCCAGCCCCCAGTTATGCCCAGGCTTGCCCTTGCAACTGTTGCTGGTCCCCAAAGCGGAAGTGGGCGGGGCCTGGCGTCCTCCAGCCCCCTGCCATGCCCAGGCTTGCCCTGGCAACTGTTGCTGGCCTCCAAAGCGGATGTGGGTGGGGCCTGGCGCCCTCCAGCCCCCTGCCATGCCCAGCCATGCCCAGGCTTGCTCTGGCAACTGTTGCTGGCCTCCAAAGCGGATGTGGGCGGGGCCTGGCGCCATCCAGCCCCTTGCCATGCCCAGCCATGCCCAGGATTGCCCTGGCAACTGTTGCTGTTCCCCAAAGCGGAAGTGGGCAGGGCCTGGCGCCCTACAGCCCCCTGCCATGCTCAGGCTTGCCCTGGCAACTGTTGCTGGGCCTTAAAGCGGAAGTGGGCGGGGCCTGGCGCCCTCCAGCCCCCAGTTATGCCCAGGCTTGCCCTGGCAACTGTTGCTGGCCCCCAAAGCGGATGTGGGCGGGGCCTGGCGCCCTCCAGCCCCCTGCCATGCCCAGCCATGCCCAGGCTTGCCCTGGCAACTGTTGCTGTTCCCCAAAGCGGAAGTGGGCAGGGCCTGGCGCCATCCAGCCCCCTGCCATGCCCAGGCTTGCCCAGGCTTGCCCTGGCAACTGTTGCTGGCCCCCAAAGCGGAAGTGGGCGGGGCCAGGCGCCTTCAAAGCCACTGTCATGCCCAGGGTTGCCCTGGCAACTGTTGCTGGCCCCAAATCGGAAGTGGGCGGGGCCAGGCGCCCTCCAGCCCCCTGCCATGCCCCGTGTTGCCCTAGCAACTGTTGCTGGCCTCCAAAGCTGATGTGGGCGGGGCCTGGCGCCCTCCAGCCTCCTGCCATGCCCAGGCTTACCCTGGCAACTGTTGCTGGGCCCCAAAGCGGAAGTGGGCGGGGCCAGGAGCCCTCAAGCCCCCTGCCATGCCCAGGGTTTACCTGGCAACTGTTGCTGGCCTCCAAAGCGGAAGTGGGCGGGGCCTGGCGCCCTCCAGCCCCCTGCCATGCCCAGGCTTGCCCTTGCAACTGTTGCTGGGCCCAAAAGCGGAAGTGGGTGGGGCCTGGCGTCCTCCAGCCCCCTGCCATGCCAAGGCTTGCCCTGGCAACTGTTGCTGGGCCCCAAAGCGGAAGTGGGCGGGGCCAGGCGCTCTTAAGCCCCCTGCCATACCCAGGGTTGCCCTGACAACTGTTAGTGGCCTCCAAAGCGGAAGTGGGCGGGGCCTGGCGCCCTCCAGCCCCCAGTTATGCCCAGGGTTGCCCTGGCAACTGTTGCTAACCTCCAAAGCGGATGTGGGCGGGGCCTGGCGCCCTCCAGCCCCCTGCTATGCCCAGCCATGCCCAGGCTTGCCCTGGCAACTGTTGCTGGGCCCCAAAGCGGAAGTGGGCGGGGCCTGGCGCCCTCCAGCCCCCTACCATGCCCAGGCTTGCCCTGGCAACTGTTGCTGGCCCCCAAAGCGGAAGTGGGCGGGGCCAGGCGCCTTCAAGCCCACTGTCATGCCCAGGGTTGCCCTGGCAACTGTTGCTGGCCCCCAAAGCGGAAGTGGACGGGGCCAGGCGCCCTCAAGCCCCCTGCCATGCCCAGGGTTGCCCTGGCAACTGTTGCTGGCCTCCAAAGTGGATGTGGGCGGGGCCTGGCGCCCTCCAGCACCCTGCCATGCCCAGTCTTGCCCTGGCAACTGTTGCTGGGCCCAAAAGCGGAAGTGGGTGGGGCCTGGCGTCCTCCAGCCCCCTGCCATGCCCAGGCTTGCCCTGGCAACTGTTGCTGGGCCCCAAAGCAGAAGTGGGCGGGGCCTGGCGCCCACCAGCCTCCTGCCATGCCCAGCCATGCCCAGGATTGCCCTGGCAACTGTTGCTGTTCCCCAAAGCGGAAAAGGGCGGGGCCTGGCGCCCTCCAGCCCCCAGTTATGCCCAGGCTTGCCCTTGCAACTGTTGCTGGCCCCCAAAGCGGAAGTGGGCGGGGCCTGGCACCCTCTAGCCCCCTGCTGTGCCCAGGTTTGCCCTGGCAACTGTTGCTGGACCCAAAGCGGAATTGGGCGGGGCCTGACGCCATCCAGCACCCTGCCATGCTCAGGCTTGCCCTGGCAACTGTTGCTGGGCCTTAAAGCGGAAGTGGGCGGGGCCTGGCGCCCTTAAGCCCCCTGCCATGCCCAGGGTTGCCCTGCCAACTGTTGCTGGCCTTCAAAGCGGATGTGGGCGGGGCCTGGCGCCCTCCAGCCCCCTGCCATGCCCAGCCATGCCCAAGCTTGCCCTGGCAACTGTTGCTGCCTCCAAAGCGGATGTGGGCGGGGCCTTGCGCCCTCCAGCCTCCTGCCATGCCCAGGCTTACCCTGGCAACTGTTGCTGGGCCCCAAAGCGGAAGTGGGCGGGGCAAGGAGCCCTCAAGCCCCCTGCCATGCCCAGGGTTTACCTGGCAACTGTTGCTGGCCTCCAAAGCGGAAGTGGGCGGGGCCTGGCGCCCTCCAGCCCCCTGCCATGCCCAGGCTTGCCCTTGCAACTGTTGCTGGGCCCAAAAGTGGAAGTGGGTGGGGCCTGGCGTCCTCCAGCCCCCTGCCATGCCAAGGCTTGCCCTGGCAACTGTTGCTGGGCCCCAAAGCGGAAGTGGGCGGGGCCAGGCGCTCTTAAGCCCCCTGCCATACCCAGGGTTGCCCTGACAACTGTTAGTGGCCTCCAAAGCGGAAGTGGGCGGGGCCTGGCGCCCTCCAGCCCCCAGTTATGCCCAGGGTTGCCCTGGCAACTGTTGCTAACCTCCAAAGCGGATGTGGGCGGGGCCTGGCGCCCTCCAGCCCCCTGCTATGCCCAGGCTTGCCCTGGCAACTGTTGCTGGGCCCCAAAGCGGAAGTGGGTGGGGCCTGGCGCCCTCCAGCCCCCTACCATGCCCAGGCTTGCCCTGGCAACTGTTGCTGGCCCCCAAAGCGGAAGTGGGCGGGGCCAGGCGCCTTCAAGCCCACTGTCATGCCCAGGGTTGCCCTGGCAACTGTTGCTGGCCCCCAAAGCGGAAGTGGACGGGGCCAGGCGCCCTCAAGCCCCCTGCCATGCCCAGGGTTGCCCTGGCAACTGTTGCTGGCCTCCAAAGCGGATGTGGGTGGGGCCTGGCGCCCTCCAGCCCCCTGCCATGCCCAGTCTTGCCCTGGCAACTGTTGCTGGGCCCAAAAGCGGAAGTGGGTGGGGCCTGGCGTCCTCCAGCCCCCTGCCATGCCCAGCCATGCCCAGGCTTGTTCTGGCAACTGTTGCTGGGCCCTAAAGCGGAAGTAGGCGGGGCCTGGCGCCCTCCAGCCCCCAGTTATGCCCAGGCTTGCCCTTGCAACTGTTGCTGGTCCCCAAAGCGGAAGTGGGCGGGGCCTGGCGTCCTCCAGCCCCCTGCCATGCCCAGGCTTGCCCTGGCAACTGTTGCTGGCCTCCAAAGCGGATGTGGGTGGGGCCTGGCGCCCTCCAGCCCCCTGCCATGCCCAGCCATGCCCAGGCTTGCTCTGGCAACTGTTGCTGGCCTCCAAAGCGGATGTGGGCGGGGCCTGGCGCCATCCAGCCCCTTGCCATGCCCAGCCATGCCCAGGATTGCCCTGGCAACTGTTGCTGTTCCCCAAAGCGGAAGTGGGCAGGGCCTGGCGCCCTACAGCCCCCTGCCATGCTCAGGCTTGCCCTGGCAACTGTTGCTGGGCCTTAAAGCGGAAGTGGGCGGGGCCTGGCGCCCTCCAGCCCCCAGTTATGCCCAGGCTTGCCCTGGCAACTGTTGCTGGCCCCCAAAGCGGATGTGGGCGGGGCCTGGCGCCCTCCAGCCCCCTGCCATGCCCAGCCATGCCCAGGCTTGCCCTGGCAACTGTTGCTGTTCCCCAAAGCGGAAGTGGGCAGGGCCTGGCGCCATCCAGCCCCCTGCCATGCCCAGGCTTGCCCAGGCTTGCCCTGGCAACTGTTGCTGGCCCCCAAAGCGGAAGTGGGCGGGGCCAGGCGCCTTCAAAGCCACTGTCATGCCCAGGGTTGCCCTGGCAACTGTTGCTGGCCCCAAATCGGAAGTGGGCGGGGCCAGGCGCCCTCCAGCCCCCTGCCATGCCCCGTGTTGCCCTAGCAACTGTTGCTGGCCTCCAAAGCGGATGTGGTCGGGGCCTGGCGCCCTCCAGCCCCCTGCCATGCCCAGCCATGCCCAAGCTTGCCCTGGCAAATGTTGCTGGCCTCCAAAGCGGATGTGGGCGGGGCCTGGCGCCCTCCAGCCTCCTGCCATGCCCAGCCATGCCCAGGCTTGCCCTGGCAACTGTTGCTGGCCCCCAAAGCGGAAGTGGACGGGGCCAGGCGCCCTTAAGCCCCCTGCTATGCCCAGGCTTGCCCTGGCAACTGTTGCTGGGCCCCAAAGCGGAAGTGGGCGGGGTCAGGAGCCCTCAAGCCCCCTGCCATGCCCAGGGTTGCCCTGGCAACTGTTGCTGGCCTCCAAAGCGGATGTGGGTGGGGCCTGGCGCCCTCCAGCCCCCTGCCATGCCCAGCCATGCCCAGGGTTGCCCTGACAACTGTTGCTGGCCTCCAAAGCGGATGTTGGCGGGGCCTGGCGCCCTCCAGCCCCATGCCATGCCCAGCCATGCCCAGGCTTGCTCTGGCAACTGTTGCTGGCCTCCAAAGCGGATGTGGGCGGGGCCTGGCGCCATCCAGCCCCCTGCCATGCCCAGCCATGCCCAGGATTGCCCTGGCAACTGTTGCTGTTCCCCAAAGCGGAAGTGGGCAGAGCCTGACGCCATCCAGCACCTTGCCATGCTCAGGCTTGCCCTGGCAACTGTTGCTGGGCCCCGAAGCGGAAGTGGGCGGGGCATGGCGTCCTCCAGCCCCCTGCCATGCCCAGGCTTGCCCTGGCAACTGTTGCTGGGCCCCAAAGCCTAAGTGGGCGGGGCCAGGAGCCCTCAAGCCCCCTGCCATGCCCAGGGTTGCCCTGGCAACTGTTGCTGGCCCCCAAAGCGGAAGTGGGTGGGGCCTGGCGTCCTCCAGCCCCCTGCCATGCCCAGGGTTGCCCTGGCAACTGTTGCTGGCCTCCAAAGCGGATGTGGGTGGGGCCTGGCGCCCTCCAGCCCCCTGCCATGCCCAGCCATGCCCAGGCTTGCTCTGGCAACTGTTGCTGGCCTCCAAAGCGGATGTGGGCGGGGCCTGGCGCCATCCAGCCCCTTGCCATGCCCAGCCATGCCCAGGATTGCCCTGGCAACTGTTGCTGTTCCCCAAAGCGGAAGTGGGCAGGGCCTGGCGCCCTACAGCCCCCTGCCATGCTCAGGCTTGCCCTGGCAACTGTTGCTGGGCCTTAAAGCGGAAGTGGGCGGGGCCTGGCGCCCTCCAGCCCCCAGTTATGCCCAGGCTTGCCCTGGCAACTGTTGCTGGCCCCCAAAGCGGATGTGGGCGGGGCCTGGCGCCCTCCAGCCCCCTGCCATGCCCAGCCATGCCCAGGCTTGCCCTGGCAACTGTTGCTGTTCCCCAAAGCGGAAGTGGGCAGGGCCTGGCGCCATCCAGCCCCCTGCCATGCCCAGGCTTGCCCAGGCTTGCCCTGGCAACTGTTGCTGGCCCCCAAAGCGGAAGTGGGCGGGGCCAGGCGCCTTCAAAGCCACTGTCATGCCCAGGGTTGCCCTGGCAACTGTTGCTGGCCCCAAATCGGAAGTGGGCGGGGCCAGGCGCCCTCCAGCCCCCTGCCATGCCCAGTGTTGCCCTAGCAACTGTTGCTGGCCTCCAAAGCGGATGTGGTCGGGGCCTGGCGCCCTCCAGCCCCCTGCCATGCCCAGCCATGCCCAAGCTTGCCCTGGCAACTGTTGCTGGCCTCCAAAGCGGATGTGGGCGGGGCCTGGCGCCCTCCAGCCTCCTGCCATGCCCAGCCATGCCCAGGCTTGCCCTGGCAACTGTTGCTGGGCCCCAAAGCGGAAGTGGGCGGGGCCAGGAGCCCTCAAGCCCCCTGCCATGCCCAGGGTTGCCCTGGCAACTGTTGCTGGCCCCCAAAGCGGAAGTGGGCGGGGCCAGGCGCCCTTAAGCCCCCTGCTATGCCCAGGGTTGCCCTGGCAACTGTTGCTGGGCGCAAAAGCGGAAGTGGGCGGGGCCAGGAGCCCTCAAGCCCCCTGCCATGCCCAGGGTTGCCCTGGCAACTGTTGCTGGCCCCCAAAGCGGAAGTGGGCGGGGCCAGGCGCCCTTAAGCCCCCTGCTATGCCCAGGGTTGCCCTGGCAACTGTTGCTGGGCCCAAAAGCGGATGTGGGTGGGGCCTGGCGCCCTCCAGCCCCCTGCCATGCCCAGCCATGCCCAGGTTTGCCCTGGCAACTGTTGCTGGCCTCCAAAGCGGATGTGGGCGGGGCCTGGCGCCCTCCAGCCCCCTGCCATGCCCAGCCATGCCCAGGCTTGCCCTGGCAACTGTTGCTGGCCTCCTAAGCGGATGTGGGCGGGGCCTGGCCCCCTCAAGCCCTCAGCCATGCTCATGGTGGCATGGCAACTGTTGCTGGCCTCCAAAGCGGAAGTGGGCGGGGCCTGGGCCCCTCAAGCCCTCAGCCATGCCCAGGGTTGCCCTGGCAACTGCTGCTGGCCTCCAAAGCGGAAGTGGGCGGGGTCTGGACCCCTCAAGCCCCCAGCCATGCCCCGGGTGGCACTTGCAACTGTTGCTGGCCTCCAAAGCGGAAGTGGGCGGGGCCTGGCTCCCTCAAGCCCTCAGCCATGCCCAGGTTTGCCCTGGCAACTGTTGCTGGCCTCCAAAGCGGAAGTGGGCGGGGCCTGCCCCCCTCAAGCCCTCAGCCATGCTTAGGGTGGCATGGCAACTGTTGCTGGCCTCCAAAGCGGAGGTGGGCGGGGCCTGGCCCCCTCAAGCCCTCAGCCATGCCCAGGTTTGCCCTGGCAACTGTTGCTGGCCTCCAAAGCGGAAGTGGGCGGGGCCTGCCCCCCTCAAGCCCTCAGCCATGCTCATGGTGGCATGGAAACTGTTGCTGGCCTCCAAAGCGGAAGTGGGCGGGGCCTGGCCCCCTCAAGCCCTCAGCCATGCCCAGGTTTGCCCTGGCAACTGTTGCTGGCCTCCAAAGCGGAAGTGGGCGGGGCCTGCCCCCCTCAAGCCCTCAGCCATGCTCATGGTGGCATGGAAACTGTTGCTGGCCTCCAAAGCGGAAGTGGGCGGGGTCTGGCCCACTTAAGCCCTCAGCCATGCCCAGGGTTGCCCTGGCAACTATTGATGGCCTCCAAAGCGGAAGTGGGCGGGGTCTGGACCCCGCAAGCCCCCAGCCATGCCCAGGGTGGCACTTGCAACTATTGCTGGCCTCCAAAGCGGAAGTGGGCGGGGCCTGGCCCCCTCAAGCCCTCAGCCATGCCCAGGTTTGCCCTGGCAACTGTTGCTGGCCTCCAAAGCGGAAGTGGGCGGGGCCTGGCCCCCTCAAGCCCTCAGCCATGCCCAGGGTTGCCCTGGCAACTGCTGCTGGCCTCCAAAGCGGAAGTGGGCGGGGTCTGGACCCCTCAAGCCCCCAGCCATGCCCAGGGTGGCACTTGCAACTATTGCTGGCCTCCAAAGCGGAAGTGGGCGGGGCCTGGCCCCCTCAAGCCCCCAGCCATGCCCAGGTTTGCCCTGGCAACTGTTGCTGGCCTCCAAAGCGGAAGTGGGCGGGGCCTGGCCCCATCAAGCCCTCAGCCATGCCCAGGGTTGCCCTGGCAACTGTTGCTGGCCTCCAAAGCGGAAGTGGGCGGGGCCTGGCCCCCTCAAGCCCTCAGCCATGCTTACGGTGGCATGGCAACTGTTGCTGGCCTCCAAAGCGGAGGTGGGCGGGGCCTGGCCCCCTCAAGCCCTCAGCCATGCTCATGGTGGCATGGAAACTGTTGCTGGCCTCCAAAGCGGAAGTGGGCGGGGCCTGCCCCCCTCAAGCCCTCAGCCATGCCCAGGTTTGCCCTGGCAACTGTTGCTGGCCTCCAAAGCGGAAGTGGGCGGGGTCTGGACCCCTCAAGCCCCCAGCCATGCCGAGGGTGGCCCTGGCAACTGTTGCTGGAGTCCAAAGCGGAATTGGGCGAGGCCTGGCCCACTCAAGCCCTCAGCCATGCCCAGGGTGGCCCTGGCAACTGTTGCTGGCATCCAAAGCGAAAGTGGGCGGGGCCTGGCCCCCTCAAGCCCTCAGCCATGCTCAGGGTGGCATGGCAACTGTTGCTGGCCTCCAAAGCGGAAGTGGGCGGGGCGTGGCCTTATCAAGCCCTCAGCCATGCCCAGGGTTGCCCTGGCAACTGTTGCTGGCCTCCAAAGCGGAAGTGGGCGGGGCCTGGCCCCCTTAAGCCCTGAGCCATGCTCAGGGTGGCAAGGCAACTGTTGCTGGCCTCCAAAGCGAAGGTGGGCGGGGCCTGGCCCCCTCAAGCCCTCAGCCATGCTTAGGTTGGCCCTGGCAACTGTTGCTGGCCTCCAAAGCGGAAGTGGGCGGGGCCTGGCTACCTCAAGCCCTCAGCCATGCCCAGGGTTGCCCTGGCAACTGTTGCTGGAGTCCAAAGCGGAATTGGGCGAAGCTTGCCCCCCTCAAGCCCCCAGCCATGCCCAGGGTGGCCCTGGCAACTGTTGCTGGCATCCAAAGCGAAAGTGGGCGGGGCCTGGCCCACTCAAGTCCTCAGCCATGCCCAGGTTTGCCCTGGCAACTGTTGCTGGCCTCCAAAGTGGAAGTGGGCGGGGCCTGGCCCCATCAAGCCCTCAGCCATGCCCAGGGTTGCCCTGGCAACTGTTGCTGGCCTCCAAAGCGGAAGTGGGCGGGGCCTGGCCCCCTCAAGCCCTCAGCCATGCTTATGGTGGCATGGCAACTGTTGCTGGCCTCCAAAGCGGAGGTGGGCGGGGCCTGGCCCCCTCAAGCCCTCAGCCATGCTCAGGGTGGCATGGAAACTGTTGCTGGCCTCCAAAGCGGAAGTGGGCGGGGCCTGGCACCCTCAAGCCCTCAGCCATGCCCAGGTTTGCCCTGGCAACTGTTGCTGGCCTCCAAAGCGGAAGTGGGCGGGGTCTGGACCCCTCAAGCCCCCAGCCATGCCCAGGGTGGCACTTGCAACTGTTGCTGGCCTCCAAAGCGGAAGTGGGCGGGGCGTGGCCTTATCAAGCCCTCAGCCATGCCCAGGTTTGCCCTGGCAACTGTTGCTGGCCTCCAAAGCGGAAGTGGGCGGGGTCTGGACCCCTCAAGCCCCCAGCCATGCCCAGGGTGGCACTTGCAACTATTGCTGGCCTTCAAAGCGGAAGTGGGCGGGGCCTGGCTCCCTCAAGCCCTCAGCCATGCCCAGGTTTGCCCTGGCAACTGTTGCTGGCCTCCAAAGCGGAAGTGGGCGGGCCTGGCCCCATCCAGCCCTCAGCCATGCCCAGGGTTGCCCTGGCAACTGTTGCTGGCCTCCAAAGCGGAAGTGGGCGGGGCCTGGCCCCCTCAAGCCCTCAGCCATGCTCAGGGTGGCATGGAAACTGTTGCTGGCCTCCAAAGCGGAAGTGGGCGGGGTCTGGACCCCTCAAGCCCCCAGCCATGCCGAGGGTGGCCCTGGCAACTGTTGCTGGAGTCCAAAGCGGAATTGGGCGGGGCCTGGCCCACTCAAGCCCTCAGCCATGCCCAGGGTGGCCCTGGCAACTGTTGCTGGCCTCCAAAGCGAAAATGGGCGGGGCCTGGCCCCCTCAAGCCCTCAGCCATGCTCAGGGTGGCTAAGCAACTGTTGCTGGCCTCCAAAGCAGAAGTGGGCGGGGCCTGGCCCCCTCAAGCCCTCAGCCATGCTTACGGTGGCATGGCAACTGTTGCTGGCCTCCAAAGCGGAGGTGGGCGGGGCCTGGCCCCCTCAAGCCCTCAGCCATGCTCATGGTGGCATGGAAACTGTTGCTGGCCTCCAAAGCGGAAGTGGGCGGGGCCTGGCCCCTTCAAGCCCTCAGCCATGCCCAGGTTTGCCCTGGCAACTGTTGCTGGCCTCCAAAGCGGAAGTGGGCGGGGTCTGGACCCCTCAAGCCCCCAGCCATGCCCAGGGTGGCACTTGCAACTGTTGCTGGCCTCCAAAGCGGAAGTGGGCGGGGCGTGGCCTTATCAAGCCCTCAGCCATGCCCGGCTTTGCCCTGGCAACTGTTGCTGGCCTCCAAAGCGGAAGTGGGCGGGGCCTGGCCCCCTCAAGCTCTCAGCCATGCTTAGGGTGGCATGGCAACTGTTGCTGGCCTCCAAAGCGGAGGTGGGCAGGGCCTGGCCACCTCAAGCCCTCAGCCATGCTCATGGTGGCATGGAAACTGTTGCTGGCCTCCAAAGCGGAAGTGGGCGGGGTCTGGACCCCTCAAGCCCCCAGCCATGCCCAGGGTGGCACTTGCAACTATTGCTGGCCTCCAAAGCGGAGGTGGGCGGGGCCTGGCCACCTCAAGCCCTCAGCCATGCTTAGGGTGGCATGGCAACTGTTGCTGGCCTCCAAAGCGGAAGTGGGCGGGGCCTGGCCCCCTCAAGCCCTTAGCCATGCTTAGGGTGGCATGGCAACTGTTGCTGGCCTCCAAAGCGGAAGTGTGCGGGGCCTGGGCCCCTCAAGCCCTCAGCCATGCCCAGGGTTGCCCTGGCAACTGCTGCTGGCCTCCAAAGCGGAAGTGGGCGGGGTCTGGACCCCTCAAGCCCCCAGCCATGCCCAGGGTGGCACTTGCAACTGTTGCTGGCCTCCAAAGCGGAAGTGGGCGGGGCCTGGCCCCCTCAAGCCCTCAGCCATGCTTAGGGTGGCATGGCAACTCTTGCTGGCCTCCAAAGCGGAGGTGGGCGGGGCCTGGCCCCCTAAAGCCCTTAGCCATGCTCATGGTGGCATGGAAACTGTTGCTGGCCTCCAAAGCGGAAGTGGGCGGGGTCTGGCCCACTCAAGCCCTCAGCCATGCCCAGGGTTGCCCTGGCAACTGTTGCTGGCCTCCAAAGCGGAAGTGGGCGGGGTCTGGACCCCGCAAGCCCCCAGCCATGCCCAGGGTGGCACTTGCAACTATTGCTGGCCTCCAAAGCGGAAGTGGGCGGGGCCTGGCCCCCTCAAGCCCTCAGCCATGCCCAGGTTTGCCCTGGCAACTGTTGCTGGCCTCCAAAGCGGAAGTGGGCGGGGCCTGGCCCCCTCAAGCCCTCAGCCATGCCCAGGGTTGCCCTGGCAACTGCTGCTGGCCTCCAAAGCGGAAGTGGGCGGGGTCTGGACTCCTCAAGCCCCCAGCCATGCCCAGGGTGGCACTTGCAACTATTGCTGGCCTCCAAAGTGGAAGTGGGCGGGGCCTGGCCCCCTCAAGCCCCCAGCCATGCCCAGGTTTGCCCTGGCAACTGTTGCTGGCCTCCAAAGTGGAAGTGGGCGGGGCCTGGCCCCATCAAGCCCTCAGCCATGCCCAGGGTTGCCCTGGCAACTGTTGCTGGCCTCCAAAGCGGAAGTGGGCGGGGCCTGGCCCCCTCAAGCCCTCAGCCATGCTTACGGTGGCATGGCAACTGTTGCTGGCCTCCAAAGCGGAGGTGGGCGGGGCCTGGCCCCCTCAAGCCCTCAGCCATGCTCATGGTGGCATGGAAACTGTTGCTGGCCTCCAAAGCGGAAGTGGGCGGGGCCTGGCCCCCTCAAGCCCTCAGCCATGCCCAGGTTTGCCCTGGCAACTGTTGCTGGCCTCCAAAGCGGAAGTGGGCGGGATCTGGACCCCTCAAGCCCCCAGCCATGCAGAGGGTGGCCCTGGCAACTGTTGCTGGAGTCCAAAGCGGAATTGGGCGGGGCCTGGCCCACTCAAGCCCTCAGCCATGCCCAGGGTGGCCCTGGCAACTGTTGCTGGCCTCCAAAGCGAAAGTGGGCGGGGCCTGGCCCCCTCAAGCCCACAGCCATGCTCAGGGTGTTATGGCAACTGTTGCTGGCCTCCAAAGCGGAAGTGGGCGGGGCCTGGCCCCCTCAAGCCCTCAGCCATGCCAAGGTTTGCCCTGGCAACTGTTGCTGGCCTCCAAAGCGGAAATGGGCGGGGTCTGGACCCCTCAAGCCCCCAGCCATGCCCAGGGTGGCCCTTGCAACTGTTGCTGGCCTCCAAAGCGGAAGTGGGCGGGGCGTGGCCTTATCAAGCCCTCAGCCATGCCCAGGGTTGCCCTGGCAACTGTTGCTGGCCTCCAAAGCGGAAGTGGGCGGGGCCTGGCTCCCTTAAGCCCTCAGCCATGCTAAGGGTGGCAAGGCAACTGTTGCTGGCCTCCAAAGCGGAGGTGGGCGGGGCCTGG
Organism: Crinia signifera; assembly: GCF_055691185.1. NCBI lineage: Eukaryota > Metazoa > Chordata > Amphibia > Anura > Myobatrachidae > Crinia > Crinia signifera. Next base: position 198,831,056 of record NC_139219.1, read on the forward strand.
CCCCCTCAAGCCCTCAGCCATGCTTAGGTTGGCCCTGGCAACTATTGCTGGCCTCCAAAGCGGAAGTGGGCGGGGCCTGGCTACCTCAAGCCATCAGCCATGCCCAGGGTTGCCCTGGCAACTATTGCTGGCCTCCAAAGCGGAAGTGGGCGGGGCCTGGCTACCTCAAGCCCTCAGCCATGCCCAGGGTGGCCATGTCAACTGTTGCTGGCCTCCAAAGCGGAAGTGGGCGGGCCTGGCCACCTCAAGCCCTCAGCCATGCCCAGTGTTAACCTGGCAACTGTTGCTGGCCTCCAAAGCGGAAGTGGGCGGGGCCTGGCCCCCTCAAGCCCTCAGCCATGCTTAGGGTGGCATGGCAACTGTTGCTGGCCTCCAAAGCGGAGGTGGGCGGGGCCTGGCCCCCTCAAGCCCTTAGCCATGCTCATGGTGGCATGGAAACTGTTGCTGGCCTCCAAAGCGGAGGTGGGCGGGGCCTGGCCCCCTCAAGCCCTCAGCCATGCTCAGGGTGGCATGGAAACTGTTGCTGGCCTCCAAAGCGGAAGTGGGCGGGGTCTGGACCCCTCAAGCCCCCAGCCATGCCGAGGGTGGCCCTGGCAACTGTTGCTGGAGTCCAAAGCGGAATTGGGCGGGGCCTGGCCCACTCAAGCCCTCAGCCATGCCCAGGGTGGCCCTGGCAACTGTTGCTGGCCTCCAAAGCGAAAGTGGGCGGGGCCTGGCCCCCTCACGCCCTCAGCCATGCTCAGGGTGGCATGGCAACTGTTGCTGGCCTCCAAAGCGGAAGTGGGTGGGGCCTGGCCCCCTCAAGCCCTCAGCCATGCCCAGGTTTGCCCTGGCAACTGTTGCTGGCCTCCAAAGCGGAAGTGGGCGGGGTCTGGACCCCTCAAGCCCCCAGCCATGCCCAGGGTGGCACTTGCAACTGTTGCTGGCCTCCAAAGCGGATGTGGGCGGGGCGTGGCCTTATCAAGCCCTCAGCCATGCCCAGGGTTGCCCTGGCAACTGTTGCTGGCATCCAAAGCGGAAGTGGGCGGGGTCTGGACCCCTCAAGCCCCCAGCCATGCCCAGGGTGGCACTTGCAACTGTTGCTGGCCTCCAAAGCGGAAGTGGGCAGGGCGTGGCCTTATCAAGCCCTCAGCCATGCCCAGGTTTGCCCTGGCAACTGCTGCTGGCCTCCAAAGCGGAAGTGGGCGTGGTCTGGACCCCTCAAGCCCCCAGCCATGCCCAGGGTGGCATTTGCAACTATTGCTGGCCTCCAAAGCGGAAGTGGGTGGGGCCTGGCCCCCTCAAGCCCTCAGCCATGCCCAGGGTTGCCCTGGCAACCGTTGCTGGCCTCCAAAGCGGAAGGGGGCGGGGCCTGGCCCCATCAAACCCTCAGCCATGCCCAGGGTTTGCCCTGGCAACCGTTGCTGGCCTCCAAAGCGGAAGTGGGCGGGGCCTGGCCCCCTCAAGCCCTCAGCCATGCTTACGGTGGCATGGCAACTGTTGCTGGCCTCCAAAGCGAGGTGGGCGGGGCTTGGCCCCCTCAAGCCCTCAGCCATGCACATGGTGGCATGGAAACTGTTGCTGGCCTCCAAAGCGGAAGTGGGCGGGGCCTGGCCCCCTCAAGCCCCTCAGCCATGCACATGGTGGCATGGAAACTGTTGCTGGCCTCCAAAGCGGAAGTGGGCGGGGCCTGGCCCCATCAAACCCTCAGCCATGCCCAGGGTTGCCCTGGCAACCGTTGCGGCCTCCAAAGCGGAAGTGGGCGGGGGCCTGGCCCCCTCAAGCCCTCAGCCATGCTTACGGTGGCATGGCAACTGTTGCTGGCCTCCAAAGCGGAGGTGGGCGGGGCTTGGCCCCCTCAAGCCCTCAGCCATGCACATGGTGGCATGGAAACTGTTGCTGGCCTCCAAAGCGGAGGTGGGCGGGGCTTGGCCCCCTCAAGCCCTCAGCCATGCACATGGTGGCATGGAAACTGTTGCTGGCCTCCAAAGCGGAAGTGGGCGGGGCCTGCCCCCCTCAAGCCCTCAGCCATGCCCAGTTTTGCCCTGGCAACTGTTGCTGGCCTCCAAAGCGGAAGTGGGCGGGGTCTGGACCCCTCAAGCCCCCAGCCATGCCCAGGGTGGCCCTGGCAACTGTTGCTGGAGTCCAAAGCGGAATTGGGCGGGGCCTGGCCCCCTCAAGCCCTCAGCCATGCCCAGGGTGGCCTGGCAACTGTTGCTGGCCTCCAAAGCGAAAGTGGGCGGGGCCTGGCCCCCTCAAGCCCTCAGCCATGCTCAGGGTGGCATGGTCACTGTAGCTGGCCTCCAAAGCGGAAGTGGGCGGGGCCTGGCCCCCTCAAGCCGTCAGCCATGCCCAGGTTTGCCCTGGCAACTGTTGCTGGCCTCCAAAGCGGAAGTGGGCGGGGTCTGGACCCCTCAAGCCCTCAGCCATGCCCAGGGTGGCACTTGCAACTATTGCTGGCCTCCAAAGCGGAAGTGGGCGGGGCGTGGCCCCATCAAGCCCTCAGCCATGCCCAGGGTTGCCCTGGCAACTGTTGCTGGCCTCCAAAGCGGAGGTGGGCGGGGCCTGGCCCCCTCAAGCCTTTAGCCATGCTCAGGGTGGCCCTGGCAACTGTTGCTGGCCTCCAAAGCGGAAGTGGGCGGGGCCTGGCTACCTCAAGCCCTCAGCCATGCCCAGGGTTGCCCTGGCAACTGTTGCTGGCCTCCAAAGCGAAAGTTGGGCGGGGCCTGGCCCCCTTAAGCCCCCAGCCATGCCCAGGGTGGCCCTGGCAACTGTTGCTGGAATCCAAAGCGGAATTGGGCGAAGCCTGGCCCCCTCAAGCCCCCAGCCATGCCCAGGGTGGCCTGGCAACTGTTGCTGGCCTCCAAAGTGAAAGTGGGCGGGGCCTGGCCCCCTCAAGCCCACAGCCAGGCCCAGGGTTGCCCTGGCAACTGCTGCTGGCCTCCAAAGCGGAAGTGGGCGGGGCCTGGCCACCTCAAGCCCTCAGCCATGCCCAGGGTTGCCCTGGCAACTGTTGCTGGCCTCCAAAGCGGAAGTGGGCGGGGCCTGGCCCCCTCAAGCCCTCAGCCATGCCCAGGTTTGCCCTGGCAACTGTTGCTGGCCTCCAAAGCGGAAGTGGGCGGGGTCTGGACCCCTCAAGCCCCCAGCCATGCCCAGGGTGGCACTTGCAACTGTTGCTGGCCTCCAAAGCGGAAGTGGGCGGGGCCTGGCCCCCTCAAGCCCTCAGCCATGCCCAGGTTTGCCCTGGCAACTGTTGGTGGCCTCCAAAGCGGAAGTGGCGGGCCTGGCCCCCTCAAGCCCTCAGCCATGCCCAGGGTTGCCTGGCAACTGCTGCTGGCCTCCAAAGCGGAAGTGGGCGTGGTCTGGACCCCTCAAGCCCCCAGCCATGCCCAGGGTGGCACTTGCAACTATTGCTGGCCTCCAAAGCGGAAGTGGGCGGGGCCTGGCCCCCTCAAGCCCTCAGCCATGCCCAGGGTTGCCCTGGCAACCGTTGCTGGCCTCCAAAGCGGAAGTGGGCGGGGCCTGGCCCCATCAAACCCTCAGCCATGCCCAGGGTTGCCCTGGCAACCGTTGCTGGCCTCCAAAGCGGAAGTGGGCGGGGCCTGGCCCCCTCAAGCCCTCAGCCATGCTTACGGTGCATGGCAACTGTTGCTGGCCTCCAAAGCTGGAGGTGGGCGGGGCTTGGCCCCCTCAAGCCCTCAGCCATGCACATGGTGGCATGGAAACTGTTGCTGGCCTCCAAAGTGGAAGTGGGCGGGGCCTGGCCCCCTCAAGCCCACAGCCATGCCCAGGGTTGCCCTGGCAACTGCTGCTGGCCTCCAAAGCGGAAGTGGGCGGGGCCTGGCCACCTCAAGCCCTCAGTTATGCCCAGGGTTGCCCTGGCAACTGTTGCTGGCCTCCAAAGCCGAAGTGGGCGGGGTCTGGACCCCTCAAGCCCTCAGCCATGCTCAGGGTGGCATGGCAACTGTTTCTGGCCTCCAAAGCGGAGGTGGGCGGGGCCTGGCCCCCTCAAGCCCCCAGCCATGCCCAGGGTGGCCCTGGCAACTGCTGCTGGCCTCCAAAGCGGAAGTGGGCGGGGCTGGCCACCTCAAGCCCTCAGCCATGCCCAGGGTTGCCCTGGCAACTGTTGCTGGCCTCCAAAGCGGAAGTGGGCGGGGCCTGGCCCCCTCAGCCCTCAGCCATGCCCAGGTTTGCCCTAGCAACTGTTGCTGGCCTCCAAAGCGGAAGTGGGCGGGGCCTGGCCCCCTCAAGCCCCCAGCCATGCCCAGGGTTGCCCTGGCAACTGCTGCTGGCCTCCAAAGCGGAAGTGGGCGGGGCCTGGCCACCTCAAGCCCTCAGCCATGCCCAGGGTTGCCCTGGCAACTGTTGCTGGCCTCCAAAGCGGAAATGGGCGGGGCCTGGCCCCCTCAAGCCCTCAGCCATGCCCAGGTTTGCCCTGGCAACTGTTGGTGGCCTCCAAAGCGGAAGTGGCGGGGCCTGGCCCCCTCAAGCCCTCAGCCATGCCCAGGGTTGCCCTGGCAACTGCTGCTGGCCTCCAAAGCGGAAGTGGGCGGGGCCTGGCCCCCTCAAGCCCTCAGCCATGCCCAGGTTTGCCCTGGCAACTGTTGCTGGCCTCCAAAGCGGAAGTGGGCGGGGTCTGGACCCCTCAAGCCCCCAGCAATGCCCAGGGTGGCACTTGCAACTGTTGCTGGCCTCCAAAGCGGAAGTGGGCGGCGCCTGGACCCATCAAGCCCTCAGCCATGCCCACGGTTGCCCTGGCAACTGTTGCTGGCCTCCAAAGCGGAAGTGGGGCGGGGCCTGGCCCCCTCAAGTACTCAGCCATGCTCAGGGTGGCATGGCAACTGTTGCTGGCCTCCAAAGCGGAGGTGGGCGGGGCCTGGCCCCTCAAGCCTTTAGCCATTCCCAGGGTGGCCCTGGCAACTGTTGCTGTCCTCCAAAGCGGAAGTGGGCGGGGCCTGGCTACCTCAAGCCCTCAGCCATGCCCAGGGTTGCCCTGGCAACTGTTGCTGGCCTCCAAAGCGAAAGTGGGCGGGGCCTGGCCCCCTTAAGCCCCCAGCCATGCCCAGGGTGGCCGTGGCAACTGTTGCTGGAGTCCAAAGCGGAATTGGGCGAAGCCTGGCCCCTCAAGCCCCCAGCCATGCCCAGGGTGGCCCTGGCAACTGTGCTGTCCTCCAAAGCTAAAGTGGGCAGGGCCTGGCCCCCTCAAGCCCACAGCCATGCCCAGGGTTGCCCTGGCAACTGCTGCTGGCCTCCAAAGCGGAAGTGGGCGGGGCCTGGCCACCTCAAGCCCTCAGCCATGCCCAGGGTTGCCCTGGCAACTGTTGCTGGCCTCCAAAGCCGAAGTGGGCGGGGTCTGGACCCCTCAAGCCCCCAGCCATGCCCAGGGTGGCACTTGCAATTGTTGCTGGCCTCCAAAGCGGAAGTGGGCGGCGCCTGGACCCATCAAGCCCTCAGCCATGCCCAGGTTGCCCTGGCAACTGTTGCTGGCCTCCAAAGCGGAAGTGGGTGGGGCCTGGCCCCCTCAAGCACTCAGCCATGCTCAGGGTGGCATGGCAACTGTTGCTGGCCTCCAAAGCGGAGGGTGGGCGGGATCCTGGCCACCTCAAGCCCTCAGCCATGCTCAGGGTGGCAGGGCAACTGTTGCTGGCCTCCAAAGCGGAAGTGGGCGGGGCCTGGCCCCCTTAAGCCCTCAGCCATGCTCAGGGTGGCATGGCAACTGTTTCTGGCCTCCAAAGCGGAGGTGGGCGGGGCCTGGCCCCCTCAAGCCCCCAGCCATGCCCAGGGTGGCCCTGGCAACTGCTGCTGGCCTCCAAAGCGGAAGTGGGCGGGGCCTGGCCACCTCAAGCCCTCAGCCATGCCCAGGGTTGCCCTGGCAACTGTTGCTGGCCTCCAAAGCGGAAGTGGGCGGGGCCTGGCCCCCTCAAGCCCTCAGCCATGCCCAGGTTTGCCCTAGCAACTGTTGCTGGCCTCCAAAGCGGAAGTGGGCGGGGCCTGGGCCCCCTCAAGCCCCCAGCCATGCCCAGGGTTGCCCTGGCAACTGCTGCTGGCCTCCAAAGCGGAAGTGGGCGGGGCCTGGCCACCTCAAGCCCCTCAGCCATGCCCAGGGTTGCCCTGGCAACTGTTGGTGGCCTCCAAAGCGGAAGTGGGCGGGGCCTGGCCCCTCAAGCCCTCAGCCATGCCCAGGTTTGCCCTGGCAACTGCTGCTGGCCTCCAAAGCGGAAGTGGGCGTGGTCTGGACCCCTCAAGCCCCCAGCCATGCCCAGGGTGGCACTTGCAACTATTGCTGGCCTCTAAAGCGGAATTGGGCGGGGCCTGGCCCCCTCAAGCCCTCAGCCATGCCCAGGGTTGCCCTGGCAACCGTTGCTGGCCTCCAAAGCGGAAGTGGGCGGGGCCTGGCCCCATCAAACCCTCAGCCATGCCCAGGGTTGCCCTGGCAACCGTTGCTGGCCTCCAAAGCGGAAGTGGGCGGGGCCTGGCCCCCTCAAGCCCTCAGCCATGCTTACGGTGGCATGGCAACTGTTGCTGGCCTCCAAAGCGGAGGTGGGCGGGGCTTGGCCCCCTCAAGCCCTCAGCCATACACATGGTGGCATGGAGACTGTTGCTGGCCTCCAAAGCGGAAGTGGGCGGGGCCTGGCCCCCTCAAGCCCTCAGCCATGCCCAGTTTTGCCCTGGCAACTGTTGCTGGCCTCCAAAGCGGAAGTGGCGGGGTCTGGACCCCTCAAGCCCCCAGCCATGCCCAGGGTGGCCCTGGCAACTGTTGCTGGAGTCCAAAGCGGAATTGGGCGGGGCCTGGCCCCCTCAAGCCCTCAGCCATGCCCAGGGTGGCCCTGGCAACTGTTGCTGGCCTCCAAAGCGAAAGTGGGCGGGGCCTGGCCCCCTCAAGCCCTCAGCCATGCCCAGGGTGGCCGTGGCAACTGTTGCTGGAGTCCAAAGCGGAATTGGGCGAAGCCTGGCCCCCTCAAGCCCCCAGCCATGCCCAGGGTGGCCCTGGCAACTGTTGCTGTCCTCCAAAGCGAAAGTGGGCAGGGCCTGGCCCCCTCAAGCCCACAGCCATGCCCAGGGTTGCCCTGGCAACTGCTGCTGGCCTCCAAAGCGGAAGTGGGCGGGGCCTGGCCACCTCAAGCCCTCAGCCATGCCCAGGGTTGCCCTGGCAACTGTTGCTGGCCTCCAAAGCCGAAGTGGGCGGGGTCTGGACCCCTCAAGCCCCCAGCCATGCCCAGGGTGGCACTTGCAATTGTTGCTGGCCTCCAAAGCGGAAGTGGGCGGCGCCTGGACCCATCAAGCCCTCAGCCATGCCCAGGGTTGCCCTGGCAACTGTTGCTGGCCTCCAAAGCGGAAGTGAGTGGGGCCTGGCCCCCTCAAGCACTCAGCCATGCTCAGGGTGGCATGGCAACTGTTGCTGGCCTCCAAAGCGGAGGTGGGCGGGATCCTGGCCACCTCAAGCCCTCAGCCATGCTCAGGGTGGCATGGCAACTGTTGCTGGCCTCCAAAGCGGAAGTGGGCGGGGCCTGGCCCCCTTAAGCCCTCAGCCATGCTCAGGGTGGCATGGCAACTGTTTCTGGCCTCCAAAGCGGAGGTGGGCGGGGCCTGGCCCCCTCAAGCCCCCAGCCATGCCCAGGGTGGCCCTGGCAACTGCTGCTGGCCTCCAAAGCGGAAGTGGGCGGGGGCCTGGCCACCTCAAGCCCTCAGCCATGCCCAGGGTTGCCCTGGCAACTGTTGCTGGCCTCCAAAGCGGAAGTGGGCGGGGCCTGGCCCCCTCAAGCCCTCAGCCATGCCCAGGTTTGCCCTAGCAACTGTTGCTGGCCTCCAAAGCGGAAGTGGGCGGGGCCTGGCCCCCTCAAGCCCCCAGCCATGCCCAGGGTTGCCCTGGCAACTGCTGCTGGCCTCCAAAGCGGAAGTGGGCGGGGCCTGGCCCACCTCAAGCCCTCAGCCATGCCCAGGGTTGCCCTGGCAACTGTTGCTGGGCCTCCAAAGCGGAAATGGGCGGGGCCTGGCCCCCTCAAGCCCTCAGCCATGCCCAGGTTTGCCCTGGCAACTGTTGGTGGCCTCCAAAGCGGAAGTGGGCGGGGCCTGGCCCCCTCAAGCCCTCAGCCATGCCCAGGGTTGCCCTGGCAACTGCTGCTGGCCTCCAAAGCGGAAGTGGGCGTGGTCTGGACCCCTCAAGCCCCCAGCCATGCCCAGGGTGGCACTTGCAACTATTGCTGGCCTCTAAAGCGGAATTGGGCGGGGCCTGGCCCCCTCAAGCCCTCAGCCATGCCCAGGGTTGCCCTGGCAACCGTTGCTGGCCTCCAAAGCGGAAGTGGGCGGGGCCTGGCCCCATCAAACCCTCAGCCATGCCCAGGGTTGCCCTGGCAACCGTTGCTGGCCTCCAAAGCGGAAGTGGGCGGGGCCTGGCCCCCTCAAGCCCTCAGCCATGCTTACGGTGGCATGGCAACTGTTGCTGGCCTCCAAAACGGAGTGGGCGGGGCCTGGCCCCCTCAAGCCCTCAGCCATGCCCAGGGTGGCCCTGGCAACTGCTGCTGGCCTCCAAAGCGGAAGTGGGCGGGGCCTGGCCCCATCAAGCCCTCAGCCATGCTCAGGGTCTCCCTGGCAACTGTTGCGGGCTCCAAAGCGTTAGTGGGCGGGGCCTGGCCCCCTCAAGCCCTCAGCCATGCCCAGGGTGGCACTTGCAACTGTTGCTGGCCTCCAAAGCGGAAGTGGGCGGGGCCTGGCCCCCTCAAGCCCTCAGCCATGCCCAGTTTTGCCCTGGCAACTGTTGCTGGCCTCCAAAGCGGAAGTGGGCGGGGTCTGGACCCCTCAAGCCCCCAGCCATGCCCAGGGTGGCCCTGGCAACTGTTGCTGGAGTCCAAAGCGGAATTGGGCGGGGCCTGGCCCCCTCAAGCCCTCAGCCATGCCCAGGGTGGCCCTGGCAACTGTTGCTGGCCTCCAAAGCGAAAGTGGGCGGGGCCTGGCCCCCTCAAGCCCACAGCCATGCCCTGGGTTGCCCTGGCAACTGCTGCTGGCCTCCAAAGCGGAAGTGGGCGGGGCCTGGCCACCTCAAGCCCTCAGCCATGCCCAGGGTTGCCCTGGCAACTGTTGCTGGCCTCCAAAGCCGAAGTGGGCGGGGTCTGGACCCCTCAAGGCCCCCAGCCATGCCCAGGTGGCACTTGCAACTGTTGCTGGCCTCCAAAGCGGAAGTGGGCGGCGCCTGGACCCATCAAGCCCTCAGCCATGCCCAGGGTTGCCCTGGCAACTGTTGCTGGCCTCCAAAGCCGAAGTGGGCGGGGTCTGGACCCCTCAAGGCCCCAGCCATGCCCAGGGTGGCACTTGCAACTGTTGCTGGCCTCCAAAGCGGAAGTGGGCGGCGCCTGGACCCATCAAGCCCTCAGCCATGCCCAGGGTTGCGCTGGCAACTGTTGCTGGCCTCCAAAGCGGAAGTGGGTGGGGCCCGGCCCCCTCAAGCCCTCAGCCATGCTCAGGGTGGCATGGCAACTGTTGCTGGCCTCCAAAGCGGAAGTGGGCGGGGCCTGGCCCCCTCAAGCCATCAGCCATGCCCAGAATTGCCCTGGCAACAGTTGCTGGCCTCCAAAGCGGACGTGGGCGGGGCCTGGCCCGCTCAAGCCCTCAGCCATGCCTAGGGTTGCCCTGGCAACTGTTGCTGGCCTCCAAAGCGGAAGTGGGCGAGGTCTGGACCCCTCAAGCCCCCAGCCATGCCCAGGCTGGCACTTGCAACTGTTGCTGGCCTCCACAAAGGAAGTGGGCGGGGCGTGGCCCCATCAAGCCCTCAGCCATGCCCAGGGTTGCCCTGGCAACTGTTGCTGGCCTCCAAAGCGGAAGTGGTCGGGGCCTGGCCCCCTCAAGCCCTCAGCCATGCTCAGGGTGGCATGGCAACTGTTGCTGGCCTCCAAAGCGGAGGTGGGCGGGGCCTGGCCCCCTCACGCCTTTAGCCATGCTCAGGGTGGCCCTGGCAACTGTTGCTGGCCTCCAAAGCGGAAGTGGGCGGGGCCTGGCTACCTCAAGCCCTCAGCCATGCCCAGGGTTGCCCTGGCAACTTTTGCTGGCCTCCAAAGCGAAAGTGGGCGGGGCCTGGCCCCCTTAAGCCCCCAGCCATGCCCAGGGTGGCCCTGGCAACTGTTCCTGGAGTCCAAAGCGGAATTGGGCGAAGCCTGGCCCCCTCAAGCCCCCAGCCGTGGCATGGCAACTGCTGCTGGCCTCCAAAGCGGAAGTGGGCGGGGCCTGGCCACCTCAAGCCCTCAGCCATGCCCAGGGTTGCCCTGGCAACTGTTGCTGGCCTCCAAAGCGGAGGTGGGCGGGGCCTGGCCCCCTCAAGCCCTCAGCCATGCTCAGGGTGGCATGAAAACTGTTGCTGGCCTCCAAAGCGGAGGTGGGCGGGGCCTGGCCCCCTCAAGCCCTCAGCCATGCTCAGGGTGGCATGGCAACTGTTGCTGGCCTCCAAAGCGGAAGTGGGCGGGGCCTGGCCCCCTCAAGCCCTCAGCTATGCCCAGGGTTGCCCTGGCAACTGCTGCTGGCCTCCAAAGCAAGAAGTGGGCGGGGCCTGGCCACCTCAAGCCCTCAGCCATGCCCAGGGTTGCCCTGGCAACTGTTGATGGCCTCTAAATCGGATGTGGGCGGGGCCTGGCCCCCTCAAGCCCTCAGCCATGCCCAGGTTTGCCCTGGCAACTGTTGCTGGCCTCCAAAGCGGAAGTGGGCGGGGTCTGGCCCCCTCAAGCCCTCAGCCTTGCCCAGGGTTGCCCTGGCAACTGCTGCTGGCCTCCACAGCGAAAGTGGGCGGGGCCTGGCCACCTCAAGCCCTCAGCCATGCCCAGGGTTGCCCTGGCAACTGTTGCTGGCCTCCAAAGCGGAAGTGGGCGGGGCCTGGCCCCCTCAAGCCCCCAGCCGTGCCCAGGGTGGCAGTTGCAACTGTTGCTGGCCTCCAAAGCTGAAGTGGGCGGGGCCTAGCCCCCTCAAGCCCACAGCCATGCCCAGGGTTGCCCTGGCAACTGCTGCTGGCCTCCAAAGCGGAAGTGGGCGGGGCCTGGCCCCCTCAAGCCCTCAGCCATGCCCAGGGTGGCACTTGCAACTGTTGCTGGCCTCCAAAGCGGAAGTGGGCGGCGCCTGGACCCATCAAGCCCTCAGCCATGCCCAGGGTTGCCTTGGCAACTGTTGCTGGCCTCCAAAGCGGAAGTGGGCGGGGCCTGGCCCCTTCAAGCACTCAGCCATGCTTAGGGTGGCATGGCAACTGTTGCTGGCCTCCAAAGCGGAGGTGGGCGGGGCCTGGCCCCCTTAAGCCTTTAGCCATTCTCAGGGTGGCCCTGGCAACTGTTGCTGGCCTCCAAAGCGGAAGTGGGCGGGGCCTGGCTACCTCAAGCCCTCAGCCATGCCCAGGGTTGCCCTGGCAACTGTTGCTGGCCTCCAAAGCGAAAGTGGGCGGGGCCTGGCCCCCTTAAGCCCCCAGCCATGCCCAGGGTGGCCGTGGCAACTGTTGCTGGAGTCCAAAGCGGAATTGGGCGAAGCCTGGCCCCCTCAAGCCCCCAGCCATGCCCAGGGTGGCCCTGGCAACTGTTGCTGGCCTCCAAAGCGAAAGTGGGCGGGGCCTGGCCCCCTCAAGCCCACAGCCATGCCCAGGGTTGCCCTGGCAACTGCTGCTGGCCTCCAAAGCGGAAGTGGGCGGGGCCTGGCCACCTCAAGCCCTCAGCCATGCCCAGGGTTGCCCTGGCAACTGTTGCTGGCCTCCAAAGCCGAAGTGGGCGGGGTCTGGACCCCTCAAGCCCCCAGCCATGCCCAGGGTGGCACTTGCAACTGTTGCTGGCCTCCAAAGCAGAAGTGGGCGGCGCCTGGACCCATCAAGCCCTCAGCCATGCCCAGGGTTGCCCTGGCAACTGTTGCTGGCCTCCAAAGCGGAAGTGGGCGGGGCCTGGCCCCCTCAAGCACTCAGCCATGCTCAGGGTGGCATGGCAACTGTTGCTGGCCTCCAAAGCGGAGGTGTGCGTGATCCTGGCCACCTCAAGCCCTCAGCCATGCTCAGGGTGGCATGGCAACTGTTGCTGGCCTCCAAAGCGGAAGTGGGCGGGGCCTGGCCCCCTCAAGCCATCAGCCATGCCCAGAATTGCCCTGGCAACAGTTGCTGGCCTCCAAAGCGGATGTGGGCGGGGCCTGGCCCCATCAAGCCCTCAGCCATGCCCAGGGTTGCCCTGGCAAATGTTGCTGGCCTCCAAAGCGGAAGTGGTCGGGGCCTGGCCCCCTCAAGCCCTCAGCCATGCTCAGGCTGGCATGGCAACTGTTGCTGGCCTCCAAAGCGGAGGTGGGCGGGGCCTGGCCCCCTCAAGCCTTTATCCATGCTCAGGGTGGCCCTGGCAACTGTTGCTGGCCTCCAAAGCGGAAGTGGGCGGGGCCTGGCTACCTCAAGCCCTCAGCCATGCCCAGGGTTGCCCTGGCAACTTTTGCTGGCCTCCAAAGCGAAAGTGGGCGGGGCCTGGCCCCCTTAAGCCCCCAGCCATGCCCAGGGTAGCCCTGGCAACTGTTCCTGGAGTCCAAAGCGGAATTTGGCGAAGCCTGGCCCCCTCAAGCCCCCAGCCATGCCCAGGCTGGCACTTGCAACTGTTGCTGGCCTCCAAAGCGGAAGTGGGCGGGGCTTGGCCCCATCAAGCCCTCAGCCATGCCCAGGGTTGCCCTGGCAACTGTTGCTGGCCTCCAAAGCGGAAGTGGGCGGGTCCTGGCCCCCTCAAGACCTCAGCCATGCCCAGGTTTGCCCTGGCAACTGCTGCTGGCCTCCAAAGCGGAAGTGGGCGGGGCCTGGCCACCTCAAGCCCTCAGCCATGCCCAGGGTTGCCCTGGCAACTGTTGCTGGCCTCCAAAGCGGAAGTGGGTGGGACCTGGCCCCCTCAAGCCCTCAGCCATGCTCAGGGTGGCATGAAAACTGTTGCTGGCCTCCAAAGCGGAGGTGGGCGGGGCCTGGCCCCCTCAAGCCCTCAGCCATGCTCAGGGTGGCATGGCAACTGTTGCTGGCCTCCAAAGCGGAAGTGGGCGGGGCCTGGCCCCCTCAAGCCCTCAGCCATGCCCAGGTTTGCCCTGGCAACTGTTGCTGGCCTCTAAAGCGGAAGTGGGCGGGGTCTGGACCCCTCAAGCCAGCAGCCATGCCTAGGGTGGCACCTGCAACTATTGCTGGCCTCCAAAGCGGAAGTGGGCGGGGCCTGGCCCCGTCAAGCCTTCAGCCATGCTTAGGGTGGCATGGCAACTGTTGCTGGCCTCCAAAGCGGAGGTGGGCGGGGCCTGGCCCCCTCAAGCCCTCAGCCATGCTCATGGTGGCATGGAAACTGTTGCTGGCCTCCAAAGCGGAAGTGGGCGGGGCCTGGCCCCCTCAAGCCCTCAGCCATGCTCAGGGTGGCATGTCAACTGTTGCTGGCCTCCAAAGCGGAAGTGGGCGGGGCCTGGCCCCCTCAAGCCCTCAGCTATGCCCAGGGCTGCCCTGGCAACTGCTGCTGGCCTCCAAAGCAAGAAGTGGGCGGGGCCTGGCCACCTCAAGCCCTCAGCCATGCCCAGGGTTGCCCTGGCAACTGTTGCTGGCCTCTAAATCGGAAGTGGGCGGGGCCTGGCCCCCTCAAGCCCTCAGCCATGCCCAGGTTTGCCCTGGCAACTGTTGCTGGCCTCCAAAGCGGAAGTGGGCGGGGCCTGGCCCCCTCAAGCCCCCAGCCATGCCCAGGGTGGCACTTGCAACTGTTGCTGGCCTCCAAAGCGGAAGTGGGCGGGGCGTGGCCCCATCAAGCCCTCAGCCATGCCCAGGGTTGCCCTGGCAACTGTTGCTGGCCTCCAAAGCGGAGGTGGGCGGGGCCTGGCCCCCTCAAGCCTTTATCCATGCTCAGGGTGGCCCTGGCAACTGTTGCTGGCCTCCAAAGCGGAAGTGGGCGGGGCCTGGCTACCTCAAGCCCTCAGCCATGCCCAGGGTTGCCCTGGCAACTTTTGCTGGCCTCCAAAGCGAAAGTGGGCGGGGCCTGGCCCCCTTAAGCCCCCAGCCATGCCCAGGGTGGCCCTGGCAACTGTTCCTGGAGTCCAAAGTGGAATTTGGCGAAGCCTGGCCCCCTCAAGCCCCCAGCCATGCCCAGGGTGGCACTTGCAACTGTTGCTGGCCTCCAAAGCGGAAGTGGGCGGGGCTTGGCCCCATCAAGCCCTCAGCCATGCCCAGGGTTGCCCTGGCAACTGTTGCTGGCCTCCAAAGCGGAAGTGGGCGGGTCCTGGCCCCCTCAAGACCTCAGCCATGCCCAGGGTTGCCCTGGCAACTGCTGCTGGCCTCCAAAGCGGAAGTGGGAGGGGCCTGGCCACCTCAAGCCCTCAGCCATGCCCAGGGTTGCCCTGGCAACTGTTGCTGGCCTCCAAAGCGGAAGTGGGTGGGACCTGGCCCCCTCAAGCCCTCAGCCATGCTCAGGGTGGCATATAAACTGTTGCTGGCCTCCAAAGCGGAGGTGGGCGGGGCCTGGCCCCCTCAAGCCCTCAGCCATGCTCAGGGTGGCATGGCAACTGTTGCTGGCCTCCAAAGCGGAAGTGGGCGGGGCCTGGCCCCCTCAAGCCCTCAGCCATGCCCAGGTTTGCCCTGGCAACTGTTGCTGGCCTCTAAAGCGGAAGTGGGCGGGGTCTGGACCCCTCAAGCCCCCAGCCATGCCCAGGGTGGCACTTGCAACTATTGCTGGCCTCCAAAGCGGAAGTGGGCGGGGCCTGGCCCCGTCAAGCCTTCAGCCATGCTTAGGGTGGCATGGCAACTGTTGCTGGCCTCCAAAGCGGAGGTGGGCGGGGCCTGGCCCACTCAAGCCCTCAGCCATGCTCATGGTGGCATGGAAACTGTTGCTGGCCTCCAAAGCGGAACTGGGCGGGGCCTGGCCCCCTCAAGCCCTCAGCCATGCTCAGGGTGGCATGTCAACTGTTGCTGGCCTCCAAAGCGGAAGTGGGCGGGGCCTGGCCCCCTCAAGCCCTCAGCTATGCCCAGGGCTGCCCTGGCAACTGCTGCTGGCCTCCAAAGCAAGAAGTGGGCGGGGCCTGGCCACCTCAAGCCCTCAGCCATGCCCAGGGTTGCCCTGGCAACTGTTGCTGGCCTCTAAATCGGAAGTGGGCGGGGCCTGGCCCCCTCAAGCCCTCAGCCATGCCCAGGTTTGCCCTGGCAACTGTTGCTGGCCTCCAAAGCGGAAGTGGGCGGGGCCTGGCCCCCTCAAGCCCCCAGCCATGCCCAGGTTTGCCCTGGCAACTGTTGCTGGCCTCCAAAGCGGAAGTGGGCGGGGCCTGGCCCCCTCAAGCCCTCAGCCTTGCCCAGGGTTGCCCTGGCAACTGCTGCTGGCCTCCAAAGCGAACGTGGGCGGGGCCTGGCCACCTCAAGCCCTCAGCCATGCCCAGGGTTGCCTTGGCAACTGTTGCTGGCCTCCAAAGCGGAAGTGGGCGGGGCCTGGCCCCCTCAAGCCCTCAGCCATGCTCAGGGTGGCATGGCAACTGTTGCTGGCCTCCAAAGCGGAAGTGGGCGGGGCCTGGCCCCCTCAAGCCCTCAGCCATGCCCAGGTTTGCCCTGTCAACTGTTGCTGGCCTCTAAAGCGGAAGTGGGCGGGGTCTGGACCCCTCAAGCCCCCAGCCATGCCCAGGGTGGCACTTGCAACTATTGCTGGCCTCCAAAGCGGAAGTGGGCGGGGCCTGGCCCCGTCAAGCCTTCAGCCATGCTTAGGGTGGCATGGCAACTGTTGCTGGCCTCCAAAGCGGAGGTGGGCGGGGCCTGGCCCACTCAAGCCCTCAGCCATGCTCATGGTGGCATGGAAACTGTTGCTGGCCTCCAAAGCGGAACTGGGCGGGGCCTGGCCCCCTCAAGCCCTCAGCCATGCTCAGGGTGGCATGTCAACTGTTGCTGGCCTCCAAAGCGGAAGTGGGCGGGGCCTGGCCCCCTCAAGCCCTCAGCTATGCCCAGGGCTGCCCTGGCAACTGCTGCTGGCCTCCAAAGCAAGAAGTGGGCGGGGCCTGGCCACCTCAAGCCCTCAGCCATGCCCAGGGTTGCCCTGGCAACTGTTGCTGGCCTCTAAATCGGAAGTGGGCGGGGCCTGGCCCCCTCAAGCCCTCAGCCATGCCCAGGTTTGCCCTGGCAACTGTTGCTGGCCTCCAAAGCGGAAGTGGGCGGGGCCTGGCCCCCTCAAGCCCCCAGCCATGCCCAGGTTTGCCCTGGCAACTGTTGCTGGCCTCCAAAGCGGAAGTGGGCGGGGCCTGGCCCCCTCAAGCCCTCAGCCTTGCCCAGGGTTGCCCTGGCAACTGCTGCTGGCCTCCAAAGCGAACGTGGGCGGGGCCTGGCCACCTCAAGCCCTCAGCCATGCCCAGGGTTGCCCTGGCAACTGTTGCTGGCCTCCAAAGCGGAAGTGGGCGGGGCCTGGCCCCCTCAAGCCCCCAGCCTTGCCCAGGGTGGCAGTTGCAACTGTTGCTGGCCTCCAAAGCGGAAGTGGGCGGGGCCTGGCCCCCTCAAGCCCCCAGCATTGCCCAGGGTAGCCCTGGCAACTGTTGCTGGCCTCCAAAGCGAAAGTGGGCGGGGCCTGGCCCCTCAAGCCCTCAGCCATGCTCAGGGTGGCATGGCAACTGATGCTGGCCTCCAAAGCGGAAGTGGGCGGGGTCTGGACCTCTCAAGCCCCCAGCCATGCCCAGGGTGGCACTTGCAGCTGTTGCTGGCCTCCAAAGCGGAAGTGGGCGGGGCTTGGCCCCCTCATGCCCTCAGCCATGCCGAGGTTTGCCCTGGCAACTGTTGCTGGCCTCCAAAGCGAAAGTGGGCGGGGTCTGGACCGCTCAAGCCTTCAGATATGCTCAGGGTGGCATGGCAACTGTTGCTGGCCTCCAAAGTCGATTTGGGCGGGGCCTGCCCCAGTCAAGCCCTCAGCCATGCCCAGGTTGGCCCTGGCAACTGTTGCTGGCCTCCAAAGCGGAAGTGGGCGGGGCCTGGCCCCCTCAAGCCCTCATCCATGCCCAGGGTGGCCCTGGCAACTGTTGCTGGCCTCCAAAGCGGAAGTGGGCGGGGCCTGGCCCCCTCAAGCCCTCAGCCATGCTCCGGGTGGCATGGCAACTGTTGCTGGCCTCCAAAGCGGAGGTGGGCGGGGCCTGGCCCCCTCAAGCCCCCAGCTATGCCCAGGGTGGCCCTGGCCACTGTTGCTGGAGTCCAAAGCGGATTTGTCGGGGCCTGGCCCCCTCAAGCCCTCAGCCATGCCCAGTTTTGCCCTGGCAACTGTTGCTGGCCTACAAAGCGGAAGTGGGTGGGGTCTGGACCCCTCAAGCCCCAAGCCATGCCCAGGGTGGCACTTGCAACTATTGCTGGCCTCCAAAGCGGAAGTGGGCGGGGCCTGGCCCCCTCAAGCCCTCAGCCATGCCCAGGTTTGCCCTTGCAACTGTTGCTGGCCTCCAAAGCGGAAGTGGGCGTGGCCTGGCCCCCTCAATCCCTCAGCCATGCTTACGGTGGCATGGCAACTGTTGCTGGCCTCCAAAGCGGAATTGGGCGGGGCCTGGCCCCCTCAAGCCCTCAGCCATGCTCATAGTGGCATGGAAACTGTTGCTGGCCTATAAAAGGGAAGTGGGCGGGGCCTGGCCCCCTCAAGCCCTCAGCCATCCCAGGTTTGCCCTGGCAACTGTTGCTGGCCTCCAAAGCGGAAGTGGGCGGGGTCTGGACCCCTCAAGCCCCCAGCTATGCCCAGGGTGGCCCTGGCAACTGTTGCTGGAGTCCAAAGCGGAATTGGGCGGGGCCTGGCCCCCTCAAGCCCTCAGCCATGCTCAGGGTGGCATGGCAACTGTTGCTGGCCTCCAAAGCGGAAGTGGGCGGGGCCTGGCCCCCTCAAGCCCTCAGCCATGCCCAGGGTTGCCCTGGCAACTGCTGCTGGCCTCCAAAGCGGAAGTGGGCGGGGCCTGGCCCCCTCAAGCCCTCAGCCATGCCCAGGTTTGCCCTGGCAACTGTTGCTGGCCTCCAAAGCGGAAGTGGGCGGGGCCTGGCCCCCTCAAGCCCTCAGCCATGCCCAGGTTTGCTCTGGCAACTGTTGCTTGAGTCCAAAGCGGAATTGGGCGGGGCCTGGGCCCCTTCAAGCCCTCAGCCATGCCCAGGTTTGCCCTGGCAACTGTTGCTGGCCTGCAAAGTGGAAGTGGGCGGGGTCTGGACCCCTCAAGCCCCCAGCTATGCCCAGGGTGGCCCTGGCAACTGTTGCTGGAGTCCAAAGCGGAATTGGGCGGGGCCTGGGCCCCCTCAAGCCCTCAGCCATGCCCAGGGTGGCCATGTCAACTGTTGCTGGCCTCCAAAGCGAAAGTGAGCGGGGCCTGGCCCCCTCAAGCCCTCAGCCATGCTCAGGGTGGCATGGCAACTGTTGCTGGCCTCCAAAGCGGAATTGAGCGGGGCCTGGCCCCCTCAAGCCCTCAACCATGCTCAGGGTGGCATGCCAACTGTTGCTGGCCTCCAAAGCGGAAGTGGGCGGGTCCTGGCCCCCTCAAGCCCTCATCCATGCCCAGGGTTGCCTTGGCAACTGCTGCTGGCCTCCAAAGCGGAAGTGGGCGGGGCCTGGCCCCCTCAAGCCCTCAGCCATGCTCAGGGTGGCATGGAAACTGTTGCTGGCCTCCAAAGCGGAAGTGGGCGGGGCCTGGCCCCCTCAAGCCCTCAACCATGCTCAGGGTGGCATGCCAACTGTTGCTGGCCTCCAAAGCGGAAGTGGGCGGGTCCTGGCCCCCTCAAGCCCTCATCCATGCCCAGGGTTGCCTTGGCAACTGCTGCTGGCCTCCAAAGCGGAAGTGGGCGGGGCCTGGCCACCTCAAGCCCTCAGCCATGCCCAGGGTTGCCCTGGCAACTGTTGCTGGCCTCCAAAGCGGAAGTGGGCGGGTTCTGGACCCCTCAAGCCCCCAGCCATGCCCAGGGTGGCACTTGCAACTGTTGCTGGCCTCCAAAGCGGAAGTGGGCGGGGTCTGGACCCCTCAAGCCCCCAGCCATGCTCAGGGTGGCATGGCAACTGTTGCTGGCCTCCAAAGCGGAGGTGGGCGGGGCCTGGCCCCCTCAAGCCCTCAGCCATGCTCAGGATGGCATGGCAACTGTTGCTGGCCTCCAAAGCGGAAGTGGACGTGGTCTGGACCCCTCAAGCTCCCAGCCATGCCCAGGGTGGCACTTGCAACTATTGCTGGCCTCCAAAGCGGAAGTGGGCGGGGCCTGGCCCCCTCAAGTCCTCAGCCATGCCCAGGTTTGCCCTGGCAACTGTTGCTGGCTTCCAAAGCGGAAGTGGGCGGGGCCTGGCCCCATTAAGCCCTCAGCCATGCCCAGGGTTGCCCTGGCAACTGTTGCTGGCCTCCAAAGCGGAAGTGGGCGGGGCCTGGCCCCCTCAAGCCCTCAGCCATGCTCAGGGTGGCATGGCAACTGTTGCTGGCCTCCAAAGCAGAGGTGGGCGGGGCCTGGCCCCCTCAAGCCCTCAGCCATGCTCAGGGTGGCATGGCAACTGCTGCTGGCCTCCAAAGCGGAAGTGGGCGGGGCCTGGCCCCCACAAGCCCCCAGCCATGCCCAGGGTGGCCCTGGCAACTGTTGCTGGAGTCCAAAGCGGAATTGGGCGAAGCCTGGCCCCATCAAGCCCTCAGCCATGCCCAGGGTTGCCCTGGCAACTGTTGCTGGCCTCCAAAGCGGAAGTGGGCGGGGCCTGGCCCCCTCAAGCCCTCAGCCATGCTCAGGGTGGCATGGAAACTGTTGCTGGCCTCCAAAGCGGAGGTGGGCGGGGCCTGGCCCCCTCAAGCCCTCAGCCTTGCCCAGGGTTGCCCTGGCAACTGCTGCTGGCCTCCAAAGCGAAAGTGGGCGGGGCCTGGCCCCCTCAAGCCCTCAGCCATGCTCAGGGTGGCATGGCAACTGTTGCTGGCCTCCAAAGCGGAAGTGGGCGGGGCCTGGCCCCCTCAAGCCCTCAGCCATGCCCAGGGTTGCCCTGGCAACTGCTGCTGGCCTCCAAAGCGAAAGTGGGCGGGGCCTGGCCACTTCAAGCCCTCAGCCAGCCCCAGGGTTGCCCTGGCAACTGTTGATGGCCTCCAAAGCGGAAGTGGGCGGGGCCTGGCTACCTCAAGCCCTCAGCCATGCCAGGGTTGCCCTGGCAACTGTTGCTGGCCTCCAAAGCGGAAGTGGGCGGGGCCTGGCCCCCTCAAGCCCCCAGCCATGCCCAGGGTGGCCCTGGCAACTGTTGCTGGAGTCCAAAGCGGAATTGGGCCGGGCCTGGCCCCCTCAAGCCCCCAGCCATGCCCAGGGTGGCTCTGGCAACTGTTGTTGGCCTCCAAAGCGAAAGTGGGCGGGGCCTGGCCCCCTCAAGCCCTCAGCCATGCCCAGGTTTGCCCTGGCAACTGTTGCTGGCCTCCAAAGCGGAAGTGGGCGGGGCCTGGCCCCCTCAAGCCCTCAGCCATGCCCAGGTTTGCCCTGGCAACTGTTGCTTGAGTCCAAAGCGGAATTGGGCGGGGCCTGGGCCCCTTCAAGCCCTCAGCCATGCCCAGGTTTGCCCTGGCAACTGTTGCTGGCCTGCAAAGTGGAAGTGGGCGGGGTCTGGACCCCTCAAGCCCCCAGCTATGCCCAGGGTGGCCCTGGCAACTGTTGCTGGAGTCCAAAGCGGAATTGGGCGGGGCCTGGGCCCCCTCAAGCCCTCAGCCATGCCCAGGGTGGCCATGTCAACTGTTGCTGGCCTCCAAAGCGAAAGTGAGCGGGGCCTGGCCCCCTCAAGCCCTCAGCCATGCTCAGGGTGGCATGGCAACTGTTGCTGGCCTCCAAAGCGGAATTGAGCGGGGCCTGGCCCCCTCAAGCCCTCAGCCATGCCCAGGGTTGCCCTGGCAACTGCTGCTGGCCTCCAAAGCGAAAGTGGGCGGGGCCTGGCCACCTCAAGCCCTCAGCCAGCCCCAGGGTTGCCCTGGCAACTGTTCATGGCCTCCAAAGCGGAAGTGGGCGGGGCCTGGCCCCCTCAAGCCCCCAGCCATGCCCAGGTTTGCCCTGGCAACTGTTGATGGCCTCCAAAGCGGAAGTGGGCGGGGTCTGGACCCCTCAAGCCCCTAGCCATGCCCAGGGTGGCACTTGCAACTGTTGCTGGCCTCCAAAGCGGAAGTGGGCGGGCCTGGCCCCATCAAGCCCTCAGCCATGCCCAGGGTCGCCCTGGCAACTGTTGCTGGCCTCCAAAGCGTTAGTGGGCGGGGCCTGTCCCCCTCAAGCCCTCAGCCATGCCCAGGGTTGCCCTGGCAACTGTTGTTGGCCTCCAAAGCGGAAGTGGGCGGGGCCTGTCCCCCTCAAGCCCTCAGGGTTGCCCTGGCAACTGTTGCTGGCCTCCAAAGCGGAAGTGGGCGGGGTCTGGACCCCTCAAGCCCCCAGCCATGCCCAGGGTGGCACTTGCAACTGTTGCTGGCCTCCAAAGCGGAAGTGGGCGGGGTCTGGACCCCTCAAGCCCCCAGCCATGCCCAGGGTGGCACTTGCAACTGTTGCTGGCCTCCAAAGCGGAAGTGGGCGGGGCGTTGCCCCCTTAAGCCCTCAGCCATGCCCAGGGTTGCCCAGGCAACTGTTGCTGGCCTCCAAAGCGGACGTGGGCAGGGCTTGGCCCGCTCAAGCCCTCAGCCATGCCCAGGGTTGCCCTGGCAACTGTTGCTGGCCTCCAAAGCGGAAGTGGGCGGGGTCTGGACCCCTCAAGCCCCCAGCCATGCCCAGGGTGGCTCTTGCAACTGTTGCTGGCCTCCAAAGCGGAAGTGGGCGGGGCCTGGCCACCTCAAGCCCTCAGCCATGCCCAGGGTTGCCCTGGCAACTGTTGCTGGCCTCCAAAGCGGAAGTGGGCGGGGTCTGGACCCATCAAGCCCTCAGCCATGCCCAGGGTTGCCCTGGCAACTGTTGCTGGCCTCCAAAGCGGAAGTGGGCGGGGCCTGGCCCCCTCAAGCCCTCAACCATGCTCAGGGTGGCATGCCAACTGTTGCTGGCCTCCAAAGCGGAAGTGGGCGGGTCCTGGCCCCCTCAAGCCCTCATCCATGCCCAGGGTTGCCTTGGCAACTGCTGCTGGCCTCCAAAGCGGAAGTGGGCGGGGCCTGGCCACCTCAAGCCCTCAGCCATGCCCAGGGTTGCCCTGGCAACTGTTGCTGGCCTCCAAAGCGGAAGTGGGCGGGTTCTGGACCCCTCAAGCCCCCAGCCATGCCCAGGGTGGCACTTGCAACTGTTGCTGGCCTCCAAAGCGGAAGTGGGCGGGGTCTGGACCACTCAAGCCCCCAGCCATGCTCAGGGTGGCATGGCAACTGTTGCTGGCCTCCAAAGCGGAGGTGGGCGGGGCCTGGCCCCCTCAAGCCCTCAGCCATGCTCAGGATGGCATGGCAACTGTTGCTGGCCTCCAAAGCGGAAGTGGACGTGGTCTGGACCCCTCAAGCTCCCAGCCATGCCCAGGGTGGCACTTGCAACTATTGCTGGCCTCCAAAGCGGAAGTGGGCGGGGCCTGGCCCCCTCAAGTCCTCAGCCATGCCCAGGTTTGCCCTGGCAACTGTTGCTGGCTTCCAAAGCGGAAGTGGGCGGGGCCTGGCCCCATCAAGCCCTCAGCCATGCCCAGGGTTGCCCTGGCAACTGTTGCTGGCCTCCAAAGCGGAAGTGGGCGGGGCCTGGCCCCCTCAAGCCCTCAGCCATGCTCAGGGTGGCATGGCAACTGTTGCTGGCCTCCAAAGCAGAGGTGGGCGGGGCCTGGCCCCCTCAAGCCCTCAGCCATGCTCAGGGTGGCATGGCAACTGCTGCTGGCCTCCAAAGCGGAAGTGGGCGGGGCCTGGCCCCCACAAGCCCCCAGCCATGCCCAGGGTGGCCCTGGCAACTGTTGCTGGAGTCCAAAGCGGAATTGGGCGAAGCCTGGCCCCATCAAGCCCTCAGCCATGCCCAGGGTTGCCCTGGCAACTGTTGCTGGCCTCCAAAGCGGAAGTGGGCGGGGCCTGGCCCCCTCAAGCCCTCAGCCATGCTCAGGGTGGCATGGAAACTGTTGCTGGCCTCCAAAGCGGAGGTGGGCGGGGCCTGGCCCCCTCAAGCCCTCAGCCATGCTCAGGGTGGCATGGCAACTGTTGCTGGCCTCCAAAGCGGAAGTGGGCAGGGCCTGGCCCCCTCAAGCCCCCAGCCATGCCCAGGTTTGCCCTGGCAACTGTTGCTGGCCTCCAAAGCGGAAGTGGGCGGGGCCTGGCCCCCTCAAGCCCTCAGCCTTGCCCAGGGTTGCCCTGGCAACTGCTGCTGGCCTCCAAAGCGAAAGTGGGCGGGGCCTGGCCCCCTCAAGCCCTCAGCCATGCTCAGGGTGGCATGGCAACTGTTGCTGGCCTCCAAAGCGGAAGTGGGCGGGGCCTGGCCCCCTCAAGCCCTCAGCCATGCCCAGGGTTGCCCTGGCAACTGCTGCTGGCCTCCAAAGCGAAAGTGGGCGGGGCCTGGCCACTTCAAGCCCTCAGCCAGCCCCAGGGTTGCCCTGGCAACTGTTGATGGCCTCCAAAGCGGAAGTGGGCGGGGCCTGGCTACCTCAAGCCCTCAGCCATGCCAGGGTTGCCCTGGCAACTGTTGCTGGCCTCCAAAGCGGAAGTGGGCGGGGCCTGGCCCCCTCAAGCTCCCAGCCATGCCCAGGGTGGCCCTGGCAACTGTTGCTGGAGTCCAAAGCGGAATTGGGCCGGGCCTGGCCCCCTCAAGCCCCCAGCCATGCCCAGGGTGGCTCTGGCAACTGTTGTTGGCCTCCAAAGCGAAAGTGGGCGGGGCCTGGCCCCCTCAAGCACTCAGCCATGCCCAGGGTCGCCCTGGCAACTGTTGCTGGCCTCCAAAGCGTTAGTGGGCGGGGCCTGTCCCCCTCAAGCCCTCAGCCATGCCCAGGGTTGCCCTGGCAACTGTTGCTGGCCTCCAAAGCGGAAGTGGGCGGGGCCTGGCCCCCTCAAGCCCTCAGCCTTGCCCAGGGTTGCCCTGGCAACTGCTACTGGCCTCCAAAGCGAAAGTGGGCGGGGCCTGGCCACCTCAAGCCCTCAGCCATGCCCAGGGTTGCCCTGGCAACTGTTGCTGGCCTCCAAAGTGGAAGTGGGCGGGGTCTGGACCCCTCAAGCCCCCAGCCATGCCCAGGGTGGCACTTGCAACTGTTGCTGGCCTCCAAAGCGGAAGTGGGCGGGGCGTGACCCCATTAAGCCCTCAGCCATGCCCAGGGTTGCCCAGGCAACTGTTGCTGGCCTCCAAAGCGGAAGTGGGCGGGGCCTGGCCCCCTCAAGCCCTCAGCCATGCTCAGGGTGGCATGGCAACTGTTGCTGGCCTCCAAAGCGGAAGTGGGCGGGGCCTGGCCCCCTCAAGCCCTCAGCCATGCCCAGGGTTGCCCTGGCAACTGCTGCTGGCCTCCAAAGCGGAAGTGGGCGGGGCCTGGCCCCATCAAGCCCTCAGCCATGCTCAGGGTCTCCCTGGCAACTGTTGCTGGCCTCCAAAGCGTTAGTGGGCGGGGCCTGGCCCCCTCAAGCCCTCAGCCATGCCCAGGGTGGCACTTGCAACTGTTGCTGGCCTCCAAAGCGGAAGTGGGCGGGGCCTGGCCCCCTCAAGCCCCCAGCCATGCTCAGGGTGGCAGTGGCAACTGTTGCTGGCCTCCAAAGCGAAATTGGGCGGGGCCTGGCCCCCTCAAGCCCTCAGCCATGCTCAGGGTGGCATGGCAACTGTTGCTGGACTCCAAAGCGGAAGTGGGCGGGGCCTGGCCCCCTCAAGCCCTCAGCCATGCCCAGGGTTGCCCTGGCAACTGCTGCTGGCCTCCAAAGCGAAAGTGGGCGGGGCCTGGCCACCACAAGCCCTCAGCCATGCCCAGGGTTGCCCTGGCAACTGTTGCTGGCCTCCAAAGCGGAAGTTAGTGGGGTCTGGACCCCTCAAGCCCCCAGGGTGGCACTTGCAACTGTTGCTGGCCTCCAAAGCGGAAGTGGGCGGGGCGTGGCCCCCTCAAGCCCTAAGCCATGCCCAGGGTGGCCCTGTCAACTGTTGCTGGAGTCCAAAGCGGAATTGGGCGAAGCCTGGCCCCCTCAAGCCCTCAGCCATGCCCAGGGTTGCCCTGGCAACTGTTGCTGGCCTCCAAAGCGGAAGTGGGCGGGGCCTGGCCCCCTCAAGCCCTCAGCCATGCTCAGGGTGGCATGGCAACTGTTGCTGGCCTCCAAAGCAGAGGTGGGCGGGGCCTGGCCCCCTCAAGCCCTCAGCCATGCTCAGGGTGGCATGGCAACTGCTGCTGGCCTCCAAAGCGGAAGTGGGCGGGGCCTGGCCCCCACAAGCCCCCAGCCATGCCCAGGGTGGCCCTGGCAACTGTTGCTGGAGTCCAAAGCGGAATTGGGCGAAGCCTGGCCCCCTCAAGCCCCCAGCCATGCCCAGGGTGGCCCTGGCAACTGTTGCTGGCCTCCAAAGCGAAAGTGGGCGGGGCCTGGCCCCCTCAAGCCCTCAGCCATGCCCATGGTTGCCCTTGCAACTGCTGCTGGCCTCCAAAGAGGAAGTGGGCGGGGCCTGGCCACCTCAAGCCCTCAGCCATGCCCAGGGTTGCCCTGGCCACTGTTGCTGGCCTCCAAAGCGGAAGTGGGCGGGGCCTGGACCCATCAAGCCCTCAGCCATGCCCAGGGTTGCCCTGGCAACTGTTGCTGGCCTCCAAAGCGGAAGTGGGCGGGGCCTGGCCCCGTCAAGCCCTCAACCATGCTCAGGGTGGCATGCCAACTGTTGCTGGCCTCCAAAGCGGAAGTGAGCGGGTCCTGGCCCCCTCAAGCCCTCATCCATGCCCAGGGTTGCCATGGCAACTGCTGCTGGCCTCCAAAGCGGAAATGGGCAGGGCCTGGCCACCTCAAGCCCTCAGCCATGCCCAGGGTTGCCCTGGCCACTGTTGCTGGCCTCCAAAGCGGAAGTGGGCGGGGCCTGGACCCATCAAGCCCTCAGCCATGCCCAGGGTTGCCCTGGCAACTGTTGCTGGCCTTCAAAGCGGAAGTGGGCGGGGCCTGGCCCCCTCAAGCCCTCAACCATGCTCAGGGTGGCATGCCAACTGTTGCTGGCCTCCAAAGCGGAAGTGAGCGGGTCCTGGCCCCCTCAAGCCCTCATCCATGCCCAGGGTTGCCATGGCAACTGCTGCTGGCCTCCAAAGCGGAAATGGGCAGGGCCTGGCCACCTCAAGCCCTCAGCCATGCCCAGGGTTGCCCTGGCAACTGTTGCTGGCCTCCAAAGCGGAAGTGGGCGGGTTCTGGACCCCTCAAGCCCCCAGCCATGCCCAGGGTGGCACTTGCAACTGTTGCTGGCCTCCAAAGCGGAAGTGGGCGGGGTCTGGACCCCTCAAGCCCCCAGCCATGCTCAGGGTGGTATGGCAACTGTTGCTGGCCTCCAAAGCGGAGGTGGGCGGGGCCTGGCCCCCTCAAGCCCTCAGCCATGCTCAGGGTGGCATGGCAACTGTTGCTGGCCTCCAAAGCGGAAGTGGGCGGGCTCTGCACCCCTCAAGCTCCCAGCCATGCCCAGGGTGGCACTTGCAACTATTGCTGGCCTCCAAAGCGGAAGTGGGCGGGGCCTGGCCCCCTCAAGCCCTCAGCCATGCCCAGGTTTGCCCTGGCAACTGTTGCTGGCCTCCAAAGCGGAAGTGGGCGGGGCCTGGCCCCATCAAGCCCTCAGCCATGCTCAGGGTGGCATGCCAACTGTTGCTGGCCTCCAAAGCGGAAGTGGGCGGGTCCTGGCCCCCTCAAGCCCTCATCCATGCCCAGGGTTGCCATGGCAACTGCTGCTGGCCTCCAAAGTGGAAATGGGCAGGGCCTGGCCACCTCAAGCCCTCAGCCATGCCCAGGGTTGCCCTGGCAACTGTTGCTGGCCTCCAAAACGGAAGTGGGCGGGTTCTGGACCCCTCAAGCCCCCAGCCATGCCCAGGGTGGCACTTGCAACTGTTGCTGGCCTCCAAAGCGGAAGTGGGCGGGGTCTGGACCCCTCAAGCCCCCAGCCATGCTCAGGGTGGTATGGCAACTGTTGCTGGCCTCCAAAGCGGAGGTGGGCGGGGCCTGGCCCCCTCAAGCCCTCAGCCATGCTCAGGGTGGCATGGCAACTGTTGCTGGCCTCCAAAGCGGAAGTGGGCGGGGTCTGCACCCCTCAAGCTCCCAGCCATGCCCAGGGTGGCACTTGCAACTATTGCTGGCCTCCAAAGCGGAAGTGGGCGGGGCCTGGCCCCCTCAAGCCCTCAACCATGCTCAGGGTGGCATGCCAACTGTTGCTGGCCTCCAAAGCGGAAGTGGGCGGGTCCTGGCCCCCTCAAGCCCTCATCCATGCCCAGGGTTGCCTTGGCAACTGCTGCTGGCCTCCAAAGCGGAAGTGGGCGGGGCCTGGCCACCTCAAGCCCTCAGCCATGCCCAGGGTTGCCCTGGCAACTGTTGCTGGCCTCCAAAGCGGAAGTGGGCGGGTTCTGGACCCCTCAAGCCCCCAGCCATGCCCAGGGTGGCACTTGCAACTGTTGCTGACCTCCAAAGCGGAAGTGGGCGGGGTCTGGACCCCTCAAGCCCCCAGCCATGCTCAGGGTGGCATGGCAACTGTTGCTGGCCTCCAAAGCGGAGGTGGGCGGGGTCTGGCCCCCTCAAGCCCTCAGCCATGCTCAGGATGGCATGGCAACTGTTGCTGGCCTCCAAAGCGGAAGTGGACGTGGTCTGGACCCCTCAAGCTCCCAGCCATGCCCAGGGTGGCACTTGCAACTATTGCTGGCCTCCAAAGCGGAAGTGGGCGGGGCCTGGCCCCCTCAAGTCCTCAGCCATGCCCAGGTTTGCCCTGGCAACTGTTGCTGGCTTCCAAAGCGGAAGTGGGCGGGGCCTGGCCCCATCAAGCCCTCAGCCATGCCCAGGGTTGCCCTGGCAACTGTTGCTGGCCTCCAAAGCGGAAGTGGGCGGGGCCTGGCCCCCTCAAGCCCTCAGCCATGCTCAGGGTGGCATGGCAACTGTTGCTGGCCTCCAAAGCAGAGGTGGGTGGGGCCTGGCCCCCTCAAGCCCTCAGCCATGCTCAGGGTGGCATGGCAACTGCTGCTGGCCTCCAAAGCGGAAGTGGGCGGGGCCTGGCCCCCACAAGCCCCCAGCCATGCCCAGGATGGCCCTGGCAACTGTTGCTGGAGTCCAAAGCGGAATTGGGCGAAGCCTGGCCCCATCAAGCCCTCAGCCATGCCCAGGGTTGCCCTGGCAACTGTTGCTGGCCTCCAAAGCGGAAGTGGGCGGGGCCTGGCCCCCTCAAGCCCTCAGCCATGCTCAGGGTGGCATGAAAACTGTTGCTGGCCTCCAAAGCGGAGGTGGGCGGGGCCTGGCCCCCTCAAGCCCTCAGCCATGCTCAGGGTGGCATGGCAACTGTTGCTGGCCTCCAAAGCGGAAGTGGGCAGGGCCTGGCCCCCTCAAGCCCCCAGCCATGCCCAGGTTTGCCCTGGCAACTGTTGCTGGCCTCCAAAGCGGAAGTGGGCGGGGCCTGGCCCCCTCAAGCCCTCAGCCTTGCCCAGGGTTGCCCTGGCAACTGCTGCTGGCCTCCAAAGCGAAAGTGGGCGGGGCCTGGCCCCCTCAAGCCCTCAGCCATGCTCAGGGTGGCATGGCAACTGTTGCTGGCCTCCAAAGCGGAAGTGGGCGGGGCCTGGCCCCCTCAAGCCCTCAGCCATGCCCAGGGTTGCCCTGGCAACTGCTGCTGGCCTCCAAAGCGAAAGTGGGCGGGGCCTGGCCACTTCAAGCCCTCAGCCAGTCCCAGGGTTGCACTGGCAACTGTTGATGGCCTCCAAAGCGGAAGTGGGCGGGGCCTGGCTACCTCAAGCCCTCAGCCATGCCAGGGTTGCCCTGGCAACTGTTGCTGGCCTCCAAAGCGGAAGTGGGCGGGGCCTGGCCCCCTCAAGCCCCCAGCCATGCCCAGGGTGGCCCTGGCAACTGTTGCTGGAGTCCAAAGCGGAATTGGGCCGGGCCTGGCCCCCTCAAGCCCCCAGCCATGCCCAGGGTGGCTCTGGCAACTGTTGTTGGCCTCCAAAGCGAAAGTGGGCGGGGCCTGGCCCCCTCAAGCCCTCAGCCATGCCCAGGGTCGCCCTGGCAACTGTTGCTGGCCTCCAAAGCGTTAGTGGGCGGGGCCTGTCCCCCTCAAGCCCTCAGCCATGCCCAGGGTTGCCCTGGCAACTGTTGCTGGCCTCCAAAGCGGAAGTGGGCGGGGCCTGGCCCCCTCAAGCCCTCAGCCTTGCCCAGGGTTGCCCTGGCAACTGCTACTGGCCTCCAAAGCGAAAGTGGGCGGGGCCTGGCCACCTCAAGCCCTCAGCCATGCCCAGGGTTTCCCTGGCAACTGTTGCTGGCCTCCAAAGTGGAAGTGGGCGGGGTCTGGACCCCTCAAGCCCCCAGCCATGCCCAGGGTGGCACTTGCAACTGTTGCTGGCCTCCAAAGCGGAAGTGGGCGGGGCGTGGCCCCATTAAGCCCTCAGCCATGCCCAGGGTTGCCCAGGCAACTGTTGCTGGCCTCCAAAGCGGAAGTGGGCGGGGCCTGGCCCCCTCAAGCCCTCAGCCATGCTCAGGGTGGCATGGCAACTGTTGCTGGCCTCCAAAGCGGAAGTGGGCGGGGCCTGGCCCCCTCAAGCCCTCAGCCATGCCCAGGGTTGCCCTGGCAACTGCTGCTGGCCTCCAAAGCGGAAGTGGGCGGGGCCTGGCCCCATAAAGCCCTCAGCCATGCCCAGGGTCTCCCTGGCAACTGTTGCTGGCCTCCAAAGCGTTAGTGGGCGGGGCCTGGCCCCCTCAAGCCCTCAGCCATGCCCAGGGTGGCACTTGCAACTGTTGCTGGCCTCCAAAGCGGAAGTGGGCGGGGCCTGGCCCCCTCAAGCCCCCAGCCATGCTCAGGGTGGCAGTGGCAACTGTTGCTGGCCTCCAAAGCGAAATTGGGCGGGGCCTGGCCCCCTCAAGCCCTCAGCCATGCTCAGGGTGGCATGGCAACTGTTGCTGGACTCCAAAGCGGAAGTGGGCGGGGCCTGGCCCCCTCAAGCCCTCAGCCATGCCCAGGGTTGCCCTGGCAACTGCTGCTGGCCTCCAAAGCGAAAGTGGGCGGGGCCTGGCCACCACAAGCCCTCAGCCATGCCCAGGGTTGCCCTGGCAACTGTTGCTGGCCTCCAAAGCGGAAGTTAGTGGGGTCTGGACCCCTCAAGCCCCCAGGGTGGCACTTGCAACTGTTGCTGGCCTCCAAAGCGGAAGTGGGCGGGGCGTGGCCCCCTCAAGCCCTCAGCCATGCCCAGGGTGGCCCTGTCAACTGTTGCTGGAGTCTAAAGCGGAATTGGGCGAAGCCTGGCCCCCTCAAGCCCTCAGCCATGCCCAGGGTTGCCCTGGCAACTGTTGCTGGCCTCCAAAGCGGAAGTGGGCGGGGCCTGGCCCCCTCAAGCCCTCAGCCATGCTCAGGGTGGGATGGCAACTGTTGCTGGCCTCCAAAGCAGAGGTGGGCGGGGCCTGGCCCCCTCAAGCCCTCAGCCATGCTCAGGGTGGCATGGCAACTGCTGCTGGCCTCCAAAGCGGAAGTGGGCGGGGCCTGGCCCCCACAAGCCCCCAGCCATGCCCAGGGTGGCCCTGGCAACTGTTGCTGGAGTCCAAAGCGGAATTGGGCGAAGCCTGGCCCCCTCAAGCCCCCAGCCATGCCCAGGGTGGCCCTGGCAACTGTTGCTGGCCTCCAAAGCGAAAGTGGGCGGGGCCTGGCCCCCTCAAGCCCTCAGCCATGCCCATGGTTGCCCTTGCAACTGCTGCTGGCCTCCAAAGAGGAAGTGGGCGGGGCCTGGCCACCTCAAGCCCTCAGCCATGCCCAGGGTTGCCCTGGCCACTGTTGCTGGCCTCCAAAGCGGAAGTGGGCGGGGCCTGGACCCATCAAGCCCTCAGCCATGCCCAGGGTTGCCCTGGCAACTGTTGCTGGCCTCCAAAGTGGAAGTGGGCGGGGCCTGGCCCCATCAAGCCCTCAACCATGCTCAGGGTGGCATGCCAACTGTTGCTGGCCTCCAAAGCGGAAGTGAGCGGGTCCTGGCCCCCTCAAGCCCTCATCCATGCCCAGGGTTGCCATGGCAACTGCTGCTGGCCTCCAAAGCGGAAATGGGCAGGGCCTGGCCACCTCAAGCCCTCAGCCATGCCCAGGGTTGCCCTGGCCACTGTTGCTGGCCTCCAAAGCGGAAGTGGGCGGGGCCTGGACCCATCAAGCCCTCAGCCATGCCCAGGGTTGCCCTGGCAACTGTTGCTGGCCTCCAAAGCGGAAGTGGGCGGGGCCTGGCCCCCTCAAGCCCTCAACCATGCTCAGGGTGGCATGCCAACTGTTGCTGGCCTCCAAAGCGGAAGTGGGCGGGTCCTGGCCCCCTCAAGCCCTCATCCATGCCCAGGGTTGCCATGGCAACTGCTGCTGGCCTCCAAAGCGGAAATGGGCAGGGCCTGGCCACCTCAAGCCCTCAGCCATGCCCAGGGTTGCCCTGGCAACTGTTGCTGGCCTCCAAAGCGGAAGTGGGCGGGTTCTGGACCCCTCAAGCCCCCAGCCATGCCCAGGGTGGCACTTGCAACTGTTGCTGGCCTCCAAAGCGGAAGTGGGCGGGGTCTGGACCCCTCAAGCCCCCAGCCATGCTCAGGGTGGTATGGCAACTGTTGCTGGCCTCCAAAGCGGAGGTGGGCGGGGCCTGGCCCCCTCAAGCCCTCAGCCATGCTCAGGGTGGCATGGCAACTGTTGCTGGCCTCCAAAGCGGAAGTGGGCGGGGTCTGCACCCCTAAAGCTCCCAGCCATGCCCAGGGTGGCACTTGCAACTATTGCTGGCCTCCAAAGCGGAAGTGGGCGGGGCCTGGCCCCCTCAAGCCCTCAGCCATGCCCAGGTTTGCCCTGGCAACTGTTGCCGGCCTCCGAAGCGGAAGTGGGCGGGGCCTGGCCCCATCAAGCCCTCAGCCATGCTCAGGGTGGCATGCCAACTGTTGTTGGCCTCCAAAGCGGAAGTGGGCGGGTCCTGGCCCCCTCAAGCCCTCATCCATGCCCAGGGTTGCCATGGCAACTGCTGCTGGCCTCCAAAGTGGAAATGGGCAGGGCCTGGCCACCTCAAGCCCTCAGCCATGCCCAGGGTTGCCCTGGCAACTGTTGCTGGCCTCCAAAACGGAAGTGGGCGGGTTCTGGACCCCTCAAGCCCCCAGCCATGCTCAGGGTGGCACTTGCAACTGTTGCTGGCCTCCAAAGCGGAAGTGGGCGGGGTCTGGACCCCTCAAGCCCCCAGCCATGCTCAGGGTGGTATGGCAACTGTTGCTGGCCTCCAAAGCGGAGGTGGGCGGGGCCTGGCCCCCTCAAGCCCTCAGCCATGCTCAGGGTGGCATGGCAACTGTTGCTGGCCTCCAAAGCGGAAGTGGGCGGGGTCTGCACCCCTCAAGCTCCCAGCCATGCCCAGGGTGGCACTTGCAACTATTGCTGGCCTCCAAAGCGGAAGTGGGCGGGGCCTGGCCCCCTCAAGCCCTCAGCCATGCCCAGGGTTGCCCTGGCAACTGTTGCTGGCCTCCAAAGCGGAAGTGGGCGGGGCCTGGCCCCCTCAAGCCCTCAGCCTTGCCCAGGGTTGCCCTGGCAACTGCTACTGGCCTCCAAAGCGAAAGTGGGCGGGGCCTGGCCACCTCAAGCCCTCAGCCATGCCCAGGGTTGCCCTGGCAACTGTTGCTGGCCTCCAAAGCGGAAATGGGCGGGGTCTGGACCCCTCAAGCACCCAGCCATGCCCAGGGTGGCACTTGCAACTGTTGCTGTCCTCCAAAGCGGAAGTGGGCGGGGCGTGGCCCCATTAAGCCCTCAGCCATGCCCAGGGTTGCCCAGGCAACTGTTGCTGGCCTCCAAAGCGGAAGTGGGCGGGGCCTGGCCCCCTCAAGCCCTCAGCCATGCCCAGGTTTGCCCTGGCAACTGTTGCTGGCCTCCAAAGCGGAAGTGGGCGGGGCCTGGCCCCATCAAGCCCTCAGCCATGCTCAGGGTGGCATGCCAACTGTTGCTGGCCTCCAAAGCGGAAGTGGGCGGGTCCTGGCCCCCTCAAGCCCTCATCCATGCCCAGGGTTGCCATGGCAACTGTTGCTGGCCTCCAAAGCGGAAATGGGCAGGGCCTGGCCACCTCAAGCCCTCAGCCATGCCCAGGGTTGCCCTGGCAACTGTTGCTGGCCTCCAAAACGGAAGTGGGCGGGTTCTGGACCCCTCAAGCCCCCAGCCATGCCCAGGGTGCACTTGCAACTGTTGCTGGCCTCCAAAGCGGAAGTGGGCGGGGTCTGGACCCCTCAAGCCCCCAGCCATGCTCAGGGTGGTATGGCAACTGTTGCTGGCCTCCAAAGCGGAGGTGGGCGGGGCCTGGCCCCCTCAAGCCCTCAGCCATGCTCAGGGTGGCATGGCAACTGTTGCTGGCCTCCAAAGCGGAAGTCGGCGGGGTCTGCACCCCTCAAGCTCCCAGCCATGCCCAGGGTGGCACTTGCAACTATTGCTGGCCTCCAAAGCGGAAGTGGGCGGGGCCTGGCCCCCTCAAGCCCTCAGCCATGCCCAGGTTTGCCCTGGCAACTGTTGCTGGCCTCCAAAGCGGAAGTGGGCGGGGCCTGGCCCCATCAAGCCCTCAGCCATGCCCAGGGTTGCCCTGGCAACTGTTGCTGGCCTCCAAAGCGGAAGTGGGCGGTTCCTGGCCCCCTCAAGCCCTCAGCCATGCCTAGGGTTGCCCTGGCAACTGCTGCTGGCCTCCAAAGCGGAAGTGGGCCGGGCCTGGCCACCTCAAGCCCTCAGCCATGCCCAGGGTTGCCCTGGCAACTGTTGCTGGCCTCCAAAGCGGAAGTGGGCGGGGCCTGGCCCCCTCAAGCCCTCAGCCATGCTCAGGGTGGCATGAAAACTGTTGCTGGCCTCCAAAGCGGAGGTGGGCGGGGCCTGGCCCCCTCAAGCCCTCAGCCATGCTCAGGGTGGCATGGCAACTGTTGCTGGCCTCCAAAGCGGAAGTGGGCGGGGCCTGGCCCCCTCAAGCCCTCATCCATGCCCAGGTTTGCCCTGGCAACTGTTGCTGGACTCTAAAGCGGAAGTGGGCGGGGTCTGGACCCCTCAAGCCCCCAGCCATGCCCAGGGTGGCACTTGCAACTATTGCTGGCCTCCAAAGCGGAAGTGGGCGAGGCCTGGCCCCCTCAAGCCCTCAGCCATGCTTAGGGTGGCATGGCAACTGTTGCTGGCCTCCAAAGCGGAGGTGGGCGGGGCATGGCCCCCTCAAGCCCTCAGCCTTGCCCAGGGTTGCCCTGGCAACTGTTGCTGGCCTCCAAAGCGGAAGTGGGTGGGGCCTGGCTACCTCAAGCCCTCAGCCATGCCCAGGGTGGCCCTGGCAACTGTTGCTGGAGTCCAAAGCGGAATTGGGCCGGGCCTGGCCCCCTCAAGCCCCCAGCCATGCCCAGGGTGGCTCTGGCAACTGTTGTTGGCCTCCAAAGCGAAAGTGGGCGGGGCCTGGCCCCCTCAAGCCCTCAGACATGCCCAGGGTCGCCCTGGTAACTGTTGCTGGCCTCCAAAGCGTTAGTGGGCGGGGCCTGTCCCCCTCAAGCCCTCAGCCATGCCCAGGGTTGCCCTGGCAACTGTTGCTGGCCTCCAAAGCGGAAGTGGGCGGGGCCTGGCCCCCTCAAGCCCTCAGCCTTGCCCAGGGTTGCCCTGGCAACTGCTACTGGCCTCCAAAGCGAAAGTGGGCGGGGCCTGGCCACCTCAAGCCCTCAGCCATGCCCAGGGTTGCCGTGGCAACTGTTGCTGGCCTCCAAAGCGGAAGTGGGCGGGGTCTGGACCCCTCAAGCACCCAGCCATGCCCAGGGTGGCACTTGCAACTGTTGCTGTCCTCCAAAGCGGAAGTGGGCGGGGCGTGGCCCCATTAAGCCCTCAGCCATGCCCAGGGTTGCCCAGGCAACTGTTGCTGGCCTCCAAAGCGGAAGTGGGCGGGGCCTGGCCCCCTCAAGCCCTCAGCCATGCTCAGGGTGGCATGGCAACTGTTGCTGGCCTCCAAAGCGGAAGTGGGCGGGGCCTGGCCCCCTCAAGCCCTCAGCCATGCCCAGGGTTGCCCTGGCAACTGCTGCTGGCCTCCAAAGCGGAAGTGGGCGGGGCCTGGCCCCATCAAGCCCTCAGCCATGCCCAGGGTCTCCCTGGCAACTGTTGCTGGCCTCCAAAGCGTTAGTGGGCGGGGCCTGGCCCCCTCAAGCCCTCAGCCATGCCCAGGGTGGCACTTGCAACTGTTGCTAGCCTCCAAAGCGGAAGTGGGCGGGGCCTGGCCCCCTCAAGCCCTCAGCCATGCTCAGGGTGGAATGGCAACTGTTGCTGGACTCCAAAGCGGAAGTGGGCGGGGCCTGGCCCCCTCAAGCCCTCAGCCATGCCCAGGTTTGCCCTGGCAACTGTTGCTGGCCTCAAAGCGGAGGTGGGCGGGGGCTGGCCCCCTCAAGCCCTCAGCCATGCTCAGGGTGGCATGGCAACTGCTGCTGGCCTCCAAAGCGGAAGTGGGCGGGGCCTGGCCCCCTCAAGCCCCCAGCCATGCCCAGGGTGGCCCTGGCAACTGTTGCTGGAGTCCAAAACGGAATTGGGCTGGGCCTGGCCCCCTCAAGCCCCCAGCCATGCCCAGGGTGGCTCTGGCAACTGTTGTTGGCCTCCAAAGCGAAAGTGGGCGGGGCCTGGCCCCCTCAAGCCCTCAGCCATGCTCAGGGTGGCATGGCAACTGTTGCTGGCCTCCAAAGCGGAAGTGGGCGGGGCCTGGCCCCCTCAAGCGCTCAGCTATGCCCAGGGTTGCCCTGGCAACTGCTGCTGGCCTCCAAACAAGAAGTGGGCGGGACCTGGCCACCTCAAGCCCTCAGCCATGCCCAGGGTTGCCCTGGCAACTGTTGCTGGCCTCTAAATCGGAAGTGGGCGGGGCCTGGCCCCCTCAAGCCCTCAGCCATGCCCAGGTTTGCCCTGGCAACTGTTGCTGGCCTCCAAAGCGGAAGTGGGTGGGGCCTGGCCCCCTCAAGCCCTTAGCCATGCCCAGGTTTGCCCTGGCAACTGTTGCTGGCCTCCAAAGCGGAAGTGGGTGGGGCCTGGCCCTATCAAGCCCTCAGCCATGCCCAGGGTTGCCCTGGCAACTGTTGCTGGCCTCCAAAGCGGAAGTGGGCGGGTCCTGGCCCCCTCAAGCCCTCAGCCATGCCCAGGGTTGCCCTGGCAACTGCTGCTGGCCTCCAAAGCGGAAGTGGGCGGGGCCTGGCCACCTCAAGCCCTCAGCCATGCCCAGGGTTGCCCTGGCAACTATTGCTGGCCTCCAAAGCGGAAGTGGGCGGGGCCTGGCCCCCTCAAGCCCTCAGCCATGCTCAGGGTGGCATGAAAACTGTTGCTGGCCTCCAAAGCGGTGGTGGGCGGGGCCTGGCCCCCTCAAGCCCTCAGCCATGCTCAGGGTGGCATGGCAACTGTTGCTGGCCTCTAAAGCGGAAGTGGGCGGGGTCTGGAGCCCTCAAGCCCCCAGCCATGCCCAGGGTGGCACTTGCAACTATTGCTGGCCTCCAAAGCGGAAGTGGGCGGGGCCTGGCCCCCTCAAGCCCTCAGCCATGCTTAGGGTGGCATAGCAACTGTTGCTGGCCATCAAAGCGGATTTGGGCGGGGCCTGGCCCCCTCAAGCCCTCAGCCATGCTCATGGTGGCATGGAAACTGTTGCTGGCCTCCAAAGCGGAAGTGGGCGGGGCCTGGCCCCCTCAAGCCCTCAGCCTTGCCCAGGGTTGCCCTGGCAACTGTTGCTGGCCTACAAAGCGGAAGTGGGCAGGGCCTGGCCCCCTCAAGCCCTCAGCCATGCCCAGGGTGGCCCTGGCAACTGTTGCTGGCCTCCAAAGCGGAAGTGGGCGGGGCCTGGTCCCCTCAAGCCCTCAGCCATGCCAGGGTTGCCCTGGCAACTGTTGCTGGCCTCCAAAGCGGAAGTGGGCGGGGCCTGGCCCCCTCAAGCCACCAGCCATGCACAGGGTGGCCCTGGCAACTGTTGCTGGAGTCCAAAGCGGAATTGGGCCAGGCCTGGCCCCCTCAAGCCCCCAGCCATGCCCAGGGTGGCTCTGGCAACTGTTGATGGCCTCCAAAGCGAAAGTGGGCGGGGCCTGGCCCCCTCAAGCCCTCAGCCATGCTCAGGGTGGCATGGCAACTGTTGCTGGCCTCCAAAGCGGAAGTGGGCGGGGCCTGGCCCCCTCAAGCCCTCAGCTATGCCCAGGGTTGCCCTGGCAACTGCTGCTGGCCTCCAAAGCAAGAAGTGGGTGGGGCCTGGCCACCTCAAGCCCTCAGCCATGCCCAGGGTTGCCCTGGCAACTGTTGCTGGCCTCTAAATCGGAAGTGGGCGGGGCCTGGCCCCCTCAAGCCCTCAGCCATGCCCAGGTTTGCCCTGGCAACTGTTGCTGGCCTCCAAAGCGGAAGTGGGCGGGGCCTGGCCCCCTCAAGCCCTCAGCCATGCCCAGGTTTGCCCTGGCAACTGTTGCTGGCCTCCAAAGCGGAAGTGGGCGGGGCCTGGCCCCATCAAGCCCTCAGCCATGCCCAGGGTTGCCCTGGCAACTGTTGCTGGCCTCCAAAGCGGAAGTGGGCGGGTCCTGGCCCCCTCAAGCCCTCAGCCATGCCCAGGGTTGCCCTGGCAACTGCTGCTGGCCTCCAAAGCGGAAGTGGGCGGGGCCTGGCCACCTCAAGCCCTCAGCCATGCCCAGGGTTGCCCTGGCAACTGCTGCTGGCCTCCAAAGCGGAAGTGGGCGGGGCCTGGCCCCCTCAAGCCCTCAGCCATGCCCAGGGTGGCATAAAAACTGTTGCTGGCCTCCAAAGCGGAGGTGGGCGGGGCCTGGCCCCCTCAAGCCCTCAGCCATGCTCAGGGTGGCATGGCAACTGTTGCTGGCCTCCAAAGCGGAAGTGGGCGGGGCCTGGCCCCCTCAAGCCCTCAGCCATGCCCAGGTTTGCCCTGGCAACTGTTGCTGGCCTCTAATGCGGAAGTGGGTGGGGTTTGGAGCCCTCAAGCCCCCAGCCATGCCCAGGGTGGCACTTGCAACTATTGCTGGCCTCCAAAGCAGAAGTGGGCGGGGCCTGGCCCCCTCAAGCCCTCAGCCATGCTTAGGGTAGCATGGTAACTGTTGCTGGCCTCCAAAGCGGAGGTGGGCGGGGCCTGGCCCCCTCAAGCCCTCAGCCATGCTCATGGTGGCATGGAAACTGTTGCTGGCCTCCAAAGCGGAAGTGGGCGGGGCCTGGCCCCCTCAAGCCCTCAGCTTTGCCCAGGGTTGCCCTGGCAACTGTTGCTGGCCTACAAAGCGGAAGTGGGCGGGGCCTGGCCCCCTCAAGCCCTCAGCCATGCCCAGGGTGGCCCTGGCAACTGTTGCTGGCCTCCAAAGAGGAAGTGGGCGGGGCCTGGCTACCTCAAGCCCTGTGCCATGCCCAGGGTTGCCCTGGCAACTGTTGCTGGCCTCCAAAGCGGAAGTGGGCGGGGCCTAGCCCCCTCAAGCCCCCAGCCATGCCCAGGGTGTCCCTGGCAACTGTTGCTGGCCTCTAAATCGGAAGTGGGCGGGGCCTGGCCCTCTCAAGCCCTCAGCCATGCCCAGGTTTGCCCTGGCAACTGTTGCTGGCCTCCAAAGCTGATGTGGGCGGGGTCTGGACCTCTTAAGCCCCCAGCCATGCCCAGGGTGGCACTAGCAACTGTTGCTGGCCTCCAAAGCGGAAGTGGGCGGGGCCTGGACCCATCAAGCCCCCAGCCATGCCCAGGGTGGCACTTGCAACTATTGCTGGCCTCCAAAGCAGAAGTGGGCGGGGCCTGGCCCCCTCAAGCCCTCAGCCATGCTTAGGGTAGCATGGTAACTGTTGCTGGCCTCCAAAGCGGAGGTGGGCGGGGCCTGGCCCCCTCAAGCCCTCAGCCATGCTCATGGTGGCATGGAAACTGTTGCTGGCCTCCAAAGCGGAATTGGGCCGGGCCTGGCCCCTTCAAGCCCCCAGCCATGCCCAGGGTGGCTCTGGCAACTGTTGATGGCCTCCAAAGCGAAAGTGGGCGGGGCATGGCCCCCTCAAGCCCTCAGCCATGCTCAGGGTGGCATGGCAACTGTTGCTGGCCTCCAAAGCGGAAGTGGGCGGGGCCTGGCCACCTCAAGCCCTTAGCTATGCCAAGGGTTGCCCTGGCAACTGCTGCTGGCCTCCAAAGCAAGAAGTGGGCGGGGCCTGGCCACCTCAAGCCCTCAGCCATGCCCAGGGTTGCCCTGGCAACTGTTGCTGGCCTCTAAATCGGAAGTGGGCGGGGCCTGGCCCTCTCAAGCCCTCAGCCATGCCCAGGTTTGCCCTGGCAACTGTTGCTGGCCTCCAAAGCTGATGTGGGCGGGGTCTGGACCCCTTAAGCCCCCAGCCATGCCCAGGGTGGCACTAGCAACTGTTGCTGGCCTCCAAAGCGGAAGTGGGCGGGGCCTGGACCCATCAAGCCCTCAGCCATGCCCATGGTTGCCCTGGCAACTGTTTCTGGCCTCCAAAGCGGAAGTGGGCGGGGCCTGGCCCCCTCAAGCCCTCAGCCATGCTCAGGGTGGCATGTCAACTGCTGCTGGCCTCCAAAGCGGAGGTGGGCGGGGCCTGGCCCCCTCAAGCCCTCTGCCATGCTCATGGTGGCACGGCAACTGTTGCTGGCCTCCAAAGCGGAAGTGGGCCGGGCCTGGCCCCCTCAAGCCCTCAGCCATGCCCAGGTTTGCCCTGGCAACTTTTTCTGGCCTCGAAAGCGGAAGTGGGCGGGGCCTGGCCCCCTCAAGCCCTCAGCCATGTTTAGGGTGGCATTGCAACTGTTGCTGGCCTCCAAAGCGGAGGTGGGCGGGGCCTGGCCCCCTCAAGCCCTCAGCCATGCTCAGGGTGGCATGACAACTG
Organism: Crinia signifera; assembly: GCF_055691185.1. Classification (NCBI taxonomy): domain Eukaryota; kingdom Metazoa; phylum Chordata; class Amphibia; order Anura; family Myobatrachidae; genus Crinia; species Crinia signifera. Next base: position 198,870,768 of record NC_139219.1, read on the forward strand.
TTGCTGGCCTCCAAAGCGGAGGTGGGCGGGGCCTGGCCCCCTCAAGCCCTCAGCCATGCTCAGGGTGGCATGGCAACTGTTGCTGGCCTCCAAAGCAGAAGTGGGTGGGGCCTGGCCCCATCAAGCCCTCAGCCATGCTCAGGGTGACATGGCAACTGTTGCTTGCCTCCAACGCGGAAGTGGGCGGGGTCTGGACCCCTCAAGCCCTCAGCCATGCCCAGGGTGGCACTAGCAACTGTTGCTGGCCTCCAAAGCGGAAGTGGGCGGGGCCTGGACCCATCAAGCCCTCAGCCATGCCCAGGGTTGCCCTGGCAACTGTTTCTGGCCTCCAAAGCGGAAGTGGGCGGGGCCTGGCCCCCTCAAGCCCTCAGCCATGCTCAGGGTGGCATGGCAACTGTTGCTGGCCTCCAAAGCGGCGGTGGGTGGTGCCTGGCCCCCTCAAGCCCTCAGCCATGCTCAGGGTGGCATGGCAACTGTTGCTGGCCTCCAAAGCGGAAGTGGGCGGGGCCTGGCCCTCCTCAAGCCCTCAGCCATGCCCAGGTTTGCCCTGGCAACTGTTGCTGGCCTCCAAAGCGGAAGTGGGCGGGGTCTGGACCCCTCAAGCCCCCAGCCATGCTCAGGGTGGCATGGCAACTGTTGCTGGCCTCCAAAGCGGAGGTGGGCGGGGCCTGGCCCCCTCAAGCCCTCAGCCATGCTCAGGGTGGCATGGCAACTGTTGCTGGCCTCCAAAGCAGAAGTGGGTGGGGCCTGGCCCCATCAAGCCCTCAGCCATGCTCAGGGTGACATGGCAACTGTTGCTTGCCTCCAACGCGGAAGTGGGCGGGGTCTGGACCCCTCAAGCCCTCAGCCATGCCCAGGGTGGCACTAGCAACTGTTGCTGGCCTCCAAAGCGGAAGTGGGCGGGGCCTGGACCCATCAAGCCCTCAGCCATGCCCAGGGTTGCCCTGGCAACTGTTTCTGGCCTCCAAAGCGGAAGTGGGCGGGGCCTGGCCCCCTCAAGCCCTCAGCCATGCTCAGGGTGGCATGGCAACTGTTGCTGGCCTCCAAAGCGGCGGTGGGCGGGGCCTGGCCCCCTCAAGCCCTCAGCCATGCTCAGGGTGGCATGGCAACTGTTGCTGGCCTCCAAAGCGGAAGTGGGCGGGGCCTGGCCCTCCTCAAGCCCTCAGCCATGCCCAGGTTTGCCCTGGCAACTGTTGCTGGCCTCCAAAGCGGAAGTGGGCGGGGTCTGGACCCCTCAAGCCCCCAGCCATGCTCAGGGTGGCATGGCAACTGTTGCTGGCCTCCAAAGCGGAGGTGGGCGGGGCCTGGCCCCATCAAGCCCTCAGCCATGCTCAGGGTGACATGGCAACTGTTGCTTGCCTCCAACGCGGAAGTGGGCGGGGCCTGGCCCCCTCAAGCCCCCAGCCATGCCCAGGGTGGCCATGGCAACTGTTGCTGGCCTCCAAAGCGGAAGTGGGGGGGCCTGGCCCCCTCAAGCCCTCATCCATGCCCAGGGTGGCCCTGGCAACTGTTGCTGGCCTCCAAAGCGAAAGTGGGTGGGGCCTGGCCCCATCAAGCCCTCAGCCATGCTCAGGGTGGCATGGCAACTGTTGCTGGCCTCCAAAGCGGAGGTGGGCGGGGCCTGGCCCCCTCAAGCCCTCAGCCATGCTCAGGGTGGCATGGAAACTGTTTTTGGCCTCCAAAGCGGATGTGGGCGAGGCCTGGCCCCCTCAAGCCCTCAGCCATGCCCAGGGTTGCCCTGGCAACTTTTGCTGGCCTCCAAAGCGGACGTGGGCGGGGCCTGGCCCCCTCAAGCCCTCAGCCATGCCCAGGGTTGCCCTGGCAACTGTTGCTGGCCTCCAAAGCAGAAGTGGGTGGGGCCTGGCCACCTCAAGCCCCCAGCCATGCCCAGGGTGGCCCTAGCAACTGTTGCTGGAGTCCAAAGCGGAATTGGGCGGGGCCTGGCCCCCTCAAGCCCTCAGCCATGCCCAGAGTTGCCCTGCCATCTATCTCTATAATAGGATTAAGTGAGTAATTGGATTACTCTGCTAATCCCCTACTCTATTGTTCTATGTATTGTATTGCAGCTGAGAACAATAGGATAGCCATGGCGGGCCATCCTGAGCCATGGCCTAAGCAAGATAGATGAGATGTGTTCCTACTGTACACCTGTGATCTTTTAAAATGTTTCAGTGAATAAAGAGTGCACCTGTGTACCTGCCAGTGCACGTTTTCCAGGACACCTGGCAGGTCCGAGGTTGAGAACCACTTGTTTAGGTCATCCAATAAAAGAATTCCTACATGGTAGATAACATCCCATCAGGAATAATACTGCTCCACAGAAACACAAATGGAACAATAAAAGGACTTTTGCTTGTGATTGCGAAAGGGACAAACAAAATATCTTTTGGTCTCCAGCGACTCTCATAATTGGCTATCCCAGCTCTTAATAGTCAGGCTGTAGTAAGGAGGTAAAGTCATCCCAATATGGGTGCAAAGAGAGAAGAACAGTAAGAGACGGTAGGAACAGCAGAACAGATAAAAAATGTGGAGGAAGAAAAAGAAAAGAAAATGACTACATTATTGCTGGCAGCCAAATGAATGACAGGTCCATAATGCTAGTACAAAATATTATAAAAGCCTTAGATCAATAAAAAACAGTGAGGCGTCCTGAGCTCAATCCGTGCATATATCTTACTAATTAATCAACAGAACGCATCCCAATCTATTCATTAATTTTCTATAAAATGATAAAAACTCAATTCTTTGCTCTTTTCCATATTATTATTATAATGATAAAGTTAATTGCTGTTTAATGAAAATGTTGGCATGGTTCCTTATCATTTGCAGATGTTATCTCAATTGCCATTGTGAACTTGTATTTCAGAGATTGAATTATGATTTCAAGTGCACATCAATTCAATCTAATGCATATTTCTTCTCATATGATAAAACATATTAAAGAGTTTCAATACTAGCCCTGTGTGCTAGAATCAGCTGGTTACAGTCAGATAGACCACTTCCCCTGCCATGGGTCTTGGCTCTCTGTATCTCTGTACTGCATTCCTACTCACCACCCACAGTCCTTTGAATCATTGTAGCATGGGTCAGGATCCCATTACTATGGTGCTTCAAATAGTTAAATGTATGGTTCAGTAGATCTCCCACATCATTATAGTGTGACATCTTTTTGTTTAATCCACACATAATATCCTTAGGTGTGTGTTTTTCTTTGCTGATAATTTGACATTTTATAGCAGATCAGCTGATGAAACTTTGGACAGCAGCAAAACATTACAAAGGTCACGGTGATCAGGTAATAATCTCGTTAGACGCTGGAAAAAGCTTTTGATTTACTCACTTGAATCCATTTGTTTGAATCTTTGCATAAATTTGGATTTATGACCTTACTCGTCCATTCGCAAGCACCCCTTCGTTCGCACGGGCCGATGTTTGGTGTCTGCGCATGCATAGATGCATTTCTGCGCAAGGCTGTGCTGGTGAAATGGCTATGATTTTTGCATACATCTTTAACTTGTCTCTCAAGACTAGTATTGTCCGAGAAGAGTTTAAATCTACATGAGTGGTCCCTATTCCTAAGAAAACTAAAATAGAAAGCCTAAACGACTTTCGCCCAATTGCCCTGACCCCCCTAATTATGAAATGTTTCCAGAGGTTAGTTATGTCACATATGAGGAGGCATTTACCTGCTGGTTTCGATAATAATCAATTTGCGTATAAACCAAAAAGATCAACGGAGGATGCACTATTGTCAGTGGTCCATTCCTCTCTATCCCATCTAGATAAACCCAATGTGTACTTTAGACTACTCTTTATAGATTACAGTTCTGCGTTCAATACTATTCTTCCTAATATATTGATAAATAAATTACGCAGTTTAGGGTTTTCTGTGACGTTATGTAATTGGATCTTAGATTTTCTGATCAACAGGCCTCAACAAATAAAACTTGGTGATCTTGTATCCTCTGTTATCAAGATTAGTACAGGTACGCCACAGGGGTGTGTTTTGAGTCTGCTTTTATTTTCTCTCTTTACCTTTGATTGTTATCCGCAGGCGGATACCAATTTAATTACAAAGTTTGCGGACGATACTACAGTAGTAGGACTTATTAAGGATGGGGATGAGAGGGCTTATAGAGAATAAGTTGATAATCTGGTCAAGTGGAGCATTGGAAATAACCTGCTACTAAATTTGTGTAAGACTAAGGAAATTATTATTGACTTCAGGTGAGGTAGGAAGAAGGAATTAGAGCCCCTTCAGATTAATAATCTGGTAGTGGAGAGGGTTACGGATTTTAAGTTATTGGGGGTTACTATTTCGCATGATCTTTCCTGGTCTGTAAATATTACTATGATGGTCAAGAAAGTTCATCAACGTTTATTTTTTCTGAGAAAGCTCAAAGCAGCTAAATTTTCTCAGGAAAATTTGAATAGGTTTTACAAGGGTGTAATTGAAAGCATCATATCATAATGCATTGTGGTGTGGTTTGGAAATAGCACAAAAAAAGACCTTAAGAAATTGGATAGGGTGATTCGGACTGCAGCGACCATTATTGGCTGTGATCTGACCTCTGTTGAGGAAATCTTTGTTAAAAATTGCAGACGGAAAAGAGATAGTATTATGCATGATTGTTACCATGCTTATAATGATATATTTTCTTTCTTACCATCAAAAAAAAAGGCTAAGATGTCTTAAGGCCCATACACACACAAAGATGTGTTAGTAACGACCCATCGTTAACTACCATCTTTCATTTTCACCCTTGAAGTGAAAATGAACGACCTCAGCATTGCAGTGATTGCTGGTGCACGACGGCTGACAAACGACCACAAACGATGCAGAACCTTTTCTATTGAAAAAACAAACAATGTTAACGACCATAGCCAAATTGACCTGCATGCATTGACGATGGCTATGGTCTTTAACGACCCAAGGGTTACGCGCATCGTTTGTAGTCGTCCATCATTCACAGCATGAACACTAGAAGATGTTATAAGATTCACCTCCTAAACGACCCTGAACGAAGTCGTTCTGGGTTGTTCAGGAGGTGATTTATAATGGGGTCGTTCATCATCATTAAGAAGACATTGTAGTGTGTGTATGGGCCTTTAGGTCTAGAACTACGCGAATGAGAAATAGCTTCTTCCCTATGGCAATTACCGATTTTAACCAAGATTGTTAATTGTTACTTTCTGTGTCCTAGATGTAATTTCGTTGTTGTCCAATTTTTATATTGTGTAACAATGACAATAAACTGTTATCTTATCTTATCTTGTGTAGACACAGGGTGCGTGCGACCATTGCGAACAGTCTGTTCACCGGGTGCACACACCCAACATTGTGAGTGGTGGGCAGGGCGTGGGGCAGAGGGCCAGGGTACTCACCCATGGGAAAACCCAGTGTTTCATGGGCATTTCCATGAAAGCGCTGGGCGTTCCCATGGAAACCACCGGAGTGGGCAGCTGACATCACCAGATGTCAGCTACCCGCCCAGTTATTCCTGAATGTGCACACATATATAAGTGACCTGAGAGTCACTTCATATATGCATGCACACACCACATCGAAAGATGTGGGAGTTTCCCCCTGGCCTGCGAATGGATGTTCATGGAAAACATCCATTCGCAGGCCATACGAACATGCACGGCATGCGAATGGACGGTGGGCGTCCTGCCATTCGCAGGGCTGGTTCTGGTGGACTCGCAAGGGTGCAAATTCTTATCTGAGTGAGTCAGGCAGAATATACCCCTTGATATAGAGATGGGCAGGTCCAGATTTACCCACATCTCAAAACGGGATCTTATTGGCTATCCGGCTGTCAAATGTTTTCAAGCCAAAACATGTGACAGCCGATAGCCAAAAAGATCCCGTATTAAGATCCAGGTAAATTCAAATAAATCCAGACCTTTACATCTCTAGTTTGATGAGACCTTTAATAATGAACTCCACACTTTGTACTGTGAACCCCATACACAGATCGCTTGCAATGGTTATGTTTTCACTCCTTTCCAAGTACAAAGGAGCACCAGACAGCGGTGTCCCTTGTCTCCCTTGTTGTTTGCCTTAAAACTGGAGCCACTTGCTGTGGCTCTTTGGTCAATGCTGAATTCCAAGGTATTCCACGTCAAATATTAAATCAATTTAAAATTAACACCCAAGCTATTAAATATTTAGGCATCATGATCCCGGGTTGCCTTAAACATCTCTATGACATTAATTTTGCTCCAGTAATTAGTGGAAAACTGAAACTACTTGACTCATGGGGGAAAATTTATTAAGATGTGTATTCTACTTCACATGTGATGTTGCTATGGGCAACCAATCACAATCTACTTCTTATTTATTTAACACTCTCTAGAAGATTATAGACATGATCTGATTGGTTGCCCATAGCAACATCACATGTGAAGTAGAATACACATCTTAGTAAATTCCCCCCATGGTGTTTTCTCACGGTGTTCTTTATAGGATATGGCAGCTATTTTAAAGTCAATTGTTTTCCCTAAGATACTGTATCTTACTGTATTCAGATTCCCTCTATAGCTATATAAAAAAAAGACATCTTAGATACATCTCGCCTCTCTAGATAATTTTTTAGATTTCTTTGGCAAACTAAAAACCTTGTATTGCCAAATATATATATATATATATATATATATATATATATATATATATATATATATATATATATATATATATATATATATATATATATATGCAGAAAATTGATAGTGGTCTGTGAATTCCCAATTTTCTAGCTTATTTTATATTTTTATTTTTTGTAGATATATTTTGGATTGGTTCCATGAAAGTGAAAGTTATACCTATTTTGGGATTTTGGGAACCTGTACCAGCTCAAGAACACAGTATTGGTTTGTAAAACATGGGGGACCCCTAGCTGTGTTGTTTTTCCCCCTTATAGTTTTATAGCCCCAACCATTATTTAAATTATGACAAAAAGTGACAGGTGAAAAGACAATTGATTGAGGTGATGTATGGGCTCTTTTCAGATATGAAGATGCAATCTTATAACAAGAAAAATCTGCCGATCACTGAAACAAATCTGTAGTGTGTAGGAAAGTCAAATAGATTGAAGAAACAATTTATCTGGGGGAAAAAACAGGTGTATGGGGCCCTTTAGATTGGTGAAAGACCCTTTGGCTATGCTGTGTGTAAATTTCTTCAATTGGGATTTGCAAGGTCAAAAAAGGGATATCGTTATTTTTTTTAATGATGTTGTAACCTTTCCTAGAAAGGTGATCTTAAGATGTTGGACAACCTTGGCCCATCCTCTACTATCAATGCAACATCTAAATTTGTACAGAAGTGCCCCAATGTCCCATAACAACAGTGTTAAAATCTGGGAGTTTATATTGATTTCTTAGATGACACAAAATCAAAGCTACTCAATGTTTTTTGCGTGAACTGCTTTTTTCCTATGTACTTTGAAATAGCTTCGGTTTTATGGCGAGATCCAGAAAAAAGAAGGGTGAGTGGGTGGGAGGGGTTTGCTTTGGGGAAGGGTTATGTAAAATTTTGTCATTCATGTTTATCTGTGTGTTATGATACTATATTTAAGCTATATTACTGTAGTGTATATTTTATATGTTTACTCAAAACCTTCATAATCCATGATACTGTATCATCTATACTGAACACTTAATGATATTATCTATGGTTTCTGGAATATATGCAATTGCAAAGCTTGGTTGTTGTTTTGGGCTGTTTTGTTTATTTTCTATGATAAACAAAATATAAATTGATTTTGATTAAAAAAAAGCATTACAAAGACTAAAGTACTATACATACATTTCTGCTCAATTAAAAAATTGGTACTTGTGTATTATCTGGGCGCCCGATTTTTTAATCTTATGTCATTGTACAACCAAAAATCGGTCGCAACGCGATGCGATGCGATTGGACCCAATTTTTTGGTACTTGTGAGTTATCCGGGCTGCCGATTTTGTCCTTAAGTTTGGTTAACTTAAGGACACCCGACCGACGCGATGCCCGCGATTTAGCCCCAAATCGGGGGCATCGCGTCGGTCGTGGCCGTTATAAGGGGCCGCGACGCGATGCCCACGATTTCCCATAGACAGTAATGTTAAAAGACACGATGGACCCGATTTCCCATAGACAGTAATGTTAAAAGACGCGATGGACCCGATTTCCAATAGACAGCAATGTTAAAATAAAATGACAATGTGAAATTGGCCAATATGTTTTTAAAAAAAATGTTTCATGGCCCCCCACCACCGTCGCAGCGCCGTACATAGCAAACAAAAAACAAATTACAAGATAACGTACAGGGTGTGTTGAATGTCAAATGCCTCCCATTGTTAATGCCACCCCACGATCAACGCCAACCTGAAGTGTAGCGAGCGCAGCGAGCCCGCGGGGGGCGGCGGTACGCGTCCTCTGACCGTTTCATACCCCCACTATCCATGTCGGCATGGAGTTGATTTTATATAGAAGCGTGGCGAGCGCAGCGAGCCCCACGAGGGGACGCGCATTACTTCACATGTATTCCGTGTCCCCTCGCGGGGCTCGCTGAGCTCGGCACGCTTTGGGCTCGGTGACTTGGTGGCTCGTTGCGCTGGACACACTATATAAAATCAACTCCATGCTGACGTGGATAGTGGGGGTATGAAAACGTCGGAGGACGCGTACCGCCGACCCTCGCGGGCTCGCTGCGCTCGCCACGCTTCGGGTTTGCGTATGTCGTGGCATTGCGTTAACAATGGGGGGCATTTTACCTAATAATTAACCATCATGGTGGGTATACAATTAAAAATAGGGTCTGGGGGCCATTTAACATTGGGTACAATGTAAAAATCGGGTCCGTCGCATTGCATCACATGCCATTGTAATGGCATGCGATGCGACCGATTTTTACATTATACAAGGAATGTCTAAAAAGCACAAAAATCGGGTCCCATCTCGTCTCATCACATGCCTTAAGTAGTGGCATGCGATGAAAAAAATCGGGCGCCCAGATATTACACAAGTACCCAATTTTTTTTTAGTTTGAGTAAGTTTAAAGGCAGGTTTGGGTATGTGAATTTGTTATGAATAGGTAATAGTAATAGCCGCATCTCATGTAAACGAATAAGTAATAGGATCAGCTGCCTCTCATGTACTATGTGCTGTAAGGTCATGATGTACGTAACATACAGGGGAAGATATATTAAGTCTGGTAAAGTGATAAAGTGGCGATACTGTAAAGTGGAAGGTGATAACGCACCAGCCAATCAACTCCTACCATAACTGTCATTGTTTTAAAAATACTTCTTTATTTCAAACTTCCATTTAAATCATACAATACAGATGAGGGAGCATAATATTGCTCCAAAAATCAAAGCAAACATACATATTTGCATATATATAGAAGAGTACTCACCAACTGTAGGTACTGTAGATACAGTAGGTACTGCTGTGTCTGTGCTGTGGGTTTATTGCAATTGTCATACATGGATTGATACTCCTGACGATGGTCCAGAGAGGACAGAAACGTTGAATGACTTATTGATTTATACAACTATGAAGGTTTGAATAAAATAACCAGCATTTTTAATTGCAAATTGGAGTCTGGTGAGTGCCTCTTACTCTTCTATATATTTTGGACTGTGATGGTTCTGGAGGTCACCCCAGTAGTTGGATGAGGCTAGATGTGGGTGCGATCTTTTGCGACATATGAATGCATTATCAATACCGATATAAATATAACCAAATGGACGATAAGTGAAGTGCGCAGTGTCCGTAAACTACTAACCTTTTATTTCTAGCTACGTGCGAACAAAGCGTAGCACAACGTAGCGAACCTTGTCAGTACATAAAACACGCTATACCGATACCTATGAAGCGGTATCCTTTCGCTGTACTTAGTACCCAAATGTGAGTACAATTTTTAAGGATAATTTCCTTATAACCCTTTGTCGCTAAATGCGAATAAAAGCCAAGACTCAAGTATAAATTACGGAATAATGGGATAAAGTCTCCAAATCATGTATTTCAGTCCCTAACGGACAACAGGGGGTTACAGAAAGAGAGAGAAACAATATAACACAGTATACAGTTTGTTATAAAATACAGAGTATGTTCTAAACTATTAAGGGAAAAACAACAGATATAAAATACAATCAACCACACTACAGAATACACATACAGGAATGCAAATGTTACCATCTCATCAAATAGCGCTGGCGCAAACCCGGTCTGAGCTCACTATGTTCTATCCAGAACACAGTCCAGGGGAATAGCAGGGGGAACAGAGAGCGTTTAGGATGTGCTTTAACTCTTATAGTGTCCAGGTAGAGGGGGGCAGTGAGGGTCATCATTGGTCAGGAGATCAGATGTCGCTTCTCTTGGATTGGTGCAGGGGAATGCACCTAGGTCTCTTTGTCTGTGAAACCGAGTACATCTGGATCTTCAAGTTACACTGTCCTCATGGTGAAATGACCATTAAATATGTAATTGTTCCATAACTTTTTGCTGTTATGAGTTGCGAACTTTAAACTAGAACCGGTGTTCTGCGCATGAGAGACGGAACACACAGATGCGAAATATGTACAAGAATGATCATGGTTTACCATTTAAATTATGTGCTGCGAATTAAATGAATTTATGTGTAATAGTATGGCCACGCACGGGGTTCGCATTATTATTTCACCTGATTCCTATACTCCATTTACGTAACTCTGCAAACCAAGATGACGGCCATACCATTCTATTGTGTTGTACAACTCGACTTTGACAGCATATATATATATGAAACAACAATAACAGTGCGCAAAAGGTCAAATGAATATAAAGTCTCGGACTAGGAGAGCTTAATCCCACAAGTTTCCACTCTCAGTCAATTCCACTTTTTCAGAGGGAAACGGATAGTGTTTGAACAAAATTTGTCCAGTCAATAGAATGCACTCAGTTCGTTTGGAAAACCGGCTGCTCCGTCTTCAACCCACAAAGGGTGTCCTGTATCCCACAGGTAACCAAATCTACAACACAAAAAACGGGCGCTTCATAGTGCAATTATCAGATGTAAAAAAGATATTTATTTTCTAAAAGGAATCCACCACAAAGGTCAGGGTGACGTACCACATGTGGCGGTATATAATCACCGCAGAAGAAAAAGCATAAAATCGGATAAAATTGGTGCGCAGCACCAGGTTACCACTGCCGGAGCGGTCACTCTCGCCTGGGCTCCACAGTCTGAATGTCGCTAGGCCACGCCCCTACGCGTTTCGTCACGCTGGACTTCGTCAGAGGGCTGGCCTAGCTACGCTCAGTCTCCTCATATATAGCCACAACTCAGGTGTTGTGGGTTGGTGCTAATGACCTCAGTACAACTCATCAGAGTTTCTTTCAGTGTTGAATAAACACCTGTGGTTGCTGCTAGCAACATGAACATTTTGTATATATATTCAAGCAGACATACATTGCCAGTACATAGTGAGTAAAATCAACAATCACTGTAAAACATATATATAGCATAAATATACCACGCAAGATGCATATATCCATACGATACAATTAATATCACAATGAAGAAAAAAATATAATAAAATTATCATATTTGCAACAACTAATTAATAAAAAACTCATAGAATATTATAGATCCCGGTTTTACATATATACATAGGAAAAAGATAAAAAAATCGAAAACAACCCTTATCTATTTAAAAAAAGGGGTAATTTCTAGACCGTCATTCATTCCATGGGGCGACACGGTGTTCAGGTGATACATCCACCATGATTCTTTTTTTGCAAGAAGAATATCCCTATTACCTCCCCGTATGTCCAGCCTCACATGCTCCAGTCCCACAAATCTTAAACCAGATGGATCGCCTGCCTGGCAGGTCTCAAAGTGACGTGGGACACTATGATGTTTTATTTTATTTTTTACATTACGGTAATGTTCCAATATGCGGATTTTTAGCATACGTTTAGTTTGGCCGATGTATTTGGCTCCACAGGGACAGAGGAGGAGATAGACAACATATGTTGTTACACAATTGATCACTCCATGGACTTTTATCTCTCTCCCGTTTTTGTCCTTAATACTTTTCATCCCTTTAATGCAATGAGCGCACATCTTGCACTTCCCGCATTCAAAGAATCCCTGAGGTGGGGGTATGTTATAAATTGTGGACTGTTTCGGGACCTCAAGAGGCAACAGGCTTGGGGCTAAACGGTTTTTTAAGGTGCTTGCTCTTTTAAATACTAATTCAGGACGATCTCCTACTAAATCTTTTAGATAAGGGTCCATTTTGATAATAGGCCAGTGTTTAGTTAATATTTTACGTATTTCTTTATTTCTTACGTTATAGTTAGTAACAAATGGACAAAAGCCTTCACCTCGAGAGTTTTTTTCTTTTTTCGGTTTATATTCAATTAATTGTGCCCGTTCCAGTCTCCTACATTTGTCAACAGCAGCTTCTACCATATCTGCAGGATACCCTTTTTCAGAAAATCGTGTTCTATATGTTTCAGTTTGCTGGTCGAACAATTCTAGGGTGCTGCAGTTGCGTCTCAGTCTTAAAAGCTGTGAATAAGGCAAATTATCTTTCCATTTTTTTAAATGGCAACTGTCATATTCCAAATAGTTGTTAGAATCGACTTTTTAAAAAAAAGTACATGTTTCTATGGACCAAGTGTTGGAAACCATATCTTGTTTTGCAGTGAGAGTGAGATCTAAAAACTCTATACTGCTCTTGTCGTATTTGGATGTAAAAGAAAGATTATACGTGTTAATATTTAAACGCTGTACAAATTCACCAAACTGCACCTCTGTACCGGACCATATTATCACTATATCATCTATGTACCGCTTATATAATTTAAGGTACATAGAAAATGGGTTGTTTTCATAGATATGTTCTTCTTCCCACAGGCTGAGGTACAAATTTGCGAATCCCGGGGCACAAACTGTCCCCATCGCCGTCCCACACTTCTGTATATAGTATACCCCCAAAAAGGTAAAATAATTGTATCTTAACACAAATTTCAAACACTGCAGGATAAAGGTTATTTTTACATTTGTCAACTCGCTGTCACGCAACAAAACTTTTTTGATACATTCTAATCCCTTATCGTGCGGGATTGACGTATATAACGAGTTGACGTCTATTGTCCCCCAACTGGCATTGTGATCCCAAATAACGTTTTTCATCAGTTGTAACACTGAAGTGGAATCTTTAACATATGATTGTAAAGATGGTACGTATTTGTTCAAATACATGTCAACGTATTCGGAAACCCTTGAGGTCAGGGAATCCACACCCGATACAATAGGGCGTCCAGGGGGTGAGGTCTGGCTCTTGTGAACTTTCGGCAGATGGTATATCGTAGCAATCCTCGGTTGCTCGTTATAAATGTATTCATATTCTTGTTTGGACAGAACTGCATTTCTTAGGCCTTCCATAAGAAGATCTCTAAGGTCGTCCAAGTATTCCTTGGTAGGATCTTTTGGCAGGATCCCATAGGATACAGGGTCTGCTAACAATCTATGCATTTCCTTTATATAATCGCCTTTGTTCATCAGAACCAGACCTCCCCCCTTGTCTGCTGGTTTCAGCACGACATTATTGTTTGCAATTAGATCTTTTAACGCCATATTCTCCTCACAGGTCATATTATATTCACTGTATTCGAATTTATCATGTAATTTCTCTAAGTCTTGTTGAACCAGTTGGGAAAAAAGTTCGATATTAGGGCCTTTCGATTCTATTGGATAGAATGTGCTTTTATTTTTTAATTTAGTTGTACTTTCAACAGATGCCCAGGCGAGAGTGACCGCTCCGGCAGTGGTAACCTGGTGCTGCGCACCAATTTTATCCGATTTTATGCTTTTTCTTCTGCGGTGATTATATACCGCCACATGTGGTACGTCACCCTGACCTTTGTGGAGGATTCCTTTTAGAAAATAAATATCTTTTTTACATCTGATAATTGCACTATGAAGCGCCCGTTTTTTGTGTTGTATATATATATATATATATATATATATATATATATATATAGGGTGATACGGTCCGGCACTCACTCCAGTGGGTCAGCTGCCCCGGTGCCCATACAAACAATGGGATATAAGAAGGAAGAGACTGGCACTCGAAGGGTCTTTGTAAAAAGCAGTGTATTCACAGGAAAAACATCCAACGTTTCGGGGCTGCGCCCCTTTGTCAAGGTGTATGTGGTAACAACAATAGAAACAAGTGCTTACCTTAAATAAGTGATGGTGGGGGTGAGGCAGCGTGAAACGCTGTAGGCTGTCTGCCTGCGCTGCGGTCGTAGGGCGGAAATGACGCGGCTGTGACTAGCGCAGCCGGAAGTGACACCAATAGGGTCTGAAACGCAGGGTTGCTGGACTGCTGGAACGCAAGCTGCTGGGGTTGCCTGGGTGACCTGGGAGAAGATCACTTAGCCGCTGGCGGAGAGACAGCCACAGTGTCACACGGAGCCTAGGAATAATAAAGTGACACAATTATAATCAAAATAACACGCACTGTAAATTGGCAACTGTAAATAGTGAATAGGCTGCCTGTGGGTAGTGAACATGGGATAATAAAAACCTGATTACAGGCAATCGTCTACTTTCCTTGTTTGCTAACATAAAGGATTCTGTACTCAGCCACAAGTGCTGTTGCATACGTTATATTAAGAGAAAGAAAAGGAGCACAAGCTTGGGTGTCAGCCAGTCCAGTGTCCTTAATGGGGTGTTGTGAGTACTAGACAGGGGTTACATTATATTAAGTAGTAATGCACCTCTAGGTGCTGCACAATCACTGGCCAGAAGGGATTCTCTATGGTATCAAAACTTACACATATAGGATGTTTTTCCTGTGAATACACTGCTTTTTATAAAGACCCTTCGAGTGCCAGTCTCTTCCTTCATATATATATATATATATATATATATATATATATATATATATATATAATGAAACAGATGGATACCGGCACTCAGCTCCTTGCTAATGGTAGCGTGCCCCGTGCCCTCGCTGTGAGGTGTCAGATGACACCACTGTATATAGTCTGTTGGTTGCGCGGCACTGGGGTCATGGATCAAGTAAGACAAAGCGTAGCCCGATTAAAGGTTGACGTTTCAGCCACTTTATTGTGGCTTTTTTCAAAACAGCTTACATGCATAAACCGTGTACACTCACCTCTATATGTAGAGTTCTATCAGTGCTCTGTGCAACGACAGCCGCCATGTGTAAACGCCCATTGATGGCGCAACTGTGTGACGTCACTGTCAGGGAGGCGTGTTGTCTAGGTAACGCGTCCTCTGTGGACAATCATGTTGATAAAGTTAAATTGAAGGGTGTCAGAAAAAAAGTTCAATAATTACATTTAAAACTTACAAAAAAGTGCTAAACACAATGCTGAAAAAAATCATGTGCCCGCTGTCGTTCCAAGATCAGTGATGCGTGTAAAACATAATAAATACAATCAAGTGATAAACAGTGAAAAAAAACATTTCAGCGGGTGAACTCATAATCTAATGCTGTGCATAAAAATGACAATACTCGTGATGCTTGTACTTAATGTTAATTAATTTTCTGTGTAACATATCCATGCCACTCTACCCACGCTGTTGTACTCGGCTACTATGTAGATGTAAACAACATGGTGACAAAACCGGTCTCAGTGTCTCATGTCGGGGTATCCCCCTATTATTTTGTTATTTTTGTTTCTTATTTGATTTGAGGGAACCGGCCATGGCAAACAAACAGATATAGCACAGTTCTAAATTCTAATTATTAATCAGCCGCAATGAGTTGGATGGATTTTACAGGAAACTGTGTAATCCTAATTGTTCATTTAAACCCCTGGGTGTCAGGGTATCTAATCTATAGATCCACCGTGTCTCCAATTGCATTAATTTTCTACCCCGATCCCCTCCTCTAGTTAACGGTGGGATGTGGTCTATGATGGTGTATCTCAAAGTCGCCAGTGGATGGTTGGCACGGGCGAAGTGGCGAGCCACCGGTTGGTCACTTGCGCCCTTCTTGATGGCGGCCCTTATGGCCGACCGGTGGTTCGCCATCCTCTCTTTAAACTGGCTCTCTGTTTTCCCTATATATACCAGTGAGCACGGGCACATTATGGCATATATGACGAATCTCGATGTGCATGAAAGATGGTGTCTAATGGGGATTCTCACCCCCGAGTGTGGGTGAGGGAAAGACGTCCCCGTCTGCATGAAACTACATGTCGTGCAGTTGGGGCATTTGTAACAGCCCTTTTTGCTTTTGCCCAAAAATGTAGTTGGAGTTTTTTTGCCTAATTCTGAGATATCTCTCTTTACTAGGAAGTCATTTAAATTTCTTCCTCTTCTGTAGGCTGGTAAGAGAGTTGTATTCTCTAAGTTGAGGGCTGGGTCCGACTGCACTATGGGCCAAGCTTTCTTAACCTTTTTAATCCTATCAGAAGATTCGTTAGTATAAAGGTTTACCCATATTAACTTATTCTTCTTGCTAGAGGGGCCTTTGGGGCGGAGCAATTCTTCCCTTGATTTAAGAGCTGCCTTTTGGCACTGTTTTTGTAAGTTGCCTAGGTCGTACCCTCTGTCTATGAACTTGTTGGTCATTCGTTTGAGTTCTACAGCGGCCTCTATGGGGTCACTGACTATTCTCAACACCCTGAGGAACTGACTGTAAGGTAACGACATCTTGCAGTGTACTGGATGGGCACTAGAAGCCATGACCAGGTTGTTACGGTCAGTCGGCTTTCTAAATAGCCCTGTCTGGATGGTATCTTGGTTCTTGATGATTTTCACGTCCAGGAAATTAATAGAGTTGTGTTCTATTTGGTAGGTGAATTTAATGGGACTTGTTGTGCCATTATGTGTATCCACTAGGTTTCTAAAGAGGTCTTCTGGCCCGGTCCAGAAGATCAAGATATCGTCAATGAACCTGTGGTATCTTAGGATGTGACGTTCAATCGAGGGATCACTGAAAAATAGGTCCCTCTAGAGGCCGCTGTAGAACTCAAACGAATGACCAACAAGTTCATAGACAGAGGGTACGACCTAGGCAACTTACAAAAACAGTGCCAAAAGGCAGCTCTTAAATCAAGGGAAGAATTGCTCCGCCCCAAAGGCCCCTCTAGCAAGAAGAATAAGTTAATATGGGTAAACCTTTATACTAACGAATCTTCTGATAGGATTAAAAAGGTTAAGAAAGCTTGGCCCATAGTGCAGTCGGACCCAGCCCTCAACTTAGAGAATACAACTCTCTTACCAGCCTACAGAAGAGGAAGAAATTTAAATGACTTCCTAGTAAAGAGAGATATCTCAGAATTAGGCAAAAAAACTCCAACTACATTTTTGGGCAAAAGCAAAAAGGGCTGTTACAAATGCCCCAACTGCACGACATGTAGTTTCATGCAGACGGGGACGTCTTTCCCTCACCCACACTCGGGGGTGAGAATCCCCATTAGACACCATCTTTCATGCACATCGAGATTCGTCATATATGCCATAATGTGCCCGTGCTCACTGGTATATATAGGGAAAACAGAGAGCCAGTTTAAAGAGAGGATGGCGAACCACCGGTCGGCCATAAGGGCCGCCATCAAGAAGGGCGCAAGTGACCAACCGGTGGCTCGCCACTTCGCCCGTGCCAACCATCCACTGGCGACTTTGAGATACACCATCATAGACCACATCCCACCGTTAACTAGAGGAGGGGATCGGGGTAGAAAATTAATGCAATTGGAGACACGGTGGATCTATAGATTAGATACCCTGACACCCAGGGGTTTAAATGAACAATTAGGATTACACAGTTTCCTGTAAAATCCATCCAACTCATTGCGGCTGATTAATAATTAGAATTTAGAACTGTGCTATATCTGTTTGTTTGCCATGGCCGGTTCCCTCAAATCAAATAAGAAACAAAAATAACAAAATAATAGGGGGATACCCCGACATGAGACACTGAGACCGGTTTTGTCACCATGTTGTTTACATCTACATAGTAGCCGAGTACAACAGCGTGGGTAGAGTGGCATGGATATGTTACACAGAAAATTAATTAACATTAAGTACAAGCATCACGAGTATTGTCATTTTTATGCACAGCATTAGATTATGAGTTCACCCGCTGAAATGTTTTTTTTCACTGTTTATCACTTGATTGTATTTATTATGTTTTACACGCATCACTGATCTTGGAACGACAGCGGGCACATGATTTTTTTCAGCATTGTGTTTAGCACTTTTTTGTAAGTTTTAAATGTAATTATTGAACTTTTTTTCTGACACCCTTCAATTTAACTTTATCAACATGATTGTCCACAGAGGACGCGTTACCTAGACAACACGCCTCCCTGACAGTGACGTCACACAGTTGCGCCATCAATGGGCGTTTACACATGGCGGCTGTCGTTGCACAGAGCACTGATAGAACTCTACATATAGAGGTGAGTGTACACGGTTTATGCATGTAAGCTGTTTTGAAAAAAGCCACAATAAAGTGGCTGAAACGTCAACCTTTAATCGGGCTACGCTTTGTCTTACTTGATCCATGACCCCAGTGCCGCGCAACCAACAGACTATATATATATATATATATATATATATCTTTCACAATACTACATGTATACATAAGACTTGACAAAGACAATACAAAAACAATACAATATTTACAGACAGAATTTAGACAGAACATATTTGTCTGTACTGTATATTTCTTAAGGTTTTTATTTTATTAGGTTTAGATCTGTCCCCTTTTTCTATTTTATATGCATTTTTCTGAGCTCTCATCTTTCTCATCTAGTTACGGTTTTGCATGGCCTCCTCCCAACCTTCCCATTTCCTCCTGATCTTAGTTCCCGGACCCGTGGTTTCCATTTTGAAACTATAGTTTATTTTATTAATGATTTGTAGGATATCTGGCACTTTCTCTCGTTTCCATAGCTGTGCTATAGATGTTCTGGCTACTATAAGTATCTGTCCTAACAGATATTTGTATGTACTAGGGAACTCTGGAGGGAGGACATGCAACAGCGCCCCCTGTGGAGTCAGTGAGATTCCCTGACCACCGGTTTAAAAATTATTTCTTCTCTCTCCTTCCAAAATGGGGATAGTTTTTTTACATGTCCAGAATATATGTACCGTGTCTCCAATATCCTCTCTACACCTCCAACATAGATCTGACTGTTCTGGACAGAATTTATGTATCTTAGTAGGGGTCGGGTAGGTGTTATAATAAATCTTCATATATCTCTCAATATGAAGGTTTGACCTTGACATCCCCCATATATCTGCAAATAGTCAAGACCATTGTGCGTCATCTAATAAAGATCCCAATTCCCACTCCCATTTTTTTTGTTGGAAAGTTTTATCTATAACATTTTATTCTGCTATTATCTTATACCAACGTGCTATTCTCCCTCTTTTCATGGATAGGTTTATTTGGGCTAATATTTATTTCTTTATAACTTCAGTTAGGACTAATTCATGTGGAAAGGTTTCTCCTGGGATACATATATCCTTTAACATTTTGATCCCCTTATCTTTCCAATTAGTCAGGTTTATATTTTCTTCACTGCATCTAGTGATACATACAGGATAGGAGCCTGAGAAATATTTTGTCTTTTAATACAGATTTCCCATGCCTTTAATGTATCCCTAGTTGCGCTTAATGTTGAGTCTACCAATCCCCTATGTTAAGTTGGTAATCAAATGATATGTTTTAGGGAAATCTCTCCAATCAAATTTTCTTTGAGTCTTATACCAGGTTTAGGGTTATCCACCTCAGTCCAGTCGCCTATGATCTAAAAGGTACGCTATTTGACAGAGTTCCAGATCTGGAAGCTCCAGTCCTCATTTGATTTTGGTAATACTAGGATTTTTTTTTATATTTTAGGTCTGGCATTCTTCCATATATACCTATTAAAATTCTGTGGTGAACCTCTCTATCCAGTATTTAGGTAGGGGTCTAGGGATTGTCCTGAAGAGATATAATATTTTTGGTAGAAAGAAGCCTCCTACTGAGGCTTGTTATTTCATAATTTATCCAGTCCTTCATTTTTTTGCTAAGGGAGTGCCAAAGTGGTCTATAATTATATTGTAGCAGATCTTTTTCTCTTGTTACTAACTGTATTCCCAAGTATTTTACTGTGTTATCTTTCCAGTTATATTTAAACCGTCGTTTGAGATATGCAAGGTCTTCAGTTTGAATATTCATAGGGAGTATCTCTGTTTTATTCTCATTTAATTTGTAATAAGATACATCAGAGTACTCTCCGAATATTCTCCCTAGTTCTATCAGGGTCTTTTTTGGGTCTGCCAAAAAAAACATAATTGTCATTTTTTTATCATTATCACCTTCCACAATATCACCGTGTTATCATCAATGTATCACCGCTTTATCACCACTTTATCACTTTACCAGGCTTAATACATGTGCCCCAGTAGGCAGTAATGGGTTGTTGTTGTAACCCACATGGTGAACAAACCTTTTTATAATGTAAATTTGTTAGCTGTACAAACTCATTAAAGGAAGACAATAACAAAGATTGACTGCTATCTTTTAAGTCCCATTTATTATAAACAATGGTCAGGGCTGATAAAGCCATTAGATGAACCCAGGTGGTTACAAATTATTAGGAAGCATCTAAAACACTTACAGAGTGACATAATATACAGTTTTATAATGTTCCCACGTGGACAAAGGGCTGCTGACATGGAGAAGCACCAGCACTTTTATCCATGTGAAGTTGCTAGCTGCTGTTCTTTCATGTTCCTGTGCTAGGCTGTGAATGAAGAGCATGGCTATGAATTGCCACATTACCAATGTAAGGTACTGGGGACGCATGCCCTCCACCCTCAGGGGAATCTCTTTTCTACTAAGGTCATACGCAGTACGGGGTAGAGTACTACCTAGGTCTCCCCAGGGGTTTGTCATAGCCCTGATCTAATCTAATCTGGCATAGATTTAGGAGAATATAGACCACTAAGGAAATGTGTTTTAGGCTCTGCTTATTTCAAATTATGTCTCAGTGTTCTGTCTTCTACAATGAGGCTCCTCTTGTCTGGCAACTAATGAGCATTGCTACTGAAACTCGACTAACAGTAATTTCACTTTTGGAATAACAAGCAAATTAAAATTAATTATTATAGTTTGTTGACAGTTTAATAATTGCACATTTGTTGCAGCTAATTTGGGTGTGCTCCCGTTTGTCTCTGAGGTGTTAACCCTCCCTTTATTATGTATAGCGTGTATGTGTCAGTTTGTGAAGGGCAGGAAAGAGTAAACACTTGTCAGAAGAGGCAGACAAGGAAAATGATGTTCCCAGAGGCAGTAGTCACTTGTCTTGTGCTGTCATGTAATATTAATAACTCTGCTTGTGCGTTATGACCTAGCAAGCCTGACAAAGAAAAATATTTTGTTTCCTTCAGTCTGAATTTCAATCTGACAGGTGTTATTTATTGTATGTGACAAGGGTTTCTGTTTTTATAGTGATTTTGCTGAAATGTTGCACATCTGTGCAGTGGCAATCACAAAAATAAGTTATTTTCTTTATAAAGATCAATTCTAGCTCACGTTTCTTCTGTCTACAGTAATTCTAGCTCACATTTCTTCTGTCTACAGTAATTCTAGCTCACATTTCTTTTGTCTAATTCTAGCTCACATGTCTTCTCTGTGGCCATACCATGGAAACAGAATACAACTAAAAAGTAATACAATCAATATATTACAATTATTTGACATCATCTATGAGGCTGTACAGTTTTGTTTTGTTTGAGCTCCTCAGGTCCATCAGTGGTTTGTTATTTTTTCACACCCAAGGATACATACTACGGAGTGAAGAGGACACGAACTACAGCGGAGGAGGTGGTGAGTATAATTTATTTTAACAGGTACCCATATGGATTCTATTGGAGAAGAGCACAGGCCTACAGATGTGTGGAATGTGTATTAAAGTTTTATTTTTCTAGGTGTCAGTGTGATTTCTTGGGCTATTGGCTCTGTTGTAGAACTACAAGTCCCAGTGAAGCCACAAATACCCCACATGCTGGGACTTGTGGTTTGCCAAGTCCATGCATGCGGGGGAAGCTTGCTGGGACTTGTAGCTCCACAACAGATCCCAATAGTTTATTCTACTTTTTTTATACTTTCACTGGCAATAGCCTGGTGCCCACTGCCCAGAGGCAGGTCCGTCTTTCCCATTGGGCACGATTGGCACTTGCCCAGGGACCCTAGGACCTAGGGGCCCAATGCAATGGGAAAGTGGGTTAAAGTGGGCCGGAACGCACAATGAGCAGTGAGCTAGTGGCCAGTCACCCGTACAGTGGTGGCGATGGGAGCTCCTGGACGGGCAGCCAATCAGCAGCGGCTGCTCCTGATTGGATGACAGGCCACAGGCAAAGGCGCTACATTTGAAATGCTGTCACCGTTGTGACAGTTAGACGCGCTGACTCACCACCCCGGCTAACATGAGTTGCTGTTGACGAGGACGTGGTGCAGGTAACGGCGGCCTGCTTCTCGCCAGTGCACCCCACCCCAGTACAGAACTCCAGGGTGGTGGTGCTGTCCAGCCCTGCAGCTCAGATATCAAAAGGAAGAAGCTGCCGAGTACGGCGGCTGTTACCCGGGCCCGGCTGCACACTGCTCTGCGGGGGGACTCAGCACAGCAGCCGCTCACTCACCCTAGCGATGAGCATCCCTCCCGTTACCACAGCACACATGGCCAGGTGGCTGGGGACTGACGCTGACGCTGAGCTGGACTGCTGGGGCAAGATAAGGTAGGCAGTAGCAGCACGCACCCAGCATGTGCTCCAGGCAAACTAATTCACTGTTATATAACAAGTGTCTTCCAGCCTGTGACATGACACTGTTAGCTAATTGAGCCTGGTGCCCCCCCCCCTGTATTCATATCCGGCTCAATGATTCTGGGGCTGATTGCTGACAGGGGGGCCGCATGCCATTTTTTTATTTTTTAAATTTAGATTTCAGTTTCAGCACACCCCACCCAAATGTAACTCTTTCTGTAAATGTTGCATCTGCCCCACCTGCACTGCACATGGTTTTGCCCATTTTGAGATCAAATTTGTACTGCGATCAGATCTGAATAAGGGCCATAGTCAAAGCAGGAGGCCAAATGTTATAGGGTGTGAGAATAAGAAAATGAGAGATGTGGGGGTCGATCTATTAGTAGCGGATGATTCACACTCGCTAATCATCATAGCACCGGACGCACTTTACGTGGACTGAATTCGCTTAAAAGTTCTCGCACCTCCATGGTGTTGCGAGCAATTTTAAGCAAGTTCAGCCCAGCGAAGACTGTGAGATCAGCTTAATTCGGGTGCCGTTTCCAGCATTTAAACGGCACCTGAATGGCAACTCGCACCCTTCGGCACTAATAGGATCCACTCCCTTGGGAGAGTTTTATCATTTTTTTAAAGCAGCAATCATTTAGAGGGTTTTGGTGTAAAGGGTAAGGTCAACAAAAGT
This sequence comes from Crinia signifera, assembly GCF_055691185.1. NCBI lineage: Eukaryota > Metazoa > Chordata > Amphibia > Anura > Myobatrachidae > Crinia > Crinia signifera. The sequence continues at coordinate 198,894,234 of NC_139219.1, forward strand.
CGTTATGCTTCTTTTTGCATCTTTCTGAGTGATATCTGACACAGATCCCTCACAGTATACCCTATAGTAGCCTACATGCTTATTTCTGCCTTCTTCATGAGAGGGATCAAATCCCAGCACTTCCCAGGGCCGCTGAGTCCCGTTGTACATGCAAGGATGGACTCTTAAAGCTAGGGGCATATTAAGAGAGGAGGAGGCCCATGTGCAGCCTCCTCCAGCTGGGCTCCCTCCTCTCTGCCAGGAGCAGTAAGGCCTGAGAACTAAAGCGCTCAGACCCTACTGCCCATGGCATGGCAGCTATTTTTCTAGTGATTTTTGCAGCTATGTGTTGTGGACTAGAGTGCTCAGACTCCACTGTGCATGCACAAATCACCAGGAAAATGGACACCACTCCATTTTGGGGGGGATTTTGGCAGCGCTACTGTAGTCAGGTTTTGGAGGGTAAGTATTACAAAAATAGGTGCAGTGTGTGTGTGGTGTGAGCCCCCTAGGGGCACCCATTATAGATAAGACACTGCTCAGGGTTAAAACCAATAAGTTACAGCTTCTTAGGGAAGGGAAGAGCTGTGTGCTAATCACAAATGTTAGGCGATATTTGGCAGAATGTACTGCCCATAGGGCCTAATTCAGCATGGATCTCTGCTTAGAGAAAAAACAATTGCCTGCGATCAAAAAAGTCACCGCCCAGAAAGCATGCATTTGCAGATCCATTCACAAAAACCAAACCATCAAAATGTTTTTTGCATCTGCAACAGTCTAGGGCTTCCACTAATTTGCTAAAGAACCAGGTTGGAAGTGGTTATCACTGACTTTAGAGACCCAACCAAAATACACCCATACACACTTGCGTTTTCACAGACACAACCAGAAAACACCATGTTTCCACCCCTAAACCCTAGCTTAATTCACTCAAACTGTGACTGCTCTGCGACTGCTATGCTTATGGATATTTATTCGCTAATTGCAGCCACACATGCCCAATGCGAATTCTGTACACGCACAGTTCGATAATCGAATTGTAAATTGTCTGATTAGCGATCTATGCTGAATTAGTCCCCTGGTTAGTACATCCCGCCCTTTATATAGTGTTTGCTATTTTATACAAATGAAACTTAAGCGGCATTACTTTACTTAAACATTAAAAACTATCAAGAAAAAAAAAACACATTGGGTTACATCAGGGTTGCCTACCCGGAATGGCAACCCTCCCGAAAATCGGGTTCCCCTCCCAGAAAGGTGGGCAATCCTCCCGGTTTCTGGGGACCCCGCTCCCCCAGTTTGTGGCTACCTTCACCCGTACCGCACCGTTTAAAAACGGGATATGCCGATCTCCGATGAGGGGGCGGGGCTAAAGAATTAGAATCGTGACATTTTAGCCCCGTCCCCTCCGCAGTGATTGGCAAAACGGATCATTTTCATAATGGGGGCGGGGCTTAATGGCATCACACTCAAGCCCCGCCCCCGACCTCCTGCTGCAAGTCTCCTCTCCGGGCTTCTCCCAGAGAGGAGATGAAAAAAGTCTCAGAAATCCAAAGACTAAATATAGTATAAATGGCACTATAATGGAAACTACTGAGGAAGAGAGGGATCTAGGTGTCACTATTTCAGGGGACTTAAAAGCAGGTAGGCAATGTAACAAAGCAATGAAGAAGGCAAGTCAGATTCTTGGTTGCATAGGGAGAGGTATCAGCAGTAGAAAGAAAGAAGTAATTATGCCACTGTATAGGTCATTGGTACAACCTCACCTAGAGTCATTGGTACGACCTCACCTAGAGTATTGTGTTCAGTTCTGGAGGCCATATCTCCAGAAGGATATAAATACATTAGAGACTGTACAAAGAAGGGCAACTAAAATGGTGCATGGCCTACATCACAAAACGTACCAGGAAAGACTAAAAGATCTTAATATGTATACTTTAGAGCAGAGAAGGGAAAGGGGGGACATGATAGAAACTTTCAAATATATCAAGGGTTTTAACAAGGTACAGGTGGGAGACATTCTTCACAGGAAGAGGAGCAACAGAACACGAGGACATGCACTGAAACTAGAGGGAGAAAGATTCAGGGGAAATGTGAGGAAGAATTACTTTACAGAAAGAGTAGTAGATAAGTGGAATAGCCTACTATCATAGGTGGTAGACGCAAATACAGTAGTACAATCTAAACATGCTTGGGATAAGCATATTGATATCCTTACAAAAAATAAGGATCAAATATGGTTTGAGGTAACATGTTTAAAAAAGGGGCAGACTAGATGGGCCAAGTGGTTCTTATCCAGAGCCGGATTAACAATGGGCTTGATGGAGCTATAGCTCCAGGCCCACTCTCCAAATAGGCCCATTGTGTAGCTGAGGGTCAGAGCTTTCCAACGAGACCAGCCCCGCGTCGCTAGCCCCCCGGGAACCGGAGATACCGCCAGGCAAACCTGGAACGTTTTCCCCATAGGATAACATGGGACCCGCTAATTCCGACCTCCACCCGATTCCAACGGCTGCCAGTTCCCCCTCCGGCATCACAGAAACTCGAGGTTGATCTCAGTCTAACACAAAATGCTGGGCCTTCAATCTGATACCTGGTCCATATGGGTTCATTGGTTCTAGAGATATTGCAGGTAAAACTATTTTTTTTTTTCATTTCTGAAATGTAATTTCATGGCTGTTCATGTTGTTTGAGGACAGATTTCTCTGGAACCAAACGGTCCAGTTTCAGGGGACCAAAATCATTCGAAGGCTACATGTAAATGGGTCAGTTGGCTCCGAAGATATAGCTGGTTGTTTAAAGGGGGGCGGGGGTGGTTTTCTCTCCCCCTCACACCAGAAAATGCAGGGACTAGGCTGGTGTAAAAGGGGCCAGTCCGAGAATGTCCGTGCATGATCCTGGGACCATATTCCCTGCATTTTCTGGTATGAAAGGGGTATTATTTCAAATAGCCGGGATATGCAGTGCTCTAAATACAGCCGGGCAGCCCCCTGCTCTCTGCCCGGCTGTTAATGGCTGTCATTTCTGCCCGGCGGCGACTGTCCCCCAGTTACCGCAAGCATTTATTCCCCCTTGGCAATGAGCATGTAATCCCACATGGCAATGAGCATGGCACCCCTGGCAATGAGCATGGAACCCCTGGCAATGAACATGTAGGTAAGCAACACTTATGTAGCATAATTTTTAATAGGCATTATGGTGTTTGGCATAATACATAATGGAGATGATGGTGTGAGGCTTAACATGTAGAGGGCATTATGGTGTCAATTTTTAATGTGTGCCTTTGGCGCGCAATGCCCCTATTTATGAAGCATATTGCTCAATCTGTTTGGTATAGTGCAGGCATGTCCACACTATGGCCCTCAAGATGTGAAACTACAAGTCCCATCATGCAATGCCACAGTTTTGCAATTAGGGAATGCTAAAACTACGTCAAGGCATGCTGGGACGTGTAGTTTCATAACAGCTGGAGGGCCACTGTTTGGACATGCCTGGTATAGTGTGTATTTTGGCTCAATCCATGTGGCAAAATGTGAATTTTGCCTTAATCTGTGTGGCATAACATGAATTTTGACTCCATCTGTGTGCCATAGTGTGAATTTTTGCTCAATCGGTGTGAAGTTTGTCTCATTCCATGTGGCATAATGTGTAAGAAGCAAGTACAGTATAAGGGGTTACTATTGTGTTGCATGATTTGTATAAGGGGTATATGGTGTGGTAAACGTTGGTTACCACATAAAAGGTGCTGACGTATTGTCTACCAAGTTTCGGTTTTCAGTATTTTTTTATGACTGGAGTGCCGCCTCACCCCGCAAGTATCTTAGGACATCGGCGTCCTGCGGGTGCACCTTTGGAGTGCACCCGCCAATATATCTCCCTGCATTTTTCTTATGCCAGCCCCCTGCCTTTTCCAGGCATATATAATTAGTTGAAAGTATTTACACAAATACAGACACACCCATGAGCAGACCACCCAACCAGAACACTGGTCACGCCCCCCCACATTATTAGGTGCTGGCCACAACCCCTATTATTGTGCATAATAGGCCCTTGATCATTTTCAGCTCCAGGCCCATTTAGACCTTAATCTGGCTCTGTTCTTATCTGCCGTCAAATTCTATGTTTCTATGTAACCCTGAGTTATATATAAAATATGTTTACACATTAGATGAATATATTACACAAGTGTAACTGCGTATTACAAAACAAATATGTGAGACAATGCAGTTTCCTTTCATGTAAGCAGATTGCTGGATGAAATCTGAAGCTTCTGTTAGTTTTAATAATTCCTCGATGTGCAGTTATCTCAGATTTAAACTAGAAAAGTGTTGTCATGCATTTCCTGTACCTTCCAAAATAATTCACATGATAATAATATATTGTAGCAAAGATCAGGTTCAGGGAACATTTTAGTTGTAGTAAATGGCTTCTGCTAATTACTTTACATGTGTAAAGCGGAAGAATTCCATTTCCTATTGTAATAAATCAATAACGTATGCTTTGCTCAAATAAATATGTTGACCTTTTCGCCATTTTCCAAATGAATGGTTTGACCTAATTTTGCTAAGCAGATGGCCAGAGATGTTGTGGAGCAAAGGATTGGCAGGCAGACAGCTCCATTCAGGGATTGGTACATATTTATATGTTTATGTGTCATTGAGAACAGCAAACAACAGTTGCAAACGTGATAAATTGTACTATAACAGAATTAAAGAATAGTGTTCTTGTATGATTTAATGTTATTTGTTGTTCCCAAATACTAATTAACTCTCAGCAAAGCTCATTTTATTTCTAGCATTATCTTGATAATGGCCAATTCACACCTGTGCCTATTCCATAGAGCTTTGTAAATAATGGTTGTGAAATAAAACATAATTAGTCAAAAGAAATGTATATGCATTCATCTTAAGTTTACTGTACCCCGGCAGTTTATTATACCCCACAATTTTACTGTATGACAAATGCTTACCTTATTCTGAAACTGTTAGCGAGAATTCGTTATATCAACTGTATTTACAGCATAAAAAAGATTGGCATTGGCTTTTCTGCAAATTACAACCCAAAGCGAGAATGCGCGCACCTCCACTCTATTATTTTCAGAGCTATTAGCAAGGTTGCAATTTTTGCAGTTGGACAAAACCATACTGATCTGCAGGTGGGGCAGATGTAACATGCACAGAGAGATTTAGATTTGGGGGAGTTATTTTGTTTCTGTGGAGGGTAAATATTGTCTGCTTTATTCTTACTCTGCAATTTAGATTTCAGTTTGAACACACCTCACCGAAATCTGCAGTGCTGTAACTCTCTCTGCACATGTTACATCTGCCCCACCTGCAGTGCAGAATAGCTTTGTTCATCTGCAAAAATCTCAACCTTGCTCATAGGTCCGAATCAGGCCCATAGTCACGACTTTGATGCCTCAACAACCTTATCACTTACAAAAAAATTCTGATTTCTTCTCACACCCTACTAAATGACACGTTGATCCATAGGCGCTGTTATTGCTCTCACAAAAACAATGTTTGGCCAATTAAATATATAGATGTAGAATTCATGATGACCTGTAGACTAACTTCAGCAACTCCTATATTCAGAAGATTTCCATAAATGTATCTGTCAGATAATATATATAATACTGGGCTAAAATTTTAGGCTGTGTGGAAAAAAACCTGGCAAACTAAGAATTCTTTTATCAATTAATAGCATGCAAAATGAAAGCACAGAAGAGAAATCAAATCAAATCAATATTTGGTGTGACTAACCTATGGCTACAAAACTTTATTCATTCTTCTAAAGGTGCACACACACTGTACAATTTTTTTGACCAATTTGGTTGAAAGACATTTCCATTGAACCCAGTGTCCTGGACGAAAGATGTTGACAAAAGATATTGTCAACAAACAAACGACGAATGATGATGCGCATACCCGCCAGTTGTTCATCAAGATTGTTCGTCAACTGTGCATTCAGCTCAATTTGAATATCTTTCAAAAAGAGCCTATAAACTGTAGCTAGATCTTTCTTCTTTCGTCTGTCGTCAATATCTTTCGTCAACATCTTTAGTCCAGGACACTGGGTTCAATGGAAATGTCTTTCAACCAAATTGGTCAAAAAAATTGTACAGTGTGTATGCACCCTTAGTTCACTTGCACAAAGTCAGAGATTTTGTAGGATTGTAGTAGGTGTGTAATTTACTAATAATACCAAACAGATGATAATGAGCATCAATTTCATATGTAGGTTACAACAGAGTCATTAACTGAAACAGAAACAGCTGTGTAGGCGTAAAACTGGGTAAGGAACAGCAGAGTTCTGCTACAATGGGGAGGTTGTGAAAGGCAGTTTCATGTCACAGGTCATACACCATGGCAAAACTAAGCACTGTAACAAAACACAAGGTAGTTATACTACACCATATCTACTGGCAGATGCTCAATTAGTTATGTGATATCACACAGGTGCTTGCAAGTGAGGATTAATCTTGAGTAAAAAAAAAGCACATTTGGTTCCCCCAGCAACACTGTGGGCGATCAGTAATCAGATTTAAATCTACATGATAACATAAAATAAGGATCTTATATTTGCAAATATATGGGAAGCCCCCAAGTCAATCGTCAAGACCCCTCTGAGTATTGGGTGTCCCTATTGCTATATCTAGGTTCAGGATGTGGCAACCCAAAAATCAGTATAAGCCAGAAAGCCAAAAGCAGCACACTAGGTAAAAAAAGTGTTAATAAGTGTTAGTGTTAAAAAGCCAAGGCTATGTACAGAAAGTGACATAGAACAAAGTGATGAATGGAATTTAAATATTAAAGGAATAGTATTAGTGAAATTACAAGTAAGAGATAAGTGTTAGTAGAATATAATAGGATGCCACCTCAGAGCCATCTAGCCACACCAATCCAGGGGCACCGTACCCCAAACCTATCTTAACCCCACTGTGAGTCCTATAATTAACTAGTAGAGCCACATGATAATGGGCCTTATTCTGGTTGAATCGGGGGGGACGCGTGTGCGGACGTGTCGATCCGTATGGATCGCTCACTCTTTCGGAGTCCTCCCACAAAACTTCCGCATACGGTCGTTTGGATAAACAAGTAACGGGGAGTGGCGTTCATATGAGCGTACGCTACCGTTCTCCGACGGATCTCATCCTTTTTGCTCGGAGACTGAGCGTGTTTCTCCGATCGTAAGAGGAAGCGTATGTCCGAGCAGGCAGCCTACGCTTCACATATATGGTTCAGCAATTATTCGCTTTGAAGTTAACTTCAAACAATTAACCAATTATCCTAAGTGTTTGTGTTTGATTTTTTGATTGCTTTATATTACATAATTTGTCTCCCTTAATTAAACTACAATTGAAACCTCATGACATGTATAGTTCTTGTGTTCTAATGTGGCACTTTTCACACTTCCTCACAATCTATGTGTCCCCCAATGTTTTATTTTTTAAATGATTTCGGTGTTTGTGTGCATGCTGTAAATAATGTTACTAATTATTATGTCCCTATTTATTTACATGTCTCACTACCCTAATGATATGTGTGATGTTTTACTCCACCAACAACTAACATTCATGCATTTACAATATGTGTTATTTAAGCCTAAAACCCACACATGCACACAACATTCGTTCCTTACCCTTCACTTTATGTTCCGTATATAAGTTACATAACACATGTGTACATGTTCCTATGTCCAGCTGCCATCAGAAACACTCTAACATATTACTATAAAAACCACAGACAACTAATAAATATTCAGAAACTTTTATTTTCAATAAACAAAAATATATTGTTTTAAATAAATAAGGGAGTGGAGGCGTCCTGGAAGAGTGGCAGCATCTGCAAACATCTGCTGCAGTTGTAGGACTGTCTGTGCCAAGGCCTCCTGGTGTTGTTGATTTTCTGTTGAAAAGGAAAAAAAATATTTTATTTTTTTATAACTTTAACACAAAATCTTGGTCACTTTGTAATGAATAATAAGCTGTCAGTGTAATGTGAGGCAACACACATTTTAAAAGAGCATTGAAGAGGGACCTGCTGTGAAGATGTTACACACTACTATGATGTTGACACACACAAACATATTATATGACTTCAAATAGGTGCCATTTGCCTTCTTTGCTGAATGTATGCAGCATCACATTTGGGAGGCTTGTGCTGGAGAAAACAGGTCAGACCTCTGGACTAAGGTACGGAGTGTAAGGATCATTACATTGTTGATGCTTTACAGGTTTATCCTTCACAAACTGTAGGACAGTGGTGTCAAACTCATGCGCCTCCAACTGTTGTGGAAATACACGTCCCAGCATGGGCTGCCACAGTATTAACAAGCCAATATCTAAATATATGTGGCAGGTCATGCTGGAAAGTGTACAGTAGCTCCACAACAGCTGGAGGCCCATGAGTTTAACACCACTGCTCAAGGATATTGCAATGGATGGAAGGTATGCCAAATACTGAAGGGGTGATGCATGGCCACACTTGAAACCTACACCAAGAAAACTATTGTTCCTGGAGGAGGACACCCAACATGTCATGGTGGGACTGGAGTGTTGTGGAGGGACTACCAATGTTTTGGAGTGGACAAATGTGGGTGTTGTGAATGTAAATGTGTGTAAATGTGTATGAGTACATTAGGCACAGTTTTTACTTATGACTGGCATCACCTTCCTTGCTTTAATTTTCCTCTGCCTCCTCCACAATGTTGGCATTTCCAGTAGGGGGGCTGGGTAAGTGGGTGGTTGGAGATGGGGGGACAATTAATGAAGAGGCAGGGATGGGAGTAGGGGTCCAGGTTGTGGGGTGTGATGGGGATTGGTAGGGGTTGGGGGTGGTTGATGGGGAGTAGTAGGGGGGTTGGAATTTGGGTAAGGGGGGAATGGAGTGGATGGGGGGAGGGTAGTGGGTGTGGGTAGGGGAGTGGATGGGGTAGAGGATTGGATGGTAGTAGGGGAGTGAATGTGGCTGGGGGAGTGGATGGGGTAGAGGAGTGGATGGGGCTATGGGAGTGGATGGGGGGAGGGGAGGAGGAGATGGGGTGGGCACCATCAGGTGCCGCTTCCTGCATTGATTGTGGTAAGAGACATTGTTTGTGTATGTGATGGTGACATTGATTTGTCTTTTTACCCTAGAAGATCTGGCTAGTTCAGAGGTACCACCAGCATCTTCCCCTTCAGGCCCACCAGTCGAGCAGCCTCCGCCAACACGACGCCCCCAGCCACAGCCGGCAGGGGATGCCATGTGGACACAGCTGCTGGAGACGGTCGTGCAGCAATGGGTGGAGGCTGCGGCCCGTCAACAGCAGTTTGGGGAATTTTTTGGTGAGTAGAAGGCTGGCAACAGCCAACAGTTTGAGGCGTTCACCCGCCAAAATGACATTCTGGCGGCTGGCATGCAAAACATTGCCCAACAACTCAGCCACCAGAATGACATTCTGGCGGAGCTGCTCACCACGCCAGGTCGCTCAGGGCAGACACCCCATCTGCTGCCCCACCCCAAGCTGCTCCACAAGATTCCACGTCTGCCGACCCTCCTGTGCCCACTGGCCAAAGAGGGTGCAAGGCCTCTGGCCCCAAGGCCCCATCAAAAAAGGCAAAAAAGGGCCAAAGTAATGGCACCTTATTCACTTTCTCTGTGTTTGGACCCCAACTCTTTCCATTTGCAGTGGGGTTCCACTTCCTGAGTGCTAAATCAATCCATTCCCGTGCAAAGGGTACTAATCTGTTTAATTTGAACTCTTAAAATGCAGGGTAAATTTTTGCTGGTGTGTATCCTGCTTAGCATTCTTCCTGGGTGATGCAGGTCGTATGCTGGTGTTCCCTTTCATTTCACCATTGCAGTTGCTGGGTAACACATGTTTGTAGATATGCCACTTCTTCTTCTGGCTGGTTGTTATTTTTGTCATTATATTTTTGCTTTGAATATTTATGCCATTAAAAAAAAAAGATGTGATGCTTAACAGCAAATAAATTTATTTTACAAAATTAAAAACTCGTGTTGTATGTGTAATTTCTTGTGCAAACCAAATACTACATTTATGTGTACTTACTCAACTTGGTCTTTAGGTGAATGTAGGGATGTGTTGTTCATGTTTGCCATGCAGAACCCTCTCCATGACCATGCACATGTCCATCTCCACCATTTCCCTGCTAATTTGTTTGTGCCAGCACATGTGCAGAGCAACTTAATAGGTGAGAAAGCAGTTTCTGTGCAGGTGATGTAATTCCTACATTACTAGTTAAAACCAGGGCCAGAACAATGAGTTTCTCATGGAGTGGGTGAGGTAGGCAAACAAGTGGCCAAAGTGACATTTGTGTAGGAATGCATATGTGTCCTCCAAAAACAACCAGTGAGGACTCCCCATAGGTCTTGGTACAGGTATGTTAAAGATGTGTCAGTCGACCAAGCATGACAAAATGGTTTGTGTGCAAACATGTTCAAATATTGTTTAAAATATGAGTTTAGAGTGTGATAGGCAGATGTTGGGATCCTTTGTTAGAGATATGTGATTGCAAAAATGAGCTTGGTGGCATCTTACATACAGAGTGTGCTACATAAAAATCGTAGCAGATATGAAAGTGCATAATGTATGTCGTTGGGGTGAAATAAAAAGATTGTGTGCAAAATAGTGGCCATGGCCTTAGGACATTGCTCAAACATCCTTGTTGGTCTTAGATGTGGTTTATGTGTCTTTTTCCATATAAAAAACTGGTATGTTTGTGTTACAGTGAAAAAGTTGACACATGTCGACTTCTGTGAATTGAGTGTCCTGCTTTTTAAAGTATACAAAAACACTTTCTGAATGGGTGTAGATGGTTATAAAATAACTACCTTGACATATATAAGCAGGTATTTGAATGAATCTTACCTAAAATTAAACCAACCTTTACATGTTGAAGTGTAGAAAGATATGCTTCCAATGTGTTTGAGGGCTGTGTGTGGCTTGCAGGTAGTGAAATAATGGTTTTCACTTAATAGCCTGCAGTATTGCTTATTACATTCAGGTGTATGTGTTTGTGTAGTAATCAGCATTAATTAGCAGACCCAGGCGTCCGCTCTCATGCGGTAACTCTAGGGCTGGTCTGGAGCTATCTTTGGCATCCACCTGTTTTTGGGCCAAAATGCACGGCGCGTTCGCCGTTCGAGGCATTTGTAGCACCGTATATTTTTGGTGCACACCACCGTGTAAGCCCATGTTTACGCCCAGTTTTCCTCATTATTCCGGCCGCTCCCCTAAAAACGCCCCCATGCCGCCCACAATGACCGTGCTCTTGCGGACAGGTTTTTTCGCACGGAGAGACCCGTCCGTGAGCGGTGTGAGGTCACCGCACATGCGCATTGCGAAAGCTACGCATGCGCAGATGAAAAAAAAACCGATCCGCCCATATACGGTCCCACCGTACCAAGCAGAATAAACCCCTGTGTCCGTCCATGATCGGGGATGACTTTTTCATTGGGTTTCATCAAGTTCCGTCTGCGAGCGGTGTGCTATCGTTGTATGGTGCGCATGCGCAGTGGCTGAAAACCGTGGTCCATCCACACACATATCGGATCGCTTCAACTAGAATAACCCCCAAGTCTCTAACTAAAAATACCTTGACTAAGAGCTACTGCATCAGCAAGGTCTCTCCGAGGCTAAGATTTCAAAGCAGATTGGAGTTTCTAGATGTGCTGATCAAGCTCTTTTGAAGATGCATAAATAAACAGGGAATATTGAGGACCGTGGTCATCCAAGGAAACTTAGTGCATCAGATGAAAGACACATCTTATTTAATTATCTTTGAAATCAGAAGATGAAACCAGCAGTGCCATCAGCTCAGAACTGGCAGAAAACAGTGGGTCCACATTACACCCATTTACTGTTCAGAAAAGTCTGTCCAGAAGTGTTCTTCATGTTGTGGCCAAAAAACGATACATTCGATGTGGAAACTTAGGAACTGGGGTACAGAAAAATGACAGGAGGTGCTCTGGACTGATGAGTCAAAATTTGAAATATTTGGTGGTAACAGAAGGCATATGATTGCAGCAGTGCTGGAGAGCAGTACATAATAAGTGCCTGCAGGCAACAGTGAAGAATGGTGGAGATTGCTTGCACTTCTGGGGCTGCATTTAAGAAAATGGACTTAGGGATGTGGTCATAATTAATGAAAAACCATCAAAGAGGCGTTTGATTGTCTCGAAATATATCCTGAGCAGGACAACAACTCCAAAGAAGAACAAGACAGCCCTGATCTCAACATCATTGAGGGCCCAATGCATCAGGAGATAAAATGGAAAAATCTAAACAGCCAACCAATAAGCTCCTAACTGCCATCTTACAGGCTGGGTTTGAAAAAATGACAGGTAGTAAATGATTGGCTGGTTGGTTATCACTCTCCACTTGATCACTTTTTGAAGCTTGATACATCTGGCCCTGAGTTTGTCTGGAATTACATAAGGAGACAGAAGGATTGTAGCAACTCTATATACACAAAAGTTCTGTGGTTAGCTCTCCAATATGTTTGGAACAACATCCATAACCAGTTCCACTAAAAGCTGTATGCAACTGTACCTAGAAGAAATTGAATCGATGCTGTTTTGAAGGCAAAAGGTGGTTACACCAAGTATTGATTTGATTTAGATTTCTCTTCCGTTCATTTAGTTAGCATTTTGTAAATTCATAAAAATAAATAATTAACACTCCTATGTTTGAAAGCCTTCTTACTCTGCAACATTTTTTCCACATCTGTCTATTGTCTATTGTATAATATAGCTGTTTAGTTATTTGTTTAAACTTTGCTTCGTATAGTATTTACTAACAATTCTAAAGACTTATAGAAATTTTACCCTTTGCAATTCATAAAGGGATAAAGAGTTTTTCTCTTAATCAACAGAAAAAGTATGCACTAGATGGCAGTAATGAGCTACTTTTACATCTCCTAATCTAAACACAAAATATGGATAAACCTACAGCAAACACTTTAAAGACTTGCCTTCTTATCTTTACAGCTCATTTGCTATATAGTAGTGTAAAGGCCCATACACACTGCGTGACTTTGAGCTGAAAGTCGCTCAAAACAGCAGGTTTGAGCGGCTTTTAGCTCAAATCCGCCCAGTGTGTATGGCCCGGCGATGAGCGCTGCTGCGCGCTCCCGTAACATCGCCGGGCACATGTCGGCTCATGTTGGCTCAAAAAACAGTGAAAAACCCCATGTCAACCTTTTGACTGTCGACCTATCCCATGTTGACCTAACACTAGTGCCAACCTAATGTCATGTCGACCTAGACCCATGTCGACCTAGATCCATGTTGACTTTGACCCATGTCGACCTTGAGCCATGTCGAACTTGCTGCATGTCGACCTAGTGGTGTCGACCCAATGCTTGTTAACCTAGTCACTGTAGACCTAATGTCTGTATCCTGATGTAGCCATGCTCATCCATGCTGCAATGTGTACATATTGCAGCATGGATAGTGTGACTAGTATGCCCACAACAAAGATGCACACTATGGGCAATTGCCAGATGTGACAATTCACAGCTCAATGTGTATGGCCGTGCTACATTAAAGATGAACCCGGCTACATCTTTCTATCTATCTATCTATCTATCTATCTATCTATCTATCTATCTATCTATCTATCTATCCATACAATCAATCATAAGTACATACACACAACAATCCACTCTCTCCCATATGTTACGAAGTCTTCTGTTGCTTACTGTATGACATTGTTTATCAGTGTACCCTATAGTAACCGTACACTTCAGTGACATGCAGTGCTGTCTTTGCCTGGGGAGGCACTGACCTCCCCACACTGCACTGCACCCCCCCCCCCCCACACACACACACACACACACACACACACACCCGCGGCCAGGCCCGGACACAGGACACAGCTGCTGCCGGGAACTACAGCAGGTATGCACTGGCTTTCTCCCAGCGGCGCAGGACTCCCCACTGGCCGCGCTGCTGCATCTTCACCAGGCGGGCCCTGCATGTGTGTGATTGGACCCTGACGAAGCTCCTAGGCGAAGCGTACGCCGACTGTACACTTCATGGCTTCACCCCCTGCTCCCCTACCCCATTTTGAATGTATCTTGATCTGTTTATCTCCTTAACGGCACAGTAAGCGTCTATGCCCGGCAGACACGTCCACACTGCGACTGTTTGTCTCCCGGCGAGCCGGCTGCTATCACGGCATCCACGCCGCTACATAGTGTGCTAACAACAGGCGGCACAGTAGCGTACGGATCGGGCAGCCGCTTCTTCGGCACCCTGTGGCTATAATTTCTATTAGCACGGTAGAATCACTGGCCAGTGGAAACACACTGATATACATGTGGGGACCACCGCTGATTACATAGCCCAAGTGTCATACACACTGATCCCTCCAGGCAGCTCACAGGCAATATCGTTTGCCTTCAGTCTGTCCTGGTGGCTACTACAAGCTGTGTAAAAAATTGCGGGTGTATACCGGTCACAATACCTGCACCGTACAATATTTTTCCAGCCTATTTAAGTAGCACAACATTAGGTGATTACCATCTGAATGCCGTTTATATAAGGAGAACTCTGCACAATATATAAGACTGGGAATATTTGCATTAACCAGCACCAAGTCACAGATCAGGACACTATACGAATAATAATAAAGTTTATTAAAACTCTTATTGGACAGGGGGGTCCCACGTCGTGAGGATTTGATTATCCTTTTTAATTACATGTCAATGTATGTAAGTGTGTATATGTATTGTGTCTTTTATTTCGCTTAATTTTATAAAGTACCAATTAAAAGTTACATTTTATGCATTTTTTCTTTTGGTGCACCACACAGAGACATTCTCTTGAGAAAATCGGCTCCTGATTGGCCGCTAGGCGGCCAATGGAATCATTCTGAGGAGAGGCGCGGAAGATGAACATCTCTGCGCCTCTCCAGTCCGTGAGCGGGTACCAGCCGGGAGCAGCGTGTCTGCCGGAGAAGATGCCGGGAGCAGCGCGTCTGCCGGAGAAGATGCTGGGAGAAGATGGGGACCAGGTGAGTAGGATTTCCTTCCTCAGGTACCCCTTTTGGATTATTTCGGATTCTGGGCCCCGGAGACATCAGCCCTGGAGCCCAGGACCCCAGGCCAGCCCCGGAACCAGGAGCCCCGGACCCAGGATCCAGGGACCGACCTACGGACTCAAGGTAGGTAAGTATCAGTATGTGTGGGCTGTGGATGTATTAAACTTTTATTTTTCTGGGTGTCAGTGTGTGTTTTATTTAACTATTTTTTGTACTGTGGAACTACAAGTGCCAGCGGGCCCTTTAATGCCCGGCATGCTGGGACTTGTGGTTCTCCAAGTCCCAGGATGCGGGGTAGGCTTGCTGGGACTCATAGTTCTACAGTATAAGACAATAGTTTTTATTCTTATTTTTTTACACTTTTCATCAGCCCGATGCCCACCGCCCAGGGGCATCGGGGACAGCCCCGGACTTTCAGCATGGGCTGGTAAGTCCTGGAGGGGGGGACCCCTTCATTGGGGGGGTCCCCACTTCCCCAGGACCCCTGCCCATGCTGACCAGCCACGGGGATAATGCTTTGGCCGCGGGACCTTATATAATAAGTGTCCCCCCGGCTGTGGCATTACCCTGCTGGCTGGTTGGGTCTGGTGCTGGTTCTTAAAATACGGGGGACCCCTAGTCATTTTGTCCCCCGTATTTTGGGAACCAGCGCTGGACCTTGAGCCTGGTGCTGGTTTCATTAAATCAAGGGAACCCCTATTTGTTTGTCCCTCTGATTTTATGATACCAGCACAGGCTTTTTGAGCCCGGGGCTGGTTATGCTTAGGAGGGGGGACCGCACGCCGTTTTTTTTTTTTTTTCCTCTTTTAACTATTTTTTTACAACAGAACCATGCACAGATCTCAATGATCTGTGCATGTTTCTGATAAAATCGCCAGTCAGAACCTGGTCTATTTTTTTTGCGATTTTTAGTAACCTTTACTAAAAATCGCAACCCATTAAATATGCGAGTTCTATACTTTTTAATGGGAAAACATCTGGATGCGATTTTTAGTCTAACTAAAAATCGCACCTTTAAAAAATGCGAATTTTTCCGAAAATCGCAACATATAAAATAAGCGATTTTCGGAAAATGTCCGAAAACGGCCGTTTTTGCAAAAAAAAAATCGCAAAAATAAAAAAAATGCACCCTATTAAATTTCGCCCAAAGTCTTTTATGTATCTTTTCCTAACAAATGCAAATCAAAGTAAAAAAATTACTTTTTTCTAGTTTTTCAATGTGTTTTTATATTTGCTTTGCTTATGTATCATTCAGACACCCATAGTACGCATGGATTCATTATTTGTCAGCCATCATGTAGACCTAACATTTTACAGTATTTAAGCTATGACCCTAACACCAACTAAACCTTAACCGCAGCCTAACAGTAACCCTAACACTGACATGTATATTTGCCATTTTTATTGTCAATAATCACAATTTCAGCTTACGACCACATTAACATTATGTCCATGTCGACATTATAAATGGGAACATTTTCACTGTTGACAATTTCAAATGTAGACAAAATGACTGCATAGCCTTCAGATCTCCATTTATTTTGGTTCCTTTGTTTCAGGTAAAACAGCACATTTTCTAAAGTACCTTTTAAAGTGCACATTTCTCAACCATCTTAGGGGAAAGTACTACCTTAAACCGCTACTTTTTACCTTGCACCCCCAGACATTGGTCACCACAGGAAAACAAATGCACCATATAATTCCCCACACAGTAATGCCCCTTGCACCATGTATCCAACACAATAATTGCATCTAGCTCCATATTATATCCTACACAGTAATGCCTCTAGCAACAAATTATGCTGCGCACAGTAATGCCCCTTGTACCATATGCAAAACACATCAGTCACCTGCACCATAATATGCCCTTGAGATATGCCCCTGACATAATATGTGGTCCACATAGGAATGCCCCACTGCTACCTTCCAGGACTGCCTTTCCCTAGCTACAGCTGGGATTCACAGCCCCCGAGGATCAGCTGATCCGCCACTTCGGGGGACACCTGTTTCACTCCTGCCTCTAGTAAATTATCCCTTTCCAAAATGGCCACCGCTTCCTCAAGCATTCTTCACAAATATCTCCTGAAACGGAAGCCATTTTGGAAAGGGACATTTTCAATGGTCTGTACATCTGACTGGAAATATGTGCAGGTATTGTCCGCAGTCTCCCCATGCAATTGTATCACCATACCAATATATGTGTCACCCCTGTCTGTGTGCCCCCCTCCTTCCCTTATATGCCCTTCCTTCTCGTACTTAAACCACCTTCTACACCATACTTCCTTTGACGGAATCTAATCCCTTGATTTTATGCCACCTTCACAGTGGCGCATTTATAATGGGTGCAATGTGGAAGGTGCACACGGATCCCTGAGTCCCAGGAGGGATCTCATTGTACACACTGCACCCATTTTATAATATAATAGTTCCACGATGAAGGCAGCAGTGCTGCTGGAATCGCCAAAAACATGGGCGCCATGACAATTTTTGCTGAGGTCTGATCATGTGCAGTAGAGCCTGAACCCTCTAGTGTTTAGACTCTATGGCGGTCCGAAGCTTGGCACTGCAGCTGTCAGAAAGGGGTCCGAATGGAGGAGGCTGCACACGGGCCCCCTCCTCTTTTAAAGCTCCCTTGCACTCTAATACTTGTGTCAGTGTCATCTGAAAATGCAGATATGTTTTATATACCCTGTACTTGTCATATATGGTCTTGAACTGTAGAGGGGCATACACATGGGGTGATTTAAGCCCTATTTCTAAGCAATCTGACAAGATCACTTAGAAATTAAGCAAGGAGGATCATTCCGTGTGTATACCCTATAGCAATGGCGATGCACGGTCCCCTGCGTCGCTATCGCCCGCAAAGATAGACAATGCATGCACGGTCTATCCTGCTTCAAGAAGAACAAAGAAATTGGAAGGATTTTACTTGTACATTATTATGATAGGAGAATATCTGATATAGATAGATGTAATACTGTTGATGCTGAAGTGTTTATGATCAATGGGTTAAGGGCGATGTTTGCAAGGGAAGCTATTGTTTGCTAATGATGATGTACAAAAAGTCCTGAAAACCTCCCAGGCATTAGAACTGGTGGCGCAACACCATGGGCAGTGATTTGTAGGTAGAAGGAAGTGAAGGCTGTCTATGGGCGTGTTATGGATTTATTGTGAGAGTTACTGAACATGTCTCTGTTCCCAAACAGATATTTGTAACCGCAGAGACAATGTTTAGAGGAATTCCAGAAGAAGACACTGGGCCAAATGTAAAAGGTAGCTATTTGTGATGTGGAATAAAAAATAAATGTGCGATTTTGTGACAAAAATCTCAATTGTAATAGGTTTTGATTTTCAAGGGTGAAACACAAAACATATGAGATTTTTTGGTGATTTCTAGTACAGAAAAGTTTTTTTTTTTTTCAAAAAAGAAAGCATTCTAATTTTAGACAATGTTAAAAAAAATGGCGTGGGGTCCCCCTACTATGCATAACCAGCCCCGCACTCTTTCAGTTGGTCTTGGATGTAAAATTACAGAGAAACAAGGACTGAGGTCCCCTTGTATTTTATCAACCATCATCTGGCTCTTGGACCATTCTCTGTACAGGCCATCAGTATTATTAAAACCAGCACCGCGTTCCACTAGCCATGAAGTTAATAATATAGCCTGGGGACACTTTTATGTTGGTCCCCATGGCCGAAGCATTAACCCCTTAACTAGCCAACCTTGACTGGGATCCCTGGGGTCTGAGGACCTCCACAATAAAGAGTTCACCCTTTCAAGGCACCCAATTGGGCTGAAGACTGGGGCTATTCTAGGCGACCCTGGGCTGTGGGTGCTGAGTTGATAGTCCGTTAAGTGTAAAAAAAAAAAAATATTGTCTTTTACGGTGGAAGTACAAGTCTCAGCAGGCCTCCCTGGCATACTGGTACTTGGAGAACCACAAGTTCCAGCATGCAGGCATTTAAAGGGCCTGTTGGTATCTGTAGTCCTGCCTTTAAAAGAAATGCTATAATATAGATAATACACCCACACCCTCACAGAACAACTGTAATAAGCATACTCACATACATATATACATACAATCACACATACTTACCTACATCCCACATTGACCTTCACATTTTTTTCTACAATGTAATCCACATAACCTGTAAAGCAAATGCAATGCTTACCTATTCCAGTGTAGATCACGTCCTCTTCATTACATGTAGGCATCCCATGGGGTTAAAAAAATAATAACCACAACCAACCAGTCCGGACTGAGGATCAGTATGTTTTTACACCAGACGCTTCTCTGCACAAATTACTGGGACCCGGGTGACTCCTGTCAATGGGAAACCCCTGAGCCAATCACCATAGAGCACTAGAGAAGCTCTGCCAGTGATTGGCTCTCTGCTTCCTTCACATACTGTAGAACTAAATATTATGAAAATAACATTGGGCTCTTTGATGGGAACCAGCATTTGTGGCTAAGTACAAAGTTAATTGAACTTAACCACAAGGTTAACTTAACCACAAATGTGACACTCAGGGGCATAACTAGATATTCATAGGCCACATAGCAAAAATTAGTAGCCCGCCCTATTTAGCAACTGATGGTGATAAATGTATGTAAAACACATTACTTAGACAGTAAATATGGGCCCCCTTCAGCTCTGGGCCCCATAGCAGCTGCACCCCTTGCACCTATTTTAGTTATGCCCTTGCTTGTGGTTAGGTTCATTAACTTTGCAGAGCTTTGGGAAACTTTTTGGAAGTATGTTCCACTTTCCCTAATAAGATACCCCCTAAGCCAGGGATGTCCAAACTTTTTGCGACGAGGGCCAGATTTGGTGAGGTGAAAATGTGGGGGGCCGACCATTCAGCCTGACATTCTTTGAATCATTAATCACATCAGAATGGTCCCTCACTCTATGTCCCCTAGCCTGCCCCCATTCACTGTATGTCCCCCAGCCTGCCCCTCCTTCACTGTATGTCCCCCACTCTGCACCCATTCACTCTGTCCCACAGCCTGCTCCCCTTCTCTTAAATGTCCATCAGTGCCTCCATTCATTGTATGTCCCCAAGCCTGACCCTCCTTCACTGTAGGACTCCCATTCACTGTATGACCTCCAATTCACTATGTACGCCACTCTGCCCCCATTCACTGTATGTCCCCCAGCCTGCCCCTGCTCCCCCTTCTCTGACTGGCCATCACTGCCTCCATTCACTGTATGTCCCCCAGCCTGACCCTCCTTCACTATATGCCCCCCCCCCCCCCCCTCCCTTCACTGTATGTTTCCCAGCCCCTTGTGTGAGCCAGAGGAAGTAGAGGCAAAGCAGGCACTGCAAGGACAGGAGATGCTTGGGCTCCCGCTGCTGCCCTCCTCCGCTCTGCATGTTACGGGAGCAAGCTTCCCCCCTCCCCAAACACTGCTGTCACTGTGATTGTGGACTAGGGTGATATACGATTGCAGCAGCAGGGGTAGGACGCCAAACACATCTCACTGTGGCTGCCGGGACCTCCTCACTGCAGCAGGCAGCAAGGTAAAGGCGCGCTCGCCGGGGCCCCACCTTTATTGTCCTGTGCTGTGCTTCCCACATCTGATGCTCTGCCTGCTTCCAGCTGGAGGCTGCGGGCCACTTGAAATGACAGAACGGGCCGCAATTGGCCCACGGGCCTGACTTTGGGCATGCCTGCCCTAAGCTGTGTGCCTGGGTATACAAATTTACTGCTAGAACACAGCGAGCTGACAAGATGTGAAATGTTTCTTGGAGAAAAAAAGGTTAATTGAAGTGCCTGTTGGTGATTAGCAGAGATAGACAGTGTATGCACATTATATTTAGCATCTAGATACTGTAGGTTTATTTATTTACAATGGTGTGTACTATTTTGCTCTTTATGTTTTCTCACTTAACATGTTGGCGACCTACAACAGAGTACTGTAATTAGAGGGACTACAGAACGCTCAGCATACAGCGCTGCACAGCAATGTGCCACTGAGCAATCCGTCTGTGAGAACCCTGACCCCGGCAATTAACTAGATTTATCCAGCGTGCTGGATATTAATCGCCGGGGTGATAGCGTCGGGCATGGCTGCGCGTCACTATCGCTATGCCACTACACATGGAAGGATGTATGGGCATTTTCTAAGCAATCTTGTGAGATTGCTTAGAAAATACCCCTTAATCGCTATGTTTTTAGGCCCAATTAGAAAATCTGTATCGGTGAACACATCACCCACTGATGAAATGCAACATGTATTCTTGCCTGTTACATTAGGTTACAAATTCATAACACAGATCCTCTCTCCTGCTTTCAAATTTGAGAAACAGTGCTGTACTTCACGGTCACACAGAAAGCTTATACAACCCTCTATCACATCACTGGCTGCCTAATCAACAAAGAGTTGGTATTCTGTCTGGACAATCGCCTATTTTATGGTGGCGCAAATATTTTCTCATACTATTTCTTATTAGATCCTCGTTAGTGACAAGTCAGATTTACTTAAATCAAATTGTTATTCCAGTTGCTGAAATGAATTTTCTATTTATGGTAAATTTAATGAAGCTTTATTTAATTTTCTTCAGTTTAAAGAACAAAGCAAGACACCACAGATTTAGTGTAAGCCATTATCATGGCTCACACAAAATTGTTTTTTCAGTACATTTATTTCTTGCCTGGGTTTGATGATTTTAGACACTTAACATTAATGGGGGAGTTATGAAATCACACCTTTATTTATGTCACCATGAAACAAAAGCTGTAGCTATAAAAGAAAAAAAGTGTTATGCTGCAATATCTCAGTTTTATAATTTTCCAATACTTTGTCTAGAATACAGAAGATTATAAGTAGGTGGGTAAAATAGATGGAGAGGGGGAGAGAAAGAAGAGAGAGAGAGAGAGAGAGAGAGAGAGTATTAAGTGATACAATGGAGAGTGATAAAAAACCAGCCAATCAGTTCCTTACTCTCATTATTCAAACCCAGCCTGTAACATGACAGTTAGGGGCTGATTGGCTGGCAAATCTGTCTCCATTTTATCACTTTTGGAAGCTTGATACATCTGGCCCACAGAGAGCAAGGGAGAGAGAAAGTAAAACACACAGAATGTGCTCAGCTGTGAGGTTGTGTTCTTTATTCTAGCATTAAATTATTAGTTTCCCTGTGTGGATCTGCTATTTTGACAAACTGCCCAAGTGGTAGGAATCAAAAATATTTTGGGGTAAATTTATCATCCTACAAATTATCACCCTTTTATATCTCTAACTCTTTTTTTTACGTGTCCGCACCATTCATCGTCCAAGTAATGCAGAAGACATGACTGATATTCCCTAGACACAGTCCTGCCATGAGCATTCTATTAGTCTATTCACCAACTTCTAAAAATCCATATAGTTTGTGTCTGTGTAACTGTACATTATCCTCAGATGTCATACAGACCCAGAATGGCTTGGGAAGCTACCATTTGATAAGTACAACTTAGAAGTGCCTGGAGCTTAGTGGCTGATTTACTAATGCATTGTTTTATATAAAATGAGTTTCTGTGTCTCATGCCCATTACTGTCTCTCATCCTGCATTCCCCTCTCCCAGCTCTGTTTCTTTTAAAACATAGAATGGGAGTTCTAATTCAGATGGGATGTTGCTATGGGCAACCAATCATATTCTATCTATTATGTTCTATAAATTGCTAAATAAATAAGAAGTAGATTCTGATTGGTTGCCCATAGCAACATCCCATCTGAAAAATAGTTCTTAGACATCTTAGTAAATATACCCCTCTGTGTCTCTCAGCCTCATACCCTTCCAAACCAGACACTATCCGTGGGAACACCTATGCAAAGATATAAGAATTGTGGTATTTATTCCGCAACCATGCAGCTCAAGTATAAAAATACTGTAAACATATTCAGTGGACTTTTGGTCATAAAAGGTACAGATGGAGCGCCTCTCGCTATTGCAGGGGATGGCGGAAGATTCGCCAGCCGCCATCCCCCGCCAGCTGCCGTAAGGGGACGAGCGCGCACGAGATGAGCGTGCGTCACCTTACATCGGGGCTCCCCCGGGTTCCTGCCGCCTCGCCGAGGGTCGCCCCGGGTCCCTGCTGCCTTGCCACCCCAGCTAACCCTGTCCGTCTCCCTGAAGCGGAGACGGACAGGGTTCCCGCCCCCCTGCCGACGGGAAACTGAGATGTGCGTACGTGTGAGATGCACGCGCGTCTCAGTCAGATGGGGCGCCTCTCTGCCGGCGATCGCCAGCGGGCAGATTCTGGCCCTGGCGGAGCAATAGCGAGAGGCGCTCCATCTGTAATCACTCTTAAAAGAAATGTAACATATGCGCCCCAGGGGCGGATCCAGGAGAAGATGACTGGGGGGGGGGGTACCATGATAGGAGAGAGTTTGGGAGGATGTTAGTGGTGCTAGTGTACATGCTAAGAGAGCAGCGAGAGAGAGAGGAGAGCAGAGATAGGGTGGGGATGAGTGGGGATGACTTTTGAGTGGGCTTTAAATGATTTTGGTCCCGTGATACTGAGCAGTTTAGTTCCAGAGTAATCTGCCCTCAAAGAACCTGAACAGCCATAAAATTACATTTCAGAAATAAAAAAAACTTGGTTTATCCGCAATATCTCTGGAACCAATTGAGCCATATGGACCAGCATGGTATCAATTTGAAGTTGGGTTCCAATGAGATCAACCACAAGCTTCTGTCATGCCAGGGAGGGGGGAATGGGAGCCGTCGGAACCGGATGGGGGTCGGAATTAGCGGGTCCCATGTTATCCTATGGGGAAAACGTTCCAGCTTTGCCAGGCAATATCTCAAGTTTCCAGGGGGCTAGTGACTTAGGGCTGAGCTTGTTGGAAACCCCCGATCCTCAGCTACAAATCATTGTCTGAAATGACAGTGGGGGCATGTGTCTGGATGCCCCCCTCCATGAATCTGCAAATGATGTGCCCTAAAGTATTAGTTAGAGAAAAATAAATCTAATAAACAATATAGTCTTTTTGTGGTCACATTCTCGCATGCAACCTGTTTTAACCTAGATTTCATAGCTTATGTTAACCATTTCTCTAGATGATTAATGACAGGTGTGTTGGTAACTGCTCACCTTTAAAAGCATAGTCTGCTGTGAGCTTTAGACCAGATAGCATGCCTGGAATCAAACATTGATGTGATAGCTATGTGTATTGTAACCATTTTGAGCAATAGTGTTAAGGCCCCCATACATTAGTCCGACTTGTCCTTAGGACAATTCGGACCTAATTCTCCTGTGAGCCGCCTGGCAGCTCCCCGGGAGGCTCACATACAATTTGGCACCTGATGAGCCAAATTTTACATGTGATAAATCGCTTGCGATATATCACATGTCGGGGAGCAGGGGGCGAATGGTGAGGGGCAGGGGTCTGGCGGTGATCCTCATCAGGGGTAGCAGTGGGGCGGGCAGCGAGTCCCTGAGCGCTTAGCTGGTGGCGCCGGCGAGTGCTGACCTGGCCGGGCGGTGTGATCACAGATATCAGCACAACGCTGCGGGACAGGCAATCGACAGCCTCGGTCTGCTACGATTGGCTGTCGGGTAGTTGTCTGTGTAATGTACAAAAAGACAAATATCGGGCGCATTATATATTCTAAACGTTTTGTATCTAAAAATATTTGTATTAGCTTAACGCTAAAAATTGATTGACTGGACAATCTATTCAACCTTTGATTCATCCTGCTCCCAATGGCAAAACTGGATATTTGCTATTTTGACTATATAAAGAGTAAAAAGATGTATATAATTACAGTATGTGTGAAAATATAGTCAAACGTAGATATCTTTTCAAGAATTAATTTGGATTTAAATTTATTTTTTGTTAATATATCATAAAAAGGTAAACATATAACAATCATATGCATAAAAACAATTTTATAAGCAATAAACAATGATGATTGGAAATCCTACTCCAATATATTTATATTTAACTCTCTCCACTCTGTAGAAGATAATGGCCTGTGCTGGAAATAAATAAATGAGTAAGCAAAAAGATGATGTTTTGCGGCACCAGTTGGTTATTATGGATATCCGCAGTTTGTATTGGGATCCTTTATATTTTTTGGCAATTATATATCCACTTGTACGTTTTATTTTCAGGCTTTATTTGTATGTTTGGTAAGTTTTGAGCTAAAGAAATTGCCCTATTTCTGCAGAGCGTCCAAAGGACCAAATTGGTTCCTGTGGACGGCTCTAGCTCACCTGTGCGGCTGGCGCCGCTTGATGTTATGCTGCACGATGTTGATTTTGCAGACAGGGAGCGAGCCGTCCATTCCTTTTAAATAGCCGCCGTACTTG
Organism: Crinia signifera; assembly: GCF_055691185.1. Taxonomy (NCBI): domain Eukaryota; kingdom Metazoa; phylum Chordata; class Amphibia; order Anura; family Myobatrachidae; genus Crinia; species Crinia signifera. The sequence continues at coordinate 198,919,569 of NC_139219.1, forward strand.
TGGACTCGCCGGGAGGATCACCAATGATTGTAGTCGCCGCATGTTTTCTCAGTTTAGAAGGAGGCACGGTCAGCCGGGATGTGCCGTCAGTTTGCAAAAGTAGTATGCAGAGGAGTGTGAGGGATTCCAGATACCCCTTAATGCGTTTCTCCGCTGTGGGTGCAGTATAGCGGTTTCATCAGAAGTCTGTGTAATGTGATTGGATGTGTAGTGTACTGGGTGACAAGTTCCTCTCCTAAAATACCGCTTTGCCCTACTTCCTCATTGTAGTTGAGACCAGCATATTTAATATTTGGTCAGGTTCGGGAACCCTATAGAAACCGGACTTGTCTTTTAATCTGAAGCATTCTACTATCGTGTCTTTTCTAACCCCTGATGAAGTTTCAAGGTCCGTAGACCTTTTTTTCAAGGTGCTGGCACCAGCACCTTGATAAAAAGGTCTGCGGACCTTGAAACGTCTGTTTCTTAAAACCCCGTCTGCTGTATTTTTTACTCTCTGAGTGCCGCCGCCCCCGCTCCCCTATTGTATGTGGAGACGCACCCGAACCTCCACACTGGAAGGCACCGGACGTATACCTGGCTCTCATTAAGGGCCTTATTTTGGTTCATTCTTTCTGACAAAATCCTTCTTAGATGGACAAAACCATGTGCACTGCAGGGGGGGCAGATGTAACATGTGCAGAGAGAATTAGATTTGGGTGAGTTATTTTGTTTCTGTGCAGGGAAAATACTGACTGCTTTATTTTTACACTGCAATATAGATCTCACTTGAAGTAAAACCCCACCCAAATCTAATTCTCTCTGCACAAGTAACACCTGCCCCACCTGCAGTGCACATGGTTTTGCCCATCTAAGAAGGATTTTGTCAGAAAGAATGAACCAAAATAAGGCCCTAAAGCCCACTACAGCACTGTTTTCTGGAGTGCCACCTTAGGAATTTGTATATATATATATATATATATATATATATATATATATATATATATATATATATATATATAAATAATGGGAAGAACAGCAGCACTCACTCAGATTTTTTGAAGAAAAAAAAAGACTCAGGACTCTGAGCTCAGGTCGATGTTTTGGAATTTACTCCATTATCAAGACAAACCAATAGAATGTGAGAATAAACAGACATAAATACCGTGTATGAGTCACAGCTCCTCCTATCCCTCCGCCCGCCATCAGCATGTGTCAGCGTCCCCGCCACTCTCACATTCTGTAGGTTTGTCTTGATAATGGAGTAAATTCCGAAAGGTCGACCTCAGCGTCCTGAGTCTTTTTTTCAAAAATCAGAGCGAGTGCTGCTGTTCTTCCCCTTCTGCATTTCTGCAGTTGACCATCTGCAGCACCCCGGTAAGCTGAACGTCTACAGTGCTGGAGTGCCGGTTTCCTGTATATACACTGTCATTTCAGATGTTTTTTTTTTTTCTGCTGCCCGCTCCCCCACTGTGCCCGCTCCCCCGCTGTGCCCGCTATCCCGCTCCCCCGCTGTGCCCGTCCGGGAGAGAGATGAGCTACTGTATAAAATTCACTTCTCCTGCTGGACCGCTAGCCAATGGGCGCTTGCAGTCCATCAGCCAATCAACAGGCGGCTGCTGGACCGCGAGCGCCTATTGACTAGCGGTCCAGTGGGAGATATGAATTTTACATAGGATAGGAGCACATTTCTCTCCCGGCCGGGCACACTGTGGAGCGGGGAGACGCGGGCGAGCAGAGCGGGGCGGGGGGGGGTGGCTGGCTGGCTGTCAGCACAGGCGGGGGGGGGGTGCACACACAACCCTCCCACCCTACTGCACCCACCCTGCTGCAAGCACCCTCCCACCCTGCTGCACCCAAGCAGATTCAGTCAAGCATGAAGCCCCTTGGCATCGAGCATGAAGCCCCTTGGCATCGAGCATGAAGGTAAGTGGCACTTATGTGTCAAATGTGTAATGGGCATTATGGTGTGATATATAGTATGTAATGGGCATTATGGTGTGTTATATAGTATGTAATGGGCATTATGGTGTGGTATATAGTATGTAATGGGCATTACGGTGTGTTATATAGTATGTCATGTGCATTACGGTGTGTTGTATAGTATGTGACGGGCATTACGGTGTGTTATATAGTATATAATGGGCATTACGGTATGTTATATAGTATGTCATGGGCATTATGGTGTGTTATATAGTATGCAATGGGCATTACGGTGTGTTATATAGTATGTAATGGGCATTACGGTATGTTATATAGTATGTCATGGGCATTATGGTGTGTTATATAGTATGTAATGGGCATTATGGTGTGTTAAATAGTATGTAATGGGCATTACGGTGTGTTATATAGTATGTCATGGGCATTGCGGAGTGTTATATAGTATGTAATGGGCATTACAGTGTGTTATATAGTATGTTATGGGGATTACGGTGTTATATAGTATGTCATGGGCATTGCGGTGTGTTATATAGTATGTAATGGACATCATGTGTGGGCTTATGTGTAATTGGAATTACAAAGTTCACTAAAATGTGCAATGGGCATTACGGTGTGTGGTATAATGTTGGTCCATGCCCACTTTTAACTGAGCAGGAGCCTCACCTACTACAAATTGAGAGGGAGGGGGGGCGCGAAACATGCCCTTGCACCTAGCTACACCACTGCCGCCGCCTTATAGGAGACAGACACTAGAGGTACTGCTATACCTCTAGTGTTTGTCAGAACAGAAGAGTGCGGCCAGCGCTACCTGGAAGTGTGGATTTGGGTAGCGCTGGCGCGCTATTTAAATGGAACCCTTCACAAGCATGCACCCTGGCTCCCCCCTGGCAAAAAAAATTATATCAATCCCATGGCATGGCAACAAGAATAAAACCCCTGGCAAGAAGCATGTAACCCCTGGCAACAAGTGATATTCCTCTGACAATAAGTATGTAGGTAAGCAGCAATTAAATGGTATAATATGTAATAGGCATTATTATGTTTAATGGGCATTTTGGTATTGGCATTATGTTTAATGGGCATCACAACGTATGGCATTGTGTTTTATGGGCATTACTTTGTTGGCATTATGTGTAATGGCCATTACAGTGTGTGACATTACATTTAATTGGTATTACGGTGTGTGACATTATGTGTAATGGGCATTATTGTGTACATTTTTGGCTCGCCGACGATGTTCCTATTTATACATCATTATCTATACTATGGCTTAATCCATGTGGCTTTATCTGAATTTTGGCTTAATCCATGTGGCATTATGGAAATTTTGTCTCATTCTTTTTGGCATCATGTGTAAGCGGCAAGTATAATAGGGTCCACTATTTTGTTGCATAATGTGTAAAAGTGGTATATGGTGTGGTACACTACACTCAAGGACACGCCCCCTTTGGAATGCCCACGCCCCATTTAAAAAAAACCCGGTGCGCGCACACCACTGCATCCTTCACTTTTCACTCCGCAGTGGGCCTATGGACTTAAAATGTCAGGGCCTATTTCTAATCCCATTCCTTCCCTCTCTCTCTGCTCTCCTCCTCTCTATCTCGCTTCACTCTCTGAGAATGCACACTGGCACTACTAACACCGCTCACTCCCATCCCCCCTGTCATGGTGCCCCCCCTGTCATTTTCTCCTGGATCCGCCCCTGTGTATATATATATATATATATATATATACAAAAACAATACCACTGCGCACAACTTCAGAATGAGTATGTATGCTTCCCACGTAGTGTGCAGCTATTCTCCAGGACTCAACCAGGGTCCAGCGAAGGTAAGTATGCAAAAGAATGGAGAAGCGCACAATGAGCAAGGTAAAATACAGTTCCTTTACTGATAATATATGCTCACATACATGTGGGTTAGGATATAACAGCTTGCCAAGCTTGTGGTGTGATGTCGGAACGGACCAGTTCGCAGGACACGGGCGCAGGGGATACTCGGTCTCAGACAGCCTCTCACGCTGGAATATGCCGGTCTCCACGCTCCGTCTCGATCTCCGTCTCCGACCAAACACACAGGATGACGTTCTAGCGTCCACCGTATAGGCCACGCCCAACGCGTTTCAACCGAAGACTTCGGTTGAAACGCGTTGGGCGTGGCCTATACGGTGGACGCTAGAACGTCATCCTGTGTGTTTGGTCGGAGACGGAGATCGAGACGGAGCGTGGAGACCGGCATATTCCAGCGTGAGAGGCTGTCTGAGACCGAGTATCCCCTGCGCCCGTGTCCTGCGAACTGGTCCGTTCCGACATCACACCACAAGCTTGGCAAGCTGTTATATCCTAACCCACATGTATGTGAGCATATATTATCAGTAAAGGAACTGTATTTTACCTTGCTCATTGTGCGCTTCTCCATTCTTTTGCATATATATATATATATATATATATATATATATATATATATATATATATATATATATATATATATATATATATATATGTGTGTGTGCATGTATCTGATTATTTTAAGGGGATGAGTAGTTGAATAATGGATTTATATTTAGAAATATTTCCTTTTCTGATTTCTAAAATTGCATAATCATGCTGCAACTGTGCTATTTTAATCATAATGAACACAGAACTTAAACTTTGCCTGACTTTAAAAGAACTAAGGTACAGAGAAACCGTCAGCTCTAATGTAATAGAACACTTCTGGTAATGCCAATTTACAAGGCTATTTTCTCTCTGAAGTTTTCTTCAAGATTCCCCAGTGATAGAAAAGTAAACAAATGCTATCAGCGGGTCATACTTCCTAAATATAGCATAAAATGGGGAATAAGCTTCTGTCTAAACAAGTTAAAGCCAAGATCTGTTCCTTGTACAAGGTCAGTGAGGTAAACATTCAATCTCATTTAGCATTATTTGCATATATAGTGCAAATATTTTGACTCAGCTGTAACAAGAGCAGAGAACAAAGGAATAGTAGTAATGTTAGTAGAAATATGGGTTTATTCATAGCAAAACTTGTACGAGATCTGTTCTGCCTCATCATTGCTGTAAAGCATTGGCACACGCATTGCGGTAGTGGCTAGTCATACCCGGCCACAATTAATTGTACCCAGCGGTGTAACAATGCCACCACATTAAAAGTGGTGACTTGGGGGAGCCAGGGCTCTCTGCAGATTCCAAGGAGCCTGTCCATCCACATGGAATCTGGCCAGTGCCGGATTAAGCCTTGGGAGAGCCCGGGGTCACTTTAGACATGGGGGCCCCCTCCCACTTGTCCTACTGGCTACAAACTGCACAGGAGAATTTTACACTGTCAAAACACAGAGTAAAGGCATTATAAACTTGGTCAATGGGTAACTGCAGAGGGGATTAATACAAATATATTATAAAATACCACATGAAAAGCCTATGTTTGTCCCTCTGTACCTTAATCTGTAGGAGCTCAGCGCTGCCTCTAATTAAAAATCCTCCCATGATGAGGCCACTGCTGCTGCTGTCCTCCATGCACCTTAGAATCATATGCTGAGCTCCACCAAGCAGAGTTTGCACAAGCCTCTCAGCCTCTGACCTCTTGTGCAAAGTCTCATGGGACTTAGGCAACTCCTAGTAATGCACTGCACACTTGTGCACTCAGTGTGCCTTGGCTCCTGATGCCCAGCACCATTAAATATTGTCACATTGGCAGATAGCCGAAGCTGCAGCACTACCCCACTCCCATGCACAAAACCTAGGACAAGTCGGACTAATATATGGGGCCTTTACAGGTAGAACACAGGGAGGGAGCTGCTGAGTGGGGCAACTTTGCTCCGTGCAGAAGTTTTAATCTCTAGTGCCAGAAGTTTTAATTTTGATAAACTTCACAAAATGACAACTAATCCTGAATCAGACCTATGTCTGCCAACCCTCCTGCATTCTTCAGGATACTCCCTGACTTTAATCATCTTCCTGCTTTCTAACCTATATTATGCAGCTGTTACATTTTTGGGGAAATGAATAATTCAGAGATGTATACTTTTAACTGGAATCATTGGTGGCATTTCCCTGCAATGTTGCTAAAGAACAATGGGGCAGATGTATTAAGCCAGACGAAGAGATAAACTGGAGATAAAGTGGAAGGAGATAACACACCGGCCAATCAGCTGTGTTTGAAATATGACAGTTGGGAGTTGATTGGATGGTGCGTTATCTCCTTCCACTTTATCTACAGTTTATCTCCTCACCAGGCTTAATACATCTGCCCCAATGATTCCTATGACTACATGCATTTTAAATAGTTTCTCATGAGCACTTATATGGAACCACTTGTAAAACACAATGCATAAACAAGCCCTGCACATATCAGTGTCTTCTCACAGTAGATCTAACGGCTCATCTTCATTATTATGTAAGTTGTTTTATGACTCTCAGATGTAGCAGTACACGTCCTTGCCCCTAGGTGCCACTTTCATAATCTCCCTGAAGTGCTTTTTCAAAAGTAGGCAAGTATGTCCCATCATGGCTTGCCACAGTTTTAGCATACAATAATACCAAAACTCTGGCAGTGCATGCTAGGAATCTGGTGATTACTACTTTGCTAATTACTGCCAAATAGTACACATACCATGAATCAAAGCAATGGGCAAAGGGGGGCTATGATGTTGTAATTTGTCCAGAATCAGGGCCGGATTAAGGCTTGGGGGGACCCGGGGCACTTAAGGCAGTAGGGCCTGGGGAGAGGTGGGCGAGGTGGGGGTGGGGGTAAATGTTATTAGATTGTGCATACTGTACCTTCCAACATGACTCCTGCCAGTAGAGACAAACTGCTCTAGACTTACCTATTAACCCCTTCCCTTGCATTCCCGAGAATTTTCCTGGCTATGCTTCAGTGCCCAAACTGTCAAACCTGGAAAATTCTCGCGATTGCCGCTGCTTAGCACCGGGCAGCCCCGCTGAGCTGATCACTGAACTCAGCTTCAGCGCTGCCTGGCTCCGGCTGCCTGGCCGCACCTCTTCCCCCCGGCTGTGTGTGAGTCTTCAACGTGATCTTGTAACATCACGCCGGGTTGCTGGGGGTAGGGCCGGGTTACCGGGGACAGCAGCTAATATACTGATCAGCGACACTGCCCTGCCCCGGGAAAGACAGAGGTGGGGTTTTATTAGGGAGCGCTTCCCCTAAAAAAACTCACCCAGTGGTGAGCGCTACCAAAAAATAAACCCACCACTGAAGGGGTTAATATTTGTAATAAAGGAATTTCAACAGAAGCAATTGCAGTCATAAATTAAGAGGGAAGTTCAGGTTGAGAGGAATTTGTCCCTCCTGAAATGGGTCATGTTGGGAGGTATGGCATATGTGTATTAGAGTTAAACTAATAGTGTAATAAAGTTTTCTTGCAGTGGAACAACAACAACTTAAAATACACATAGAATAATAAAATCTACTATATCATCTATCTTGTCATATGCATGAATAGCATGTGGGAGCTAGTGATGCCACTATACTGAGGCCGGGGGGGGGGGGGGAGGCTGACAGAGGGAGTCCAGGATACGGTATCGTGCTGTGTCCTCCCCTTAATCTGGCTATGTCCAGAAGCATTCTGATGGATTCAAAATAAAACCCTTTTTGGTACTTATATGTTAGTTGGGCGCCCACTAAGCTATTTGCTTAGTTTTACGCTCGCCACGCTTCGGGCTCGCCAAACTATATACAATCAACTCCATGCCGACATGGATAGTGGGGGTATCAGCGTAATTACTATAGTGGGCGCCCAACTAACATATAAGTACCTACTTTTTTCTACATGTCAAAACTTTTGACATCCCCCCTGTCATTCACTTATCGCAACACTTATTGGGTATATCTCCTCATACCTCACCATATATTCCCCAAAGGGACAACTCATCCTCCCCCCCATTGTTGTCTATTTACTACTTTCTACACTGGTTAGGTAAAGACCTCCAACTTGTTTCATCAAGATGGCCCTGTTTCCAAATTCTCAAACCTCCAATGCCAATTCTAGCTTCTAGACAACCAATATTATATATATATATATATATATATATATATATATATATATATATATATATATATATATATATATGTGTAAACCCTTAGCTTCCTCCTCTCCAAACACTCCTCACCCTTTACACACTTTGTTTAAATGTACCATCATTAACCCTTTCAAAACTAGATGCCTCATCTCAGACCCAAGTTTTTTTAATTTTCGAAAGAACTGAGTCGTACTGAACTTACAGTACATCACTGATTGCTTTCAGAGACATAGATGGACAATGCATAATTGCAAGTGTGTATTTCTGCTCTTACTTACTGTCTGACTCAACATATCACCACACACACACACACACACACACACACACCACCACCACCACCACCACCACCACCCCCCCCCCTATCTTTTCATACCCTTATGTGTTTATTTAGGCCTTTCCCAGCCCCAGACCTCACCAGCTCCTCATTTTATTTTAGGCTACTAACATTCTGTTGATTTTTGTTATGATCACCTTCTTTGACTGTTTGAGTAGAGTGGGTTTACCTTCTGTTATGGCATTTATGCTGTATGTGTACTCTGGTCAAATACCTTCTAGATTTGCACTGCCACTGTGCCTATGCAATATTTCATTTCTTGCCTCTTCAAAATGTTTTTAATTGTAATTTCTGTTTACATGTTGGTCTGTGCCACCTCATTATTTATTCGACATGTTTGTTCATTATTCTGTGAAAAACCCAATAAAACAGATTTACAAGATTTACAAGAAAAAAATACCAGTTTGATTTACCTTTTCTTTTTGCTGAGGTTTCTATCATTGCACTGTTCTATGATCTGTCCCCTGGGCATTTTGTGGCTTTTTGTTGCTTTAAAATCATGTATGATTCTCTATTGTTTTAAAAAGCAACAGCAATAATAGGCTTGCCACATTATAAAAAACATAATAAGCAAATACCAATTTGTTGTAGATTGTGAATAATAAACCTAATTAGTATCTCACACAATAAAATGTGATACATAAAATATGTGTATGAAGTTTGCGACATTTTAATAGAAACCTCCTTGGCACACAAGATTTTCTCCTTACACCTCGCTGCAAGCAGCCAGAGAGGATGTATAAACTCATGTGTGTGACTGCATGACAGCTATTTAGGGGTGCTATAGGAGAGGTCTATATACTGTGGGAAAATATATAGTACATTTTAATTTCAGGTTTTTCACAGATCTTTGTATATTTAATATTATCATTGAAATTCGATTTTTAAACCCTACAGATTAGCCAGCTAACCTTACTGAAAAAAAGTTGGGATCTACTGTAGTGTTGTGGTTACTGTGTCATTGGGGGTTATTCAGATCTGATCGCTGTTCGCAAGCTGATTGATTATCGAACGACTGTGCATATGTCTGGGTCACAGCGCTGGCACACACAGTGACAAAAATCAGCGTCTTTTATATTTGCAGTCCGCCCACTGTTTAATTGACTGGAAGTTGCCATTTGGGGGTGCTACCCTACTGATATCTGGTAGTGTCAGTTAGGATACAGGCATGCCAAAGCATTTTCTCACTATTTAGCCTGGGCCGTCATCTCTTTCACTCTAAGTTGTGGCTTACTCCTTGAAGTCCACTACGAATTCTCACATTTGCGATCCATGCTGAATTACCCCCACGTTTATGGAGAATAACATATATATCATTACTAAGCACACAAGTCCCGATTCAAGGGCTGATGTTTGCACAATGGAGCGATTGTTTTTGTACTGCAAATGCATGTGAGTTGTACTATGTATGCATTGCGATTATTGATGGCAGTTGCAGTGGAAAGTTGGACCCAAAGTGATTATCAGTCAGTGTGCATTTATGAAAAAATAAAAGAGGGAGTGGATGTCAAGGGAGTGGGGTATCATAATCGCTGTGAGGGCATGCTGCAGCCAGTGATTAACTGTTTGTCAACCATAGAGTTTCTCAGCTGTTCGGTGGTATGTTCAATGTGCAACCCATATACGACCAATGTGGGACTGATGAAGTTTTAGATTAAATACATTGTCGGTGGGTGTCTCTGTATAAATTCCAGCAGCTGCGGCATTAGCATATTATCACACAGTTTATGCAGAGATGCAGTCATGTTGTGATTTGCATCCACTGCTGATTCAGACTCCAGCCCCATACACACTAGACGAGAAAGTAAAATATATCCTTCTGAGCAATATATTTTGCTATCTTATGTGGCAGGGACAACATAATTCCACATGAAGTGAATGTGAAACATCAGGATCAGGGTTTAGAGCAGCAGTAGAACTGATTAGTTCCGGTTTTTCTAAACTGATGGGAATCATGGTATGGCTAATTAACCCCTTCATGACAGAGCCAGTTTGTGCCTTCATGACAGAGCCCTTTTTTTCAAATCTGACATGTCTCACTTAAGTGGGGATAACTTTTTTTTGCTTTTACTTATCCCAGTGATTTTGAGATTGTTTTCTCGTGACACATTGTACTTCAAGTTAGTGGTAAATTTTGGTCGATACAGTCTGTGTTTTTTTGTGAAAAATACCAAAATATCGTGAAAAAATGGAAAATTTAGCAATATGCAAAATGTTAAATTTTCTGCTTGTGAGACAAATAATCATACCACTCAAAATAGTTAATAACTAACATAGACCATATGTCTACTTTATGTTGCCATCATTATTTCAACCCCCTTTTCATTTTTTTGGACACCAGGGGTGAAATGTAATAGGATGAGAGATTCAGAAAGTGAGAGATTTGGTAAGAAATCTCCAGTTTTTTTAAAGTGGCAATCATTGACACAGCAAAATCACACTGGTTTTGCTGTGTCAATGATTGCCACTTTAAAAAAACTGGAGATTTCTTACCAAATCTCTCACTTTCTGAATCTCTCATCCTATTACATTTCACCCTAGGAGGCTTCAAATATGACTAGCAAATTCTCAAATTTTCAAGAAAATTTCAAACACTGATTTTTTTAGGGACCAGTTCAGTTCTGATGTGACTTTGAGGGACTTGTATGTGAGACACCCCCATAAATGATGCCATTTCAAAAACTGCACCCCTCACAGTATTCAAAACAGCATTTTGGAAGTTTGTTAACCCTTTAGGTGTTTCACAGGAATTAAAACAAAGTGTAGGTGAAATTTCAAAATTTCTTTTTTTTTGCAGAGTTTCAATTTTAATACATTTTTCTAACAAATACAGTAGATTTTACTAGAGAAATGTGACTAAAAATTGATTCCCCCAATTCTTGTGTTTTCAAAAATATCCTATATGTGGCCCTAGTGTGCACGTTGACCAAACCACAGGCTTCATAATAGAAGGAGCACCTACTTGATTTTGGAGCCTCCTTTTTATGAGATTTTTTTTTAGGCACCATGTAGGTTTCTAGGCACCATAAGTGCTAAAAGTTAGGAACCTTCCCCACAAGTCACCCCATTTTGCAATCTACACCCCTCAGGGAATTCATCTAGGGGTATAGTGTACATTTCAAACCCCCAGGGGTTTCACCAATTTTGGTACAACTGGGATGTGAAAATGGAAAATTACATTTTTTTACACAAACATGCAGTTCTGGCTCAAAATTTTTCATTTTCACAAGGAATGAAGGAGACAAAGCACCCCAAAATCTGTGCCCCAATTTCTCCCGAGTACGGCAATGCCTCACATGTGACCAAAAAATACCAGTGGGGCGCATAGCAGGACTCAGAAGGGAAGGAGTGATTTTTGGATTTGGCAGCACAGATTTTGGTGGAATGAATGGTGGGTGCCATGTTGCATTAGCAAGACTCCCAAAGCACCAATACAGTGGAACCCCCCCACAAGTCACCCCATTTTGCAAAGTACACCCCTCAGGGAATTCATCTAGGGGTATAGTGTACATTTCAAACCCCCAGGGGTTTCACAAATTTTGATACAACTGGGATGTGAAAATGGAAAATTACATTTTTTTACACAAACATGCAGTTATGGCTCAAAATATTTTATTTTCACAAGGAATGAAGGAGACAAAGCACCCCAAAATCTGTGCCCCAATTTCTCCCGAGTACGGAAATGCCTCACATGTGACCAAAAAATACCAGTTGGGTGCATGGCAGGACTCAGAAGGGAAGGAGTGATTTTTGGATTTTGCAGCACAGATTTTGGTGGAATGAATGGTGGGTGCTATGTTGCACCAATACAGTGGAACCCCCCCACAAGTCACCCCATTTTGCAAAGTACACCCCTCAGGGAATTCATCTAGGGGTATAGTGTACATTTCAAACCCCCAGGGGTTTCACCAATTTTGGTACAACTGGGATGTGAAAATGGAAAATTACATTTTTTTACACAAACATGCAGTTCTGGCTCAAAATTTTTCATTTTCACAAGGAATGAAGGAGACAAAGCACCCCAAAATCTGTGCCCCAATTTCTCCCGAGTACGGCAATGCCTCACATGTGACCAAAAAATACCAGTGGGGCGCATGGCAGGACTCAGAAGGGAAGGAGTGATTTTTGGATTTGGCAGCACAGATTTTGGTGGAATGAATGGTGGGTGCCATGTTGCATTAGCAAGACTCCCAAAGCACCAATACAGTGGAACCCCCCCACAAGTCACCCCATTTTGCAAAGTACACCCCTCAGGGAATTCATCTAGGGGTATAGTGTACATTTCAAACCCCCAGGGGTTTCACCAATTTTGGTACAACTGGGATGTGAAAATGGAAAATTACATTTTTTTACACAAACATGCAGTTCTGGCTCAAAATTTTTCATTTTCACAAGGAATGAAGGAGACAAAGCACCCCAAAATCTGTGCCCCAATTTCTCCCGAGTACGGCAATGCCTCACATGTGACCAAAAAATACCAGTGGGGCGCATAGCAGGACTCAGAAGGGAAGGAGTGATTTTTGGATTTGGCAGCACAGATTTTGGTGGAATGAATGGTGGGTGCCATGTTGCATTAGCAAGACTCCCAAAGCACCAATACAGTGGAACCCCCCCACAAGTCACCCCATTTTGCAAAGTACACCCCTCAGGGAATTCATCTAGGGGTATAGTGTACATTTCAAACCCCCAGGGGTTTCACCAATTTTGATACAACTGGGATGTGAAAATGGAAAATTACATTTTTTTACACAAACATGCAGTTATGGCTCAAAATATTTTTTATTTTCACAAGGAATGAAGGAGACAAAGCACCCCAAAATCTGTGCCCCAATTTCTCCCGAGTACGGAAATGCCTCACATGTGACCAAAAAATACCAGTTGGGTGCATGGCAGGACTCAGAAGGGAAGGAGTGATTTTTGGATTTTGCAGCACAGATTTTGGTGGAATGAATGGTGGGTGCTATGTTGCACCAATACAGTGGAACCCCCCCACAAGTCACCCCATTTTGCAAAGTACACCCCTCAGGGAATTCATCTAGGGGTATAGTGTACATTTCAAACCCCCAGGGGTTTCACCAATTTTGGTACAACTGGGATGTGAAAATGGAAAATTACATTTTTTTACACAAACATGCAGTTCTGGCTCAAAATTTTTCATTTTCACAAGGAATGAAGGAGACAAAGCACCCCAAAATCTGTGCCCCAATTTCTCCCGAGTACGGCAATGCCTCACATGTGACCAAAAAATACCAGTGGGGCGCATGGCAGGACTCAGAAGGGAAGGAGTGATTTTTGGATTTGGCAGCACAGATTTTGGTGGAATGAATGGTGGGTGCCATGTTGCATTAGCAAGACTCCCAAAGCACCAATACAGTGGAACCCCCCCACAAGTCACCCCATTTTGCAAAGTACACCCCTCAGGGAATTCATCTAGGGGTATAGTGTACATTTCAAACCCCCAGGGGTTTCACCAATTTTGGTACAACTGGGATGTGAAAATGGAAAATTACATTTTTTTACACAAACATGCAGTTCTGGCTCAAAATTTTTCATTTTCACAAGGAATGAAGGAGACAAAGCACCCCAAAATCTGTGCCCCAATTTCTCCCGAGTACGGCAATGCCTCACATGTGACCAAAAAATACCAGTGGGGCGCATGGCAGGACTCAGAAGGGAAGGAGTGATTTTTGGATTTGGCAGCACAGATTTTGGTGGAATGAATGGTGGGTGCCATGTTGCATTAGCAAGACTCCCAAAGCACCAATACAGTGGAACCCCCCCACAAGTCACCCCATTTTGCAAAGTACACCCCTCAGGGAATTCATCTAGGGGTATAGTGTACATTTCAAACCCCCAGGGGTTTCACCAATTTTGGTACAACTGGGATGTGAAAATGGAAAATTACATTTTTTTACACAAACATGCAGTTCTGGCTCAAAATTTTTCATTTTCACAAGGAATGAAGGAGACATAGCACCCCAAAATCTGTGCCCCAATTTCTCCCGAGTACGGCAATGCCTCACATGTGACCAAAAAATACCAGTTGGGTGCATGGCAGGACTCAGAAGGGAAGGAGTGATTTTTGGATTTGGCAGCACAGATTTTGGTGGAATGAATGGTGGGTGCTATGTTGCATTACCAATACAGTGGAACCCCCCCACAAGTGACCCCATTTTGCAAACTACACCCCTCAGGGAATTCATCTAGGGGTATAGTGTACATTTCAAACCCCCAGGGGTTTCACCAATTTTGGTACAACTGGGCTGTGACAATGAAAAATTAAATTTTTTTACACAAACATGCAGTTCTGGCTCAAAATTTTTCATTTTCACAAGGAATGAAGGAGACATAGCACCCCAAAATCTGTGCCCCAATTTCTCCCGAGTACGGCAATGCCTCACATGTGACCAAAAAATACCAGTTGGGTGCATGGCAGGACTCAGAAGGGAAGGAGTGATTTTTGGATTTGGCAGCACAGATTTTGGTGGAATGAATGGTGGGTGCTATGTTGCATTACCAATACAGTGGAACCCCCCCACAAGTGACCCCATTTTGCAAACTACACCCCTCAGGGAATTCATCTAGGGGTATAGTGTACATTTCAAACCCCCAGGGGTTTCACCAATTTTGGTACAACTGGGCTGTGACAATGAAAAATTAAATTTTTTTACACAAAAATGCAGTTCTGGCTCAAAATTTTTCATTTTCACAAGGAATGAAGGAGACATAGCACCCCAAAATCTGTGCCCCAATTTCTCCCGAGTACGGCAATGCCTCACATGTGACCAAAAAATACCAGTTGGGTGCATGGCAGGACTCAGAAGGGAAGGAGTGATTTTTGGATTTTGCAGCTCAGATTCTGGTGGAATGAATGGTGGGTGCTATGTGGCATTAGCAAGACCCCCGATGCACGGTGAAATGATGAACCTAGTAATCCATCGATGTGTGGTATATTTTGAAACACTCCTTTATACATAGGCCGGGTTTGTCGGGGCAAGTTTCACAGTGGAAAATAGTTTCCTTTCTTATTCCCTTTTTATAGCAAACTTTGCACCTTTTTTGTGTCCTTCCCTTTCTTGCAGTGGAGGGGATTTCGTTGGGAAAATGCTGCCCTGGTACAATACGGGGGCCAGTACTAGAAGTACTGGGGCCCTCTGCCTGCTGGTTCCCAAATATTAGGCCCTTTATGACTTCCTCTTGAAAGTGCATAAATGTCCCCCTCTGGCCGGTAGAACGGAATAGCACGTAAGCGTTATACAGTGCCATCTGGATGATATACACGGCCACCTTCTTGTACCAGATATTTGTTTTCCGCAGGGCACTGTACGGCTTCAGTACCTGATCTGAAAGATCCACTCCGCCCATGTACTTATTGTAATCTAGGATACAATTTGGTTTGGAGGTGTGGGTACTGGTACCTCGTACAGGGATGGAGGTGGTACTGTCTCCATGAATTGTTGTCAGTATAAGGACATCCCTCTTGTCCTTATATTTGACCAACAACATATTTTCGGTGCATATTCCCCTGCTTTCACCCCTTCTCATTACTTGGGCAATGTGTGTTTTGGGGAGGCCTCTTTGGTTCTTGCGCACAGTACCGCAAGCTGCTGTACCTCTTGAACCAAGGGCCTTAAACAGGGGGATGCTGGTGTAAAAGTTATCCACATAGAGGTGATAACCCTTATCCAGGAAGGGGTGCACTAAATCCCAGACAATTTTGCCACTAACACCTACGAGGGAGGGGGGGCATTCTGGCGGTTCAATTCTTGAATCCTTCCCTTCATATACCCTAAACCTGTGGGTGTACCCTGTGGTGCTTTCACACAGCTTATACATTTTTATGCCATACCTTGCCCTCTTACTGGGAAGGTACTGGCGGAATTTAACCCTTCCTTTAAAATGTATAAGGGACTCGTCAATACAAATAAATTTTTCAGGGATGTATAGCTCTGCAAATTTGGCACTGAAATAATCAATGACCGGCCTGACTTTGAATAGCCGGTCAAAGGTGGGATCATCTCTGGGTGGGCACTGTGCATTATCGGTGTAATGTATAAATTTATGGATTGCCTCAAAACGAGTCCGGGTCATGGCCATACGGTAAAATGGGGTGCTGTACAGAACATCTGTACTCCAATATTGCCTAATTTGTGGCTTTTTTACTATGCCCATATGAAACACCAGACCCCAAAACGCCATCATCTCTACTGCATCTACAGGGGTCCACCTAGCAAATGATGACGTGGGGTTTTGAGCAATAAACTGCTGGGCATATAAATTAGTTTGGTCCACCATTAAATTTATAAAATCATCAGAGAAAAATAATTTGAAAAAGTCAATTTCTCTGAGACCTGTGGAATCAAATTGGATTCCTGGCATGGCCAAAAACTCAGGAACCTGGGGCTCAAAATTGTCTGGTGGTGGGGTCCATACGAGATCAATTATTGGGGGGGGGGTCTCAGCTGCTCTACGGGGGCGTCTTTGAGGGGGTCCCTCATCACCAGAGGAGGAAGAGGAGCTTAAGACGAATCCTTCAAATTCCCCGCTTGCCTCACTGGCTGTGTCAGAATCAGAGGCAAGCATGGCATATGCCTCCTCCACTGAATACATTCTTCTGGATGACTGGGATGACATTTGGGATGACATTTTTATTTTTGTGTTACTGGTAGTGAAATGTTTCAACACGTGTATAGTGTAGGGGGGGGGTACAAACTTTATTTCAACCCGGGAGGTATGTAGTGTGTTGTGTGTATGTAGTGCAGAACAAAAAAAATACTTTATACAAAAAAAAAAAAAAATGAAGGGGTTAAAAAAAAAAAAAAAATTGAAGGGGTTAAAAAAAAAAAAATTGAAGGGGTTAAAAAAAAAAAAAAAAGGTCCTGCGCCAAAAATTGAGCACAGATGTTGGTCAGTAACGTCTGTCACTGAACAGCGCTCAAAGGCAACAGGAATTTGATCAAAAAAAAAAAAATAGATCAACCCTGTGCCGAAAAAAGCTGATCAGTGATGTACGTCACTGATCAGCGCACAGTGGCCACAGGACACCCACAAAATCACAGTGTGTGTAAAAAAAAAATTAAAAAAAGACCCCACAGCACTCACAAAAAAAAAAAAAGGTGATCAGTGATGCGACACTGATTACCAGTGAGGGGCAGCAGGTGCACAACCTTTGGTGCAACTGGCAGCAACTGACAGGTATATATAAAAAAAAAAAACCTCTGCACCCCCAAAAAGTTGCTGATCACCTCAGATATAGTGATCAGCACAAAAGGCAGGGGTAGCAGACACAAAATATACACTCTCTATCACTCTCTGTCACTATCTCTCTCTATCTCTCACTATCTATCACTATCTATCACTATCTATCACTATCTATCACACTGCAGCAGCAGCACTGTCAGTTATATGTATAAAAAAAACCTGCACCCCCAAAAAGGGGGGGTAGCAGACACAAAATATACACTCTCTATCACTCTCTGTCACTATCTCTCTCTATCTCTCTATCTCTCACTATCTATCACTATCTATCACTATGACACTGCAGCAGCAGCACTGACAGTTATATATATAAAAAAAAAACCTGCACCCCCAAAAAAGGGGGGGTAGCAGACACAAATCTCTCTATCTCTCACTATCTATTACTATCTATCACTATCTCTCACTATCTATCACTATCTATCACTATGACACTGCAGCAGCAGCGACAGTTATTTATATATAAAAAACCCCTGCACCCCCAAAAAGGGGGGGTAGCAGACACAAAATATAGCTCTCTCTGTCACTATCTCTCTATCTCTCTCTATCTCTCTCTCTCTATCTCTCTATCTCTCTATCACACTGCAGCAGCAGCAGGAAGTTCCAAGAAGTCAGATCCAGGAAGCGTCCAGCACGCTACAAGCAGTGATCAGGTAATCAGGTAAGGTATTTGCAAGGATCAGGTAAGTATGAGCAAGGATCAGGTCAGTATAACGGCAGATAGGCACGGTGACCGCTCTGCACGCTACTCCAGACCGGAATGGCGTCTGCAGCGCAGTCACCGGTAGTTTAAATGTCGCGCCTTGGCTGTGATTGGTCCGTGGGTCCCACGGACCAATCACAGCCTTGGGGGCAGGTGGGGTGAGGGTGGGGTGAGGTGTCATCGTCACCGATGACCCCCTCATGCCCCCTGACGCCCGGCGGTGATTGACACCTGTGTTACCAAGCGTCCGATTCGCTGGTAACACAGGAAAACGCTGTGAATGGCTGTTCACACTGAACAGCCAATCACAGCGATCGCCGACGGGGGGGCGACATCGCAGCCCCCCCTGGGCATGCAGGGACATGTCTGCTGTCAGGGACAGCAGACATCGTCCCTCTGTCACTGCGTCTCGAGACGCAGTGACAGTTTAAAGTCATGACGTATATATACGTCATGTGTCGGGAAGTACATCCCGGCCATGACGTATATATACGTCAAATGTCGTGAAGGGGTTAACAACACCTCTGATTTCCAGTTAAATGTCTGTTTAGAGCAGAGGGTCAATGCCAGTTAGGGGCTGGGCTCAGGCTTGGGGTGTAGGAACTATGATAGGGACCTCAGGAGTGTTGTACCCACATTGTGAAGCCTGTATGTTGCCTGATGGAAAACCTGCCATGCTGTAACATGTGAATTGCCAAGCTTTCAACCCTGTACTGTATGCTGTCAACCTGCTACCAATACAACAAACTTCTTGTATCTAGTGTATGTGATCTCTGTCACACTTTTCTCATAAGTACACTCCATATTGTTAACGATGCAAACTCATGCGCATTGTCAATGACCCCCTCCCTTGTCTGAACAGTTCAGGTGAGGGAGGTCTTCATTAATTAGGGCCATTGGTTTTGTGTGTATGCACTTGACGACGCGGACACCCACCGGTCCCCTCCAC
Source organism: Crinia signifera (assembly GCF_055691185.1). NCBI lineage: Eukaryota > Metazoa > Chordata > Amphibia > Anura > Myobatrachidae > Crinia > Crinia signifera. The sequence continues at coordinate 198,938,767 of NC_139219.1, forward strand.
CTCCAATACTGTAAAGTATACACATTGGCTAGTGTGTACTTGGCTTCACAGTGAGCAATCTTCATTGACACATGAAAGCCATCAAGTTGTGAAACAATTGCATGGCGATGCATTGGGTTTAGGGCTATTTAATAAGCAATGGCTTTCTGCCTCTTTATTAAAAGAATGAGGGATATTATAAAGACCTTCTTCACTGTACGGAAGGCTAAATCCACCTTTTTCCTCAACTGCTGGATATTTATTACAACCAGCAACTGAGGCAACACCAATACCTGCTGTTTTGTCTGGTAGCAATATGGCAGCATGTAGCCGTTCTCCTACACTTGAGCCAACAACATCTGAAGTCCTTCAGCGACATTATCCAGAATAGAAAGCACATCCTTCTACAATCTAAAAACTGTTCTTTCTTTTATATCTCATCCAGAGGTTCAAAGTCCAGTGTTATCAGACTGGATAAATCAGGGTACAAGTGATTTGCACAAAACTTCAAGGGCCAGTGTTTTTATTTCAGATAATAACCAGGGAAGAAAATGTCTCCAGGGCTTTTGACTTTTAATGTCTAGTAGGCCATTTTAGGTATATCCTGTCATACTGGGGGAAAGGGGTGTGAAAAATGACTTTGTGCTGTGGGCAGATAGCTCCTCGTGTGAAGGTTGCAGGTGCCCAGATACCAGGTCCCTCTGGTGCTTGATACACCATAATCCTTTACAGACAATGAAAGAGGTCATAGCAGTAAAATGGGTTGACAATGACAACAGAGACAGGTTTTTTTTTTTTTTTTGTAACAAACCCATCTAGTAAGGCATAAATGGAGGAAGGGAAGTATTTAAAATATTTCCATGTATACACCAGAAGGAAACCTTTAACATAACTGTAATAACGCTTGCAACAAGGTGCCCACAGACTGATTAGGAAAACATTTGTTCCTATAACTACAGCCTGAGCAAACAGCTGCATAATCGACTACCTTTGTTAGGAAAGAATAGTGAACTGAAATGCATGTCTGACAGGAACGTGGGTGAGGAGGATTCAGTCAAGCCAGTCCTGCCAGCTAAAATCAGAGACCTGTGCATTAACATTAAGGATATAATCCTCTGCTTTCCAGAAGACCATTTATTAGGATTTTCGGCCTGTCCTGATTCCGTATTCCTGCAGATAACAGCAAAAAGGATTATTTCTCCAACTACTGTACATATATTTTAGAAGCAACTATCCCAGCAATCAGGCAGTTCTAGTGATATATTTTTTTACCACCACCCGCACCTACAGATGGAGCGGGAGACATCTTTGGCTGGCGCTCGCCAGATCCCTTGCACTGGCGAGCACCGGCGATAGAGACTGGGATGCGCGTGCGTGCCCAGTTTCCCGTCGGCGGGGGGGACGGGAACCCTGTCCGTCTCTGCTTCAGAGAGATGGACAGGGTTAGGCGGGGGTGTGGCAAGGCGGCGAGGACCCGGGGCGACCATCGGTGAGGCTGCAGGGACCGGGGGGAGCCCTGTTGTAAGGGGATGTGCGCGCGCGTCCCCTTACCGCGGCTGGCAGGGGATGGTGGATGGCAACTCTTCCCCCATCTTCCCCCTGCAAAGATGTCTCCCGCTCCATCTGTACCTTCCGGCGTTGGTATGCTAATGGGAACCTTTTTTACTTTTTCTAACTAACGTTGAAGGTTTAAGTGTGTCTAACATCCCCATTGCATGTTCTACAAGGATCTGAGAAGATCACTGCACATCTTCTCCAAATGTATACATAGGGGGATGATTCTGGTTGGTTTGCGAAAGCAATCTTATTCTTTAATGGACAAAACCATGGTGGGGCTGATGTAACATGTTTATAGAGAGTTAGATTTGGGTGGGGTGTGTTCAAACTGAAATCTAAATTGCAGTGTAAGATAAAGCAGTCAGTATTTACTCTGCACATAAACAAAATAATTTACCCAAGTGTAACTCTTTGCACAGGTTAAATCAGCCCCACCTGCAGTGCACATAGTTTTGTCCATTATAGAAAGAGTTTTCTTTTGCAAACCAACCAGAATCACCCCCCTAGTGTAAACATTTGGAGAACATGTGCAGCGATCTTCCCCAATTATTGTAGAAGATACAGGCCTTTTTTTCATACATTTTTACTTTTAGACATTTTTTTGGACACAACTATGCACCGATCTCATGGACCTGTGCATGGTTCTGTAAAACTCGCCTGCTAGAAGCAGGTCTATTTTTCTTGCGATTTTTGGTCATATTTACGCTGCAATATAAAAAAATCGCACCCTATTACATTTGCAATTTTAATGTTTCAAAAGAGAAAACATCTGGATGCAATCTTTGAATTGAGATTTTTTTGATCACACACTACTACAGATTGTGATATGTGCATGGGTCTGTCCAAAAAAGTGTTCTAAAGTTAATGTATATAAAAATTACATTGGGTCCCCCTCCTCCAGCATAATCAGCCTTGGGCTCATTGAGCCGGTCCTGTTTCCCCAAATGCAGAGGAGAAAACATCATGAAGTTCCCCGTATTTAAGAAACCAGCCCGGGCTCTTGGACTGGTCCTGGTTCCAAAATTTGGGGGGACAAAAAAAATGGGGTCCCCCATATTTTGGAACCAGCACCAGCTCCAACAGCCAATGGTGTTGTGCCACAGCCGTGGGACACTTTTTATACAAGGTGCCCTGGCCGTACCATGAGCACTATGGCTGGTCAGCCCTGGACAAGGTCCCTGGGGGAGTCAGAACCCCCCCCCCCCCAATAAAGGGGGTCTCCTGTCCAGTGCTGTCCCTGACACCCCAGGGCGGTGTGGACCGGGCTGATGAGTGTAAAAAAATAGATAAAAATCACATTGCTTTATACAGGAGAACTTCAAGAACCAGCATGGGACACTAATGTGACATACACCCAGAGCTGTAAAACTTTAATAAGCATCCCTATTACACTGTAATGCCATTCTACATGCTTACCTTCTCCAGTGTTGTCCCCTCTCTGCCTCTTCTCACTTGGCACTGACAGCTGAGTGTGCAGCCTCTACACTAGCAGAGACGGAGACCCAGTGATGTCTTCACATGTTCAGTTACATTTTTGATTATATTCACTTACAATTTTGACCATGTGCTATTTGGCCTAGAGCCAAATACACTGGACACATAGACATACAGTAGTCAACTTTGTCTTAGCTGCAGTTTATCTCTCCTTGTGATACCGACTTTGCGGGCCATCCATCGGTATTGAAGCAGGGTTAACACTGTGCAATTTTGGCTAACCTACTATTTTGTCATAATCGTAAGCCAAAATCGCACCGTGTGTACACAACTTTAGGTAAATATGTAAATTAAAATTTCTAAAAGTGTGGTATGTTAAATCCCATTAGTCTGTTATATAGAATGTAAAGCAAACAATCACCAACTACTGTAGAACCTCAGTATCATTATGTAGTCAATAAAACAATTGACAGTGTACTACTAGATCGTTGTCTTCTCTTTGAATCATTTATTTCCCCTTTTGACCTACATGAAGAACTTTATTATGATTCATTTAGTTGGAAATTTGAACTAATGTACAGTACTCCTTTTTACACATTCATTAATAAAAAATATAATAATATTATCATTCAAATTGAATTTTAAACTGTTAGTTCAGTTTGCTTTCAGAAGTATATCTTTTCATGGTTAGAACTATTTATGTAATTAAATTAAGCAACCGTTAGTACTTTCTAAGGCAGATTTGTACATGTTTAATATTTAAATCATAATCATAATATTATTTGGAAAGGGGGAGTAGGGTACTTGGACTGTACGTTATAAGTTTAAATATAAAAAGAGGTGCTTTCTTAATTGTAGTTTTTTATAAGTGGAGAGGTTGCTTACAGCAAACAATCAGGTTATACCTAACATGTATGCTTCTAAAAGGTAGTAGCTATTATCTGATTGGGTTTATGGGGGACATCTCCACATCTTAAAAACCTGAACCTTTGTAAATATACCCCTTATACCATGCATTCTTTTTATTTCCATACCAGGTGCTTCTCATGTGCTAGAAGCACCATTTCTCCTGTCACCAGTGCCTCTTGATGTGCCACTTCCAGGGTTTGTGGCATATTCAACATGGGAAGAGGATGACACCACTATAATCCTCACTCCCATGGAGGCTACGCTCATTGTGTCACTACCACAGCAGCAGAAACCACCACCACTCATCACATGGGACACTGATTATAGTGTGGAGGAACTAGATGTGTCCTTCTAACATTTTTGGGAGCAGCTGGTCTTTATGGACTGCCAAACCAGCCAGCTGGACTATATTGGGTCGCTATTGCAGAGGTAGATCTGAACAGCGATGGTGGCATAAAGCAAACCCTCTGGGGTGGCCTGTTCAAAATCACAGGGCTCTGCAAAGTAGCAGAGAAGCGATCAAGTCTGAATATCCTCTTTGTGTAAACAATTGAGTTAATATGGCTTATTATAATGATCGTTTACATTTACAAATGTGTCCTTTTGATATAATACTGTAAATGTATGAGCTTCCAGGATGTGGCAGGAAGTGATGTCTTTGCCATACATGCTGGGAAGTGCCTGATTGCCTAAAGTCAGTTTAGTTACTGTATGTTTGCGAGCCTGAGTGAACACTCTCTCTCACTACTGAAGTTGTTGCTTCAGTCCTTCTAGACTCACATTTACAATGACCATGTCAACATTGTGAATATCAATGATACTATTGACAGTTCAACCATGTTGACATTCTGAATGTCCTCATTCAGTTCATGTCAACAATTGTGTCAACATTATGAATGGCAACATACTAAATACCTGATAAATTATTAAGTGCCACATTTCAAGCCATCTTTGGGGTTTTGGCCACAGGATTTTAAAAGCGCAATAGTATTAAATAGAAAACAAATAATATTTTAGATATGCTTTAATACTATTGCCCCGTCAAATACAGCAGCGGAATCTGTTGAAGACAAGACAGCTATGAAAGCGTTCCACAGTAATTTTAGCCCCACATCTGGCTGGATGTTTGCAATTACTGGCCAGTTCCTCAGAGGCATGTTGTTCGAACACAATGGGCGAATGAACATCTCAATATCTTGCCGTTATGGATCCCTTTATGCAAACAGGCACATCAAGTATCAATAAGGTCATTATATTTTACAAACGAAACAGATTGAAGTGCAGAGAATGCTGTAAGTCACATATCGGTATGTAAGTTTAAAGATGCTTGTGGTATTTTACAGCCTCATTGTAAGCAATTGAAATGCCTTTATTAAAATAATTCATGCTGCAAACGCTTTATGAACCCTAGATAATTTTCCAAGCAATTAATAATGTGCAAAATTGTAGACTAGCAATTTACATTACAATTTGCTTACAAAGCAGAATAGTATTCTTTGGGGTCAACTGAAGCAAAGTGATGTTTTAAGTACCAAGATTTACTATCATATTAATACTGGCATATGCTAATTGTTGATGTTCTTAGCAGTTAATTTGCAAAATTGTGCGCAGTTCTCTAAGGAGTGTATGCTATAGCATTTTACTGTGCCAATATAGCAGCTTATAAAAGTATTTTGCTGAGATCCTTTGGGATATTTATTCTTGAATAATGATTAAAAGCATTACAATGTATAGATTAAGCATTCATATTGTAAAAGTGGTTTAGGCATAAATAAAATGATTAAATTAAAGTAGATGAAAAATGGACTGTCTTGAATACAAATTGAAGTCAGTTATGGACACAAATTTCATGCGTTATAATGCAATTTAGGAACAATCTGCCTAAGCAGCCATTAGCCCTAATCTCAATAGGTTTTAACTTAGCTGCTTCCACCAAAGTAATACTGGACTTTTGTGAGTTTGAGGATTTCCATTAATATTTTTTATAATAGGTTTGTCTACGTATTAATTTATTAGATTTTTCTTTTTTTACTTTATGATAGCATACAGTACACTGAATGTACATTAGGATGCAGGATATGAGCATATACTTATATATTAGTTGGCTTCACTTTGAGTCTTTATCATCCATACTCTCATTGGGTCAATTATACTAAGGGGGGTATTCAATCTGGCATTCCGACTTTCATAACATCCCGAAAGTCGGAATCCCAGGTTGTTTTCGTTTCACTCGAAAACATTGGGCTTGCCGGTGAAAACGGCCTCGGTTTATTGAAAAACGGACGAGAATTTCACAATCTGCGGCCATTTCCAACAAAACAGATCCGACTACATTTAAAGTTAAATCTGTTTTGTCGGAATCCACCTTCACTGCTGTCAGAAATGGCAGCATTGAATAGGCAGCAGTCACTATTTCCCCTGTTGGAAAGATTGAATACCCCCCCTAAGCCTTGAAAACAGTCAGCCTTTAACTGGCTTTTCTCAAACACAGCCTGTGGCATGGCAGTTGGGAGCTGATTGGCCGATACTTTATCACTCTTTTATCCCTTTTCAAGCTTAACTCATTAAGCCCATTAACCCTTTAAGTGTTTTTCCATGTAGGAGACACACTTGGGTTATCAGCAGATACTGTTTTTTGCCTGTTTCCATGGGTCTACTCAGACTACTACACGTAGATGGGCAGTTATTGGGCTTAAGTTATAGCACTGTGGCCTTAGTACATAGATGGATTTAATGTTATTATTTAATTATAATCATAAATAGAGCTGTGCTGACCCTATTATTAATACAGTAGAGCATCAGTGTATTGTTGCTATAAAGTTTGCATATGGATACAGTTTTGAATACACCACCCCTAATCTCAAGAGGGATTAAAAGGTTGTGATCAGTGGCGGAACTATGTAGGTATTCATAGGCCCCATCGCAAAAGTTTGTAAGTACCCCCTATTTAGCAACTGATGGTGATAAATGTATGTAAAACATATTACAGTAATGATGGGCCACCTTCAGCTCTGGGCAGCTGCACCCCTTGCACCTATAGTAGTTACGCCCTTGGTTGTGATGGTCTTTGAAACTAGAGCTGATATTGGTTGGGCTGCTCATTGTCCATGTACTAAAATGTGGGTGTCCGATTAGGGCAGATACAAATCTGTTCTACAATTCAAAATACCTATTGTTTATCAATAAACAGATGTTCACTTGTATTACATTATACAGTAATAACATTGTGTCACATAGTACATTACAATATAATTTCATGGATAGTATACAGCAGGGGTGGGGAACCTCCGGCCCGCGGGCCGGACACGGCCCCCGCACCCAGTTTGCCCGGCCCGCCTGCCCGCTCGCCGACATGAATGCAGTGCTTACCCTCCAGTTGGAGGTGATGCGCAGCCCGCCCGGATACGAGGAGAGCAATGCAGCAGACGCGACGGCCGGCCAACACTGCGGCCGTGGGAGGTGATGCGCCAGCCAATCCCTGCGGGCGGTAGGGAGTCGGGACTCTCGCGATTATTGTGATGCGCCCGCCATGCACTGCATGGGCGGGAGGCGGGAGCATCAGCCCCAGCAGCAGCAGCAGCAGCAGCCTCCATCAGCCGGACTCTGCCGGAGACCAAACGGTAAAAAAAAGTAAATGCTGCTGCTCTTGTGCCGCTCCTCTCACCCAACTACTCCCTTCCCCAGTGACTGAGAGATCCAGGGGTTGTCATTTACCCCTGGATTCACCCCCATACAGGTTTATGTGATTATCTCTGATTATCATAATTAGAGATAATCACATAAACCTGTTTGGGGGGTGATTGTCACTTTCTCCACACTGCCGCTGCCCATGTGTCCGTGTGTATAATGCCCACATCTATATGCCGCTGCCCGTGTGTCCGTATGTATAATGCCCACATGTATGTGCCGCTGCCCATGTGTCCGTATGTATAATGCCCACATGTATGTGCCACTGCCCATGTGTCCGTATGTATAATGCCCACATGTATGTGCCACTGCCCATGTGTCTGTATGTATAATGCCCACATGTATGTGCCGCTGCCCATGTGTCCGTATGTATAATGCCCACATGTATATGCCGCTGCCCGTGTGTACAATGCCCACATGTCTGTGCCGCTGCCCATGTGTCCGTATGTATAATGCCCACATGTATATACTGCTGCCCGTGTGTCCATATGTATAATGCCACATGTATATTCCGCTGCCCGTGTGTACAATGCCCACATGTATGTGCCGCTGCCCATGTGTATAATGCCCACATGTATGTGCCGCTGCCCATGTGTATAATGCCCGCATGTATATATCACTGCCTGTGTGTATAATGCCCACATGTATATGCCACTGCCCATGTGTTTAATGCCTGCATGTATATACCGATGCCCGTGTATATAATGCCCACATGTATATATCGCTGCCTGTGTGTATCATGCCCACATGTATATACCGCTTCCCGTGTGTATAATGCCCAAGTGTATATGCTGCTGCCCATGTGTCATGTGTATTATGCCCGCATTTATATATCGCTGCCTATGTGTATAATGCCCACATGTATATGCCGCTGCCTGTGTGTATAATGCCCACATGTGTATATACCGCTGCCCGTGTGTATAATACCCGCATGAATATATTGATAATTTTTATATGGCCCCCGAAGGATTTTATAAATATCTATATGCCGCTGCCCGTGTGTCCGTATGTATAATGACCACATGTATGTGCCGCTGCCCATGTGTCCGTATGTATAATGCCCACATGTATGTGCCACTGCCCATGTGTCTGTATGTATAATGCCCACATGTATGTGCCGCTGCCCATGTGTCCGTATGTATAATGCCCACATGTATATGCCGCTGCCCGTGTGTACAATGCCCACATGTCTGTGCCGCTGCCCATGTGTCCGTATGTATAATGCCCACATGTATATACTGCTGCCCGTGTGTCCATATGTATAATGCCACATGTATATTCCGCTGCCCGTGTGTACAATGCCCACATGTATGTGCCGCTGCCCATGTGTATAATGCCCACATGTATGTGCCCAGAGGCGTAACTAGAACTTTGCAGGCCCCATAGCAAATTTTTAAAAGGGGCCCCCCAACCGTTATCATTACGAGAGAGAGAGGAGTGGGTAAGAGAGATAAACAGTAAAAGACAGACGGTTTTCATGGAAAAATTGAGAAAGTGTTAGGGAGAGAGAAATAGAGGCACAAGAGCAAGCAGGGGGTAGAGGCATAGATGGACAGATAGATGAGGGGGGGGGGCATGGATGGCTATATAGATGAACAGAGTACCATATGGGGCATAGACAGACAGACTGGAGGGGCGACAGACAGAGAGGAGGTGGCATAGACAGACAGATGGATGGAAGGAAGGAAGGAGCATACATGGAAGGAAGGAGCATAGGAGGATGGGAGGGAGCATATATGGATACATTATAGGGGACTTAGAAAGGTGGATGGGGCAGGAGGGGGCATAGAAAGACAGACAGATGGAAAGAGCATAGACAGATGGATGGGAGGGGCATAGATGGGTGGGTGGGGACATATTGTGGGTGGTGGAAGGGCAGGAGGGGGCACAGCCAGACAGAGACAGAGCACTATATTTTAAACAGCAATTTACCAGGTAGTTTCCGCAGAGGCTCCAGGCTGTAGCAGGGCTTTGTCCATGATGTGGATAGAGCTGCTGGAGTAGCAGGACCCAGCAGATACGTATCATTACTGCAGCCTCACCACTGCACCAGCAGCCTTAGCTCTCCTACAGGCTGGACGGCCCCCTCCCTTGCATAAGCTTCTCCTGCTCCCCTTCTTTGGCTTCTCCGGCAGCAGCCTCGCCTCTCTCCAGTCTCCATGACTTCGGCACCGCCTTCCCCCTGCAGCGCAACCTCTCTTCCCCTGCCGCCGCAGGAGATTCTCTCCCTGCTCCTCTGGTTCACCCGAGTAGGAGACTCTATACCACCGTCCCCTCCTGCTTCAGCAGCAGCCTTGCCCACTGTCAGGTGCCTACTCTAGCGGCGCTGGTGGTGTGCGGCTGACAGACTGTATAATTAGTAATTACAATCAGTCAGCCGCGCACCACCAGCGCCGCTTCCGGATTCTGAATCCGTCAGCACTGCTTCCACTCCACCCACCATCGTTACCTGGCCTGCGGTAGCAGGGATAAGTATATGAAATGTAAATTTTTTTTAGAGGGTGCAGGGGATTGCCTTGGGCCCCCCCCCGAGCCGCCGGGCCCCATAGCAGCTGCATCCCCTGCACCTACTATAGTTACGCCACTGTATGTGCTGCTGCCCATGTGTATAATGCCCGCATGTATATATCACTGCCTGTGTGTATAATGCCCACATGTATATGCCACTGCCCATGTGTTTAATGCCTGCATGTATATACCGATGCCCGTGTATATAATGCCCACATGTATATATCGCTGCCTGTGTGTATCATGCCCACATGTATATACCGCTTCCCGTGTGTATAATGCCCAAGTGTATATGCTGCTGCCCATGTGTCATGTGTATTATGCCCGCATTTATATATCGCTGCCTATGTGTATAATGCCCACATGTATATGCCGCTGCCTGTGTGTATAATGCCCACATGTGTATATACCGCTGCCCGTGTGTATAATACCCGCATGAATATATTGATAATTTTTATATGGCCCCCGAAGGATTTTATAAATATCGAAATGGCCCTTGGTAGAAAAAAGGTTCCCCACCCCTGGTATACAGTATATGAGCCCAATATTCTCAAAAAGATTTCAGATGACATAGCATATTATTGTAGACATAGAAACATAGAATTTGACGGCAGCTAAGAACCACTTGGCCCATCTAGTCTGCCCCTTTTTTTAAACATGTTACCTCAAATCATATTTGATCCTTATTTTTTTGTAAGGATATCAATATGCTTATCCCAAGCATGTTTAAATTGTACTACTGTATTTGCGTCCACCACCTCTGATGGTAGGCTATTCCCCTTATCTACTACTCTTTCTGTGAAAAAATTCTTCCTCACATTTCCCCTGAATCTTCCTCCCTCTAGTTTCAGTGCATGTCCTCGTGTTCTGTTGCTCCTCTTCCTGTGAAGAATGTCTCTCACCTGTACCTTGTTAAAACCCTTGATATATTTGAACGTTTCTATCATGTCCCCCCTTTCCCTTCTCTGCTCTAAAGTATACATATTAAGATCTTTTAGTCTTTCCTGGTACGTTTTGTGATGTAGGCCATGCACCATTTTAGTTGGTCTTCTTTGTACAGTCTCTAATGTATTTATATCCTTCTGGAGATATGGCCTCCAGAACTGAACACAATACTCTAGGTGAGGTCGTACCAATGACCTATACAGTGGCATTATCACTTCTTTCTTTCTACTGCTGATACCTCTCCCTATGCAACCAAGCATCTGACTTGCCTTCTTAATTGCTTTGTTACATTGCCTACCTGCTTTTAAGTCCCCTGAAATAGTGACACCTAGATCCCTCTCTTCCTCAGTAGTTTCCATTATAGTGCCATTTATACTATATTGAGTCTTTGGATTTCTGAGACCCAAGTGCATGATTTTGCATTTTTTGGCATTAAACTGTAGTTGACATTCTCTTGACCATTTCTCTAATCTACCTAGATCCTCAATCATTTGTTTTACCCCTCCTGGTGTGTCTACCCTGTTGCATACTTTTGTGTCATCTGCAAAAAGGCACATTTTACCCTCAATTCCATTTGCAATATCACCAATAAAGATATTAAAAAGCACCGGTCCAAGTACAGATCCCTGGGGTACTCCACTTGTAATCTTTCCCTCCTTTGACTGTACTCCGTTTACTACAACTCTCTGTTTTCTGTCCTGCAACCACGCTCTTATCCATTCAACTATCTTAGAATCCAATCCCAAGCTTTCAAGTTTATTTAACAGTCTGCGATGTGGGACAGTGTCAAAAGCTTTACTAAAGTCTAGATAAGCTACATCTACAGCCCCACCTTGATCTATTACTTTAGTCACCCAGTCAAAAAAGTCAATAAGATTTGTTTGACATGATTTTCCCCCAGTAAACCCATGCTGTTTTGGATCCTGTAAATTGCTGGTTTTAAGATATTCTACAACTCTTTGTTTTAAGAGTGTTTCCATCAACTTCCCTACTACTGATGTAAGGCTCACTGGTCGATGGTTGCTTACCTCTTCTTTGCTTCCACTTTTGTGCAGTGGGACTACATTCGCTGTTTTCCAGTCCTCTGGGATTATGTTCTGATGTATGTTTTCTGAATCCTATTGAATTACAATTTAAGCTAATGTTCATTAAAATGATTCCCAGTAATGTAAGGAAATGAAACCAATACAGAATCAAACATATGTTACACATAATATAATTGGGAAGCTCCATGTCTTGCATATAGTATATGCCACATCTCTGTGGTTCCTATATACAACAAAATCATTCTGGCTATTTATACAACAAAACCATTGTAACTGTTCCAAAGCTTTACAACCTATAAGGCCTGAATCAGCTTGGATCAAATAGGATATTTTGCTTGCAACTTGCTGGGCAATACGAGGACCGTAGACGCCAAGGAAACTTAGTGTATCAGTTGATAGACACATCACTTTACTAAGATGTGAATTGAAGATTGGATGTTGCCCATAGCAATCAATCAGATTCTGCATCTTATTTATTGAGCACCTTCTAGAATATAATAGATGGAATCTGATTGGTTCCTATGGGTAACATCCCATCTTCAATAGAACTCCCATGATAGTAGATTTACCCCATCATGCTTACTTCCCTTCAAAGTTGAAAGATATCCAGCAGTGCCACCAGCTCAGACCTGGCAGAAACCAGTGGGACCCAGGTACACATCTACTTTTTGGGCAAGTCTAGCCAGAAGTCTTCATGGAAGAAAATCAGCAAAAAGGCATACCAAATCAGTAAGATAAGATTATTTTCAAATTCATATTACTATTACTTGTCTGCAGAATTATATATATATATATATATATATATATATATATATATATATATATATATATATATACACAGAGAGGTAGATGTCAGCGGCAGGTTAGGTCTCTAATATATACACTCCCTATGATAAGGGTGTCAGCTCTGTCCAAATGTAGGCGGTGGTGAGTCGACTATAGATAAGGTAATTAAATGGTATGTGGTAATTGTTTGGACAATGGCGATCTACTGTATAGTGTTTGGACCTATTAATGAGACCAGATATAAATTAAATATATATACAGTATATATATATATATATATATATATATATATATATATATATATATATATATATATATATAAGGAAATGTATTATTAACAAAGAGAAAAAGGTAAAAAAAATTGGTACATGTACAGTATATATATATATATATATATATATATAAATGGAGAAGGTGCGGCACTCGGCGATGCAACGAAATAAATCACGGAGCCAGAAATGTGGACAACGTTTCAGTTGTATTACACAACTTTTTTCAAGTCAAACATACATACAAGTGATAAGTAACATACCTTTATAGAAGACATGCAAAACCTAAGTGAACAGTGCTGGACGGCGCCGGGCAGGACACAGCGTCAGTCCGGGAGCCGCCACTAGTGATGACGTCATTGCGCAGCCGCGTCATGCACGTCAGTTCAGTGTACCCTATCACCATGGAAACTGGTGTGGGAACAGAATAAACAAAGACAATCATTAATAATAAAGCACGAAATACTGTAAAACATCATAAAATACGCAAATACAGACATGGGAGTAATACAGGACACATACACAAATCGGCAGAATCAGGTATCAAACGTGTGCAAAATTAGCGAAAACATGCGTAAGAGAGCATTTCATTGAGCCCTTTAGGGGCAATAACATCTAATTGATGAATCCACTTAGCTTCGCATTGACAGTATTTCGTGCTTTATTATTAATGATTGTCTTTGTTTATTGTTCCCTTTGTGAAGGCACCGGACACAGTATCCAGCATCATTGGGAGTGCCTGACCTGCTGCTCTTTATATATATATATATATATATATACTTTTATACAAATATATAATCAATAAAATGATCTATACCAAATTCTAAAAAACGTCAGGTAATGAATCAGAAAGCAATTTAAAAAACAGTAAAATAAGATGAGGTAAAAAGGCTTAGCTGATAATGCAGTAAGGTGGATCAGAAGTGGCCCAACATGTTTCATCTCAACAGACTTTCCAGTCCCAGGAAGTCAGTTGAAACGAAGCATGTTGCACTGGTTCCACCACGGTAGACCATTGGGAACAGAAGAGAGTGTCTCACCACTGTTCCCACCCTATAGACCAGCGTTTTCCAATCAATGTGCCGTGGCACACCAGTGTGCTATGAGCTGTTCTCAAGTGTGCCACCAGATCTAGAGTCCACACCAGTTTACAGCCACTACCAGTTCAACTGTTTTTCACTGGTCTCTTGTTTTCAAGTGAGGGCCACCTGTGGGGACCAGTGTGATTGTTTTGTTTTTTCATATGGGGCCAAAAGGTTTTTTGTTTTTTTCCTGTGGGGGCCAATGTGTTTTTCCCCGTGGGGGTCTGATGGTGTGCCTTAGCCATTTTCAAATCTAGTTTGGTGTGCCGTGAGTTGAAAAAGGCTAAAATGTATGAAATATCGACAATGTATAGGTAGACACCCTATCGTCGACACACATTAGGTCAACAGGTACAAAAGTTTGACTGTGCTTAAAATTGACATGCACGAAAGGTCGACCTGGTTCAAAAGGTTAAAGTGAAAATGGTCAGGATAAAGATGGAATACATGATTTTTATAAATTTTAAGGGATAGGGTTAGGTTGTGGCACTAAATAGAGGGTTAGTGTTAGGCTGCGAAGTAAATGGTTAGGGTCTGGCACCGGGATGGGCAGTTAGGGTAGGCACAAAGGGGGAGGTTAGGCACTTGAGGGAGGGCTAACATTAGATTTGGTCTTAAATAATATTGCCTATTTTGAGTGCAACATTTTCATGTCGATCTTTTGAATCTGTGAATCTTTTGTACCTGCTGACCTCTTGCCACACAGGTATATTTCAGTAATGGCATGTTGACACAACTAAGTGGGAATGCCAGAAAAAATGCTAGGCATGTCAGAAATAATGCAGAAAGTCTCAAGAAAAATGTAGGCGTGCCCAAGCGTTTTAAGGGTGGGTTAGTAACAACTCCAGAGTAAGTCTCTGGCCTCTCCTAGCTTGCAATAACTGGTGCCCAGTGGAAAAATCATTCGATAACGAGCCTCTAATGAAGGGTGGACGTTTATGCTATGCGGCGATGTCTCCACAAGTACAGTATATACATCCATTTGCATGGCATACACATTAATTCACGAGGCAGGATATAACTATAGCGGGGCAGTGTTTACCTCATCACACCCATGCATTGAGGTCTGAATTAAAGTCTTATGTCCATAACTGTTTTGTTAATACAAAAATGTCTCTACTATTTTTTTTTCTTCTTTTTATTACTATTATTAGTACACATAGCTCTTAGCAACTGTACGGGCCAACATGTACCAGTACAAATTACTTTTTATTTTTTTATTCGATTTTTTATGGTATTCTACTTGAGCCTTATGTTTGTAATTTTTTCCCTATATGCGGTAAGTGATTCATTGGGTTATACTGTATATCACAACAGTCAATAATTAAAAACAAGAGAGCAGACAATGCTAAATAATATTTTTTAGTTGCACATAACTGCTTGGTTACAGCAGCTGGAGATCAGCAGCAATCCTTAATTTTTATAACAGTGCTTCATTTGCATAATATCACCATTCCTTCTGCTATGACAAATGTGATATATTGCATATATTATCACCTAAATGCTTCTGGTAACAGTAGTCACTTTATTGATTTTTATGAAGCTGCATATGCAGCATTAACCACCACTTTCACTCCTATGAATTGTGTATTCATAGCCGCGGAACTGAAATGAAACACATACTATTATTAATAAACCTTTTCAGATGTTTATTTATATATATTTTAATGAGTATTTGTCTATTTATTATGTTTATGATAAGTTGCATAATGCCAGCAGTAATGTGTTTAGTATTCAACATCTTTCACTTTTTATAATCACTTTTTACAATAAAGTTGCTGTATATTAGCCAGGTCCTATCTTCTAGATAACAACCGTGCCTGGTCTGTCATGACTCTGAAACAGACTGGTGCTGAAGGGAGTGTGCATGTCCCCTCCTCTCCAACACCTCCCAACTGAGTAAAGGGGCTATTCTCCCTCGTGGGGGTCCACGAGGGAGAATAGCCTGACAGGGGCTATTCTCCCTCGTGTTGGTCCACGATCCCCACAGTACAGAAGGAGAATCAAACCTGTGGCGAGCCTTCCACCGCTTCTTTGCTTTTGACCCCCTTGTTGGAGTACCGGCAGTTGGGACTCCCGACTGTTGGGCCGGCATACCACACCCGTAAAGGGGAGGGCAGCAGTGAGGCTGGGATACTTGTGATAGATGTTGTAGCCGGGTGAGTGTAAGGGAGGAAGGAGAGGGTTACTTCATTATTACACTAATGCAAAACAAAGAAACATGGAGGGCTGGGGCGCTTGACATTATGCCTTTTTCCCCATGCAGCTTTATTTAGGTGCATTTCAGACAAGATTTTGCACAAGGGTCATTGTAAGAATATGGTGCAATAAGAGGAGCTTATTTTCTCCCTTTTGCTCCTGTCCCTTTACTGCACTCTCATTAATAATTTCATCTGTACAGTATAGAGTAATTTCCAGAGATTCTTATAGGGCTTGGATAGAAATCAACAAAATATTTAAGAATAATAACCATAAATATATTTACATTCCATTATGGATTCATTATTTTTTTTACACATTGTTTGGATAACTTAATTAGACTTAATACTACAAGGGTATTCTGGTTGTTAGACTTCCTCTTAAGCTTCCTGCAATTGAAAAACAACTATGGACTATGGATTACTGTATTCTAACTTATTTATATATCTGTAAATACTTCATTACACGTAATCTCAATTGCCTCTTCATCAGGTCTTACTCAAGATCATTTAGATTCTCTATTGGCCGTTTCTCTCTCATAAGTTTAGGATCTGATTTTTGTATTCATGGGCCAGATGTACTAAGCCTTGAAAAGTGATGAAAAGGAGAATGATAAACCACCAATCAATCAGCTCCTACCTGTCATTTTTCAAACACAGCCTATAGCAGCTGATTGGCTGGTGGTTTATCACCCTTCATTTTATCACTTTTTAAAGCTCAGTACATCTGGTCCCATATCTTTTAGATTTCGATGAGATGTTTAATGGGCATCCATGGGTCATAGTTGGACGGGGGAAGTTCCTACCATGACCATGTTATTAAACAACTAAAATCACACAGATATAATATTTTCACTTAAAATAATCCATACAGTTGTATCTCTTCAGCTCTCATTAATAGGACTTTCCTCCTCCGTAGCATTTTAATTGCTTCTGATGCTCCTTGTTCCCTGTTTTCCAATAACTTTTAGAGACCCTGACTCTGTGTGCTTGCTCTTTGTTGGTTACAGTAGTGCTACACTATCTTCTCCTCCATGTAACTTACCTCTCTTTGACTCTCAAGATACAGGGCCAGATGTATCAAGCTTCAAAAAGTGATAAAGTGGAGAGTGATAAACAACCAGACAATCTGCTTCTAACTGCTGCGCTACAGACTGGGGTTTTAGATGCTGAGTGGCTGGTCGTTTATCACTCTCCACTTTATCACTTTTTGAAGCTTGATACATCCCACAGTGAGTTCACCAACTGCCACCTTCAGTCTGCCTGGCTACATAGTCTATCCGATTATTGGTGTGCAATGTTACGATAATGTCAAATGATGATATGGCATCTTTTACAGTGTATATACCCTGCACAGTGCTGCAGATATGTTGTGCTGTGACTGTGGACCACATATATCCACCAACCAGTCAAATATATAAAATTTAATTATGTCACCAGGATATCCTGCAAGTTTATGGTCACTGCTCTGTCTACTGTAGTAGCACAATAGCTAGTTACTGTAGGTTGTTAGATTTCTCTGTCACTCCAATTGTGTCTGTAAAAAATGTCCCTTTCCCACATTTGTGTCAAGCTTCGTCTCTCTTCCCTGTCTGGGCAAGTCTCACTACAATCTACTTCTCTAGTCGGCCATACTTTTGCCTGTGCCGGTCTCTTCCCCTTCTCCTGCTTGTGCCGGTTTCTTCCCCTTTTCCTGTCTGTGCCATTCTTTTTTCCATCACCTTTCCGTATCTGTCTTTTTTCCATCTGACTCACATTTTCTCCATTTCCTCTTTCTTCTAAGTTTATTTCCCTCTGCATACCCTTATGTGGCCCCAAGGCATCAGAGCCTGCATATGGGCCCCCTATTTCTGCTTCAATCTGACAGATCGAAGGCAGTTCCTCGCTACTCAATGCAGCATCTTCCCTCTCACCCCCACACACCGTGCCCCCACAATCCTTCCCTCCCTCCTGGCCGGTGTTTGTACCCGGCGGCCGTCGATATCGAATTGGAAATGACAGCCGTCGGGACGGGCTATGTGTACATGGCATAAGTCTTTGGCAAATATATCAATGTTACATTGTCTCTAATTTACAACAGGGAGGTATCCCTTGGCTCAGTGGAACTCACTGTCAGCCTTCATGTATCCTGTAGCAGACTTCAGCGATGCCTCGTTCTTTATACAATGGGCCCGATTCAGACCTACTCACTGGGCTGCGAGGGTTCGGAGCCCAGCGAGCAGGTAGCTGCCGCTCTGTCAGGCGCACGTCCCTCACCCCTGTGCATGGCTGTGAACACGTATGCAGCCTTGCACACAGGAGAAAAATCAGCCACCAAGGAACGGTGTGATCCAAGACTAACTTCGGTGCTGTGAGGGCCATGGAAAAAATTAGGCCGCTAATGACATCAGTGGCCCTCTCTCCCAATGGCCGTGAAATGCCGGCAGCATGTCCCAAATGCCTGCAGGGTGTCAATCACCCTGCACACAGCGAGCAAATGCTAGCCTTCACTCACTGCCTTCAAGCACTTGGTTTGCGTATGCGCACTCTATATTGTGCGCATGCACGGTCGTATGATTTTCGCTCGCACTGCAGATTTGCAGCATGTGCAATATTTCTTACAAAAGAGTCCCATGTGCAACACACACTGCACACTGCAACCATTATAATACACCAATTTTGACAATGCACCTACTGACTGGTGGAGTAAGGGACAGCCCACATATCTGATGGTTTCCTTCTGCAGAATAAAAATATTCAAATGTTAATTCAATCTTAAAATATTAAATAAGCTAAACATAATAAGTCGGACAGATCCTTTCATGTCTAAAACTATTAAATTCTGCAAAGAAGTCATTACGAAGAATAAATTCATTGAAGCTATGTCATGATGATAAGTGAAGTTGTAGTCACATCTATATTAAATTCTGTCTAGCATTACATTTCAGTGGTTATAGTGACATAAATTAATTTTACAAACTCCACAATCTTTATTATTTTTAAATACAGTATTTCATTTCTATTTTAACATTTTTTTAAATTCCAAAATAAAAAAATCCTTATACACTGCTGCTTTTCATACATACTGTATCCTTTCAGCCATACCATGGTAACAGATGAAGCACTCTGTCATGGCGATAACCAATTAATAATAGTTTTCTTTTGAAGATGGAGTTAGCTATTGGGGTGCAGCTCTATTTCATACAATATATTACTGTAGTTTGCTACGCCCATTATGGGGATGGTGATACTATAATGATCAGTTATCAATTTCCTTTTCAGTGAACATTTTTATTAATTAGGTATCAGAACTTTGTTCAGCCACTTTCTCTTGGTGTTAATGGCTTTTTATATGCTGTGTCCTGTTGATTTGACCATTCCTGTTTCTGACCGTGGCTTGATCTCACCAATTTCATATTGATTACTGTCTCTAATACCACCTTGCTCCCTCCATTTTTGGACTGATTACTGACTCTGGCTTGCAGTGCCGGATTACCAAATAGGCAGAGCAGGCACCAGCCTATGGGCCACATGCCTTTTTTTTTGGGGGGGGGGGCTACAACAATGGATGAACATAATATTAATTTGATATCGAAATAAAATTGCAAACAAGCTTTCTTAATATGTTTCTAAAAGATAGAAAAAAAATGATCAACTCAAAGAAACAAAAAAAGTTTAAAGACTCGATAAAGAAAATACTGTATTTAGCACCAATACTTCTGAACTCCTTCCAATGAGGTACAACAATAGAGATATCCTGGGGGAAATGGCTGATGCCAATCTAGTCACAGGGCAGAGATGTAATATGTGTTCAAAACTATAGACAAATTGCCCTATTAAAAACATACATAATAATATATGGGACACGTCTACTGTAATGGATATAAATTATAAATCATCAAAATTTTCCTTCAGCAATTCAATCAAGGATGATCATTGTCACCAATCATTTTTGTGTTATCCATAGAGCCCTTGACAGAAACCATATGGAAAGCATTCTCTTTAGAAGGCCCCTTTGATAAATAACATACAACACAAAACCCTTTTATTTGAATATGATGTGCTCTTATTCCAGACCAATCCAAAAAAAAACATTTCCCTGGCCTACAGTAATTGATATTCTAGATTACTATACAAAAGTTTGATACTATAAACTAAATAAAAGCATATGGAGGTACTGTACTTACTATAAATATAAAATCACAGGTAATATTGAATGATTAATATAAATTTAATTTGAAAACTAAAACAATAAAATATTTAGGAATAAATTTAGGGGTTAAAAAAGAAAATGCAATAGAGTATCATTATTCCCCTCTTCTAAAACAACTTAATAAAAAGGTAAAAGACTGGATGAACTATAAGGTGACTTGGTTGGAAAGAATAGCAGTACTTAAAATGTTCTACCCAAGATACTGTATGTCTTCCCATCTATTCCGAGAATACTCCCAAAGTACTGGATGGATAGATTTAATGCAGTGATTAATAAGTACAGTATATCTGGAAATATAAGAAATCTTATTGAGATCTGTGATTGGTTATGTCCCAAAAAATGTGTAAACGTTAAAATTAAACAAAAAAAAGGCATGGGGTACTTCCCACACCACCCCGGGCATAACCATAACTCATTCAGCATGTCCTGGTTCCGCAATAACGGGGAAAAAAATAATTGGGATCACCCATATTTAAGAAACCAGCACCAGGCTCTTGGACCGATCCTGGTTCCAAAAATACGGGGGACAAAAACAGTAGGGGGCCCCCCATTGTATGTCATGCCATACGAAAGGTCCCCTGGCTGTCACATTGTCAGCCCTGGACAGGGTACCTGGGTGAAAATACAGTATCCCCCCAGGCTTCACCCGTCAAGAGCTGAAGCCGGGGATGTCCCCGGCATCCCAGGGTGGTGTCGCCGGTCTACAGCGTGTAAAAGATAGACAAAATCATATTGCTTTTTACAGGAAAACTACAAGTAGTTCACCTGTAAAAATGTGGAAATAAGGAGACACACACCCAGAACAGTAAAACTTTAATAAGCACCCCTTTTACACTTTAATTACATTCACACATACTTACCTGCTCCAGCATTGTCCTCTCTCTTCCACTGCTCACTGCTCACAGCCTGTATTATAGCAGTAGTCCCTATGACGGTCCCCACTCCCCCAGGTGCCACGTCCAGGGTTGACCAGCCAGGGCTCATGTGTCAGGGTAAAAAGTGTCCCCCGGCTGTGGTATGATAACACTGGCTGTTGGAGCCTGGTGTTGGTTCCAAAATACAGGGGAGCCCTACATTTTTTGTCCCCCTGTATTTTTGAAACCAGGACCGGTCCAAGAATCTGGTCTTAATTTCTTAAATACCGGGGATCCCTATGATTTCTAAGGAACCAGAACCCGGGGCTGGCCCCATGCTATATTTATTTTATTTTTACAAAATAGCGCACACTTGCACATTTTCGTTACTTAAAAATCACACTAATTGCAGGCATATCCCGACTTTGTCTAAAAAAATTGCACCCTATTACAATTGCAATTTTCATCCAAAATCGAAAACGTGAAATATGATCGATATGGTGCGATATTTTTTTAGACACCTAAAAAATTGCACCCTATTACATTTTGCCCCATATATTTATAGCTACTAACGCAGCCATCACACAATACTGGAAACAGAAAGTACCACCTCTCCATATCATTAATAATAATTAAGATTAATTATAGTTATAGAATAGAGACAACCAGGGGTTAAAGTGAGAGGGAACAGGGTGGAACTGAGTTCCACCACCTCAATTGGTAGGGGAACTGAGTTCCACCTCTGCCACAGTCCTGAATAGTAATTCAAACCGAAAAGCCTGTCCCAACGGCTTTATTCTTCTGGCACAGCTTATGGGCGAGATTTACTAAAGGGAAAATGCCGTAAAACCCCCGTTTTACGGCATTTTCCTATGTATCAATAAACGTCCGCAGCGTTTTCGCTAGGCAGGGTATCGCCACCCTCTGGGTGGCGATACCCTATAGAAGCCTATGGGCTTCTTTCGCCGCCCGCCGTACGCCGTCCGCGCGCCCACCCCCTCCCGTCCTCCTGTGATCATCTCCTCCCGCTGGTGTCACAGCCGGCAGGACATCCAGCTTCAGGGGGGAGGAGGAGACACAGGGGGACGCTGGCAGCCTCCGGGAGGTGACGGAGACCCCCGCAGCCAACATCACAGGTATCGCGGGGGTCTCCGTCACCGCAACCCGATGCTGGCCGCATATGTAAGTACATATGCGGCAGCATCGTGGCGGCTGCCGTGCGAAGGGCGGCGATGTATGTTAATACATCCCGCCTTATGTGATGTCATGCCATCACCGCCGCTAAAGTGAAGAAGTGCAACTAAGCAGAGCAGACTCTGTGCTATCTGAAGACAGGTGAGAGGGAAAACAGATTTGTATAAGCAGCACAACTGTGGACATTATGTGTATAAGGCACACTACTGTGTGATTTAATATGAATCAAGGGCACTAAGTGTGGTTAAGGGGGGTATTCAATCTTCGGGTCACGGCAGACAAGCTTGCTCGCCCGCCGTGACCCAGTCCCGTTCTCGGTCAGCTCGACTGAGAACATGCAGGCGGGATTCAATTTCCCGCCTGCAGCGGGACGAGAAGGGGGCATGGCCGCGAGTTGCGGCCGGGAAGTGACGAGATGCAGCCGGCAGCTCGTCACTTCCCGGCTGTTCTCGGCAGAACGAGCCCGACAGCTAGAGATGTCGGGCTCGTTCTGCCAGGAAACCCTGTTCAATGCTGTCGGGGAAGACAGCATTGAATAGGGCCCGTCGAGCATCTCCCCCACGGGAGATGCTCGACGGCGATTGCATACCCCCCTAAATGTGTATAGGATTGTGCTGCTGTGTGTTGTCATTTTTATTGGAGTTACTATTGTGTGACCACACCTCTTCCTTGTGGGACCAATATTCCTTTATGGGAGGTAGGGCACAAATTCCCTTGCACTGGTCTAGGCTCTGCCTTATGTGGTGGGGGTGGGGGTGGGGTTGGGGTGTATGTGTGTGTGTATGTGGGTGTATATGGATGCCATTTGAGGAATTATGGGAACATTTGGAACTTAAAGGGATATAAATATATGTTTGAAACCTGGAAATTTATTCTGTGTTTTTGTATGCTAAATGTTTGTTTATGTTTCTTCCTTCTGTTGTCTTTTTCTGTCCATATAATGTAAAGTGACATGTCTATAATTGTTACATGAAATGTATGTATTGTATCTATATAATATAATAAAAATGATTTATTAAAAAAAAAGAAAATACTGGATTAATGTAATCTGCCCATTAACATCTTAAAGCACAGAAACCATACACATCAGATTCACATTCCAGATCATAGACTGCTCGTTAGTAAAAGAAAAAACATATCACAAATTAATTTGTAAGGTGGCCCGAAGGTTTCGAGTGCCTGACGGCCTTCACAGGGTTTAATCTGGCACCTCTCACTTGTGCTCACCATTCTTAGATTGAGACATTGAGTCCGGTTTGCTTTCTCCATACTACTCATACTGATTCACTGGCTCTAAGCCTGGCTTAAGGACTTTCACTATGTATGGAATTGCTTTGTATCTTAGCTTACTTAGTCCTATTACTCGTGCTCATATGCACAAAGTCTACTACAATCACCTTCTTATACGTCTTACTTTTACCCAGTTCTTACAGCCAATTCAGGTCAATTTATTTAGATGAGTGAATCTTCATAGCCCAGTCATATTGTCAGTAGTAATTGACTGTTCACTCGGTGTTGATTTCCTGTTCCAGCATTGGCATTCAGTTTGCTGTGTCGAACATTTTGGTGTAATCTAAGGTTTTATACAGTGCATATATTACTTATCCCCAATACCTACTAATAAGCCGTTACTCTGTTTATACTGAGGCCATTTTGCTCAGTGCTGTCTTGGCAAATCAGGACATTTTCAGACCTAAAAGAGATATCAGAAAGACACAGCTACTGTAGGTCATAAACATACTCAGCTAAATGTTAAAAATAATCAGGAACAAATATGCCTACAGTATGCTCTGTCTTACCCATGTTGTACACATCTGTATGCAACAAAGCAAAGATGTCACATCAAAGCATTGAGCGGCATTTTCACATCCCGCTATGCAGTGGTCGAAGTGGAAATTTTGAAGTGGGGGTATGGAAATTTTGAAGTGGGGGTATGGAAAAGTAAAGAGTGAATATAGTGCGCACCTTCGGACACCCCCCTGTCCATCAACGTCCCCTGCCAGACTGCCCCGTTGTACAGGGGTATTACAAAAGCACAATATGCGCTGCTGAGTGATCAGAGAGCATCCTGAGGGGGAAAAAAAGTTTTTTTTTTTATCTTCAGATTAAAGTGGCGGTATGGCATACCCCCGTATACCGCCCCACTTCGACCACTGCCGCTATGCCAATAAAGTGAATGAGAGTCAGAGTGCACATGAGCCCACTTCCAATTCACTTCCATGGGTCCAGGCAGCAATGCAAATGAGTGCAGCATGCCGACTGTGTCTGCATCACGGTTCCACTACAGTAGGCAGCTATACAAAGCAACAATGTAATGGGACACATCTGTACAAGGTACCATCTGCGTGGTGGTATTTATGCCATATACAGTACTGTATGTATAAAAACAGAAATCATTTTATTAGCGGTGCTAACAATAGTGTACTGATAATTTGAAATTTGAATGTATGTAGCAAATAAAACCTAGGGGTTTTCATAAAAACATTTAAGCTTGCAGCACATCGTAACTTCAAAAGTTTGCTAGATACACCGTCGTTTTCAGTACACTATCGTAGCACAGATACCAAAGGTCTTTCTGTTTTATTTAAATATTTTTGTTATTAATCCTACATCATCCCTTCTTTATGATGGAAACTGTATCATGGGTTGCCAAAAATCAGAAATGCTCTATCACTACCAGTTCTTAATATCAAAATTAATCTGTAAATGTATGTAATACAAATCATTGAATATCGACTTTAAGTAAAAAAATACCAGTGTTCAACTTCAGTTTAAGCCAGGTCACCAACAATCAATAGAAGAATAATCCCAGATGGCGGGCAAAAAAACTAGAAGGGTCAATGTAATAATCACAAGGAAAAACCATTGAAATGCTAAAGAAAATCTGATAAGTGTAATATTATAGCAACATACTACAAACCAGAGCATGCATACATAATTGGCAGGTATTCAATGCTGTTTGTGAGTGGTGACAGCGAGCAGGGCTTCCTGCTTGCTGTCACCACTCACCCTGACAGCATTCAACACAGCCTCCACATCCGCCAATTCCCCCTCGCTCCGTTTTTTGAGCGAGGGGGAATTGGCAGATGCGGCTCCAGAAGCAGCGAGACCCGCGGCTAAAAACTGCGAGTTTTCTGCAGCAGCCGGGGGTCTTGCTGTTTTAGGGAACTCTCGCCGTCCTGCGACGGCGAGGATTTCCCCAGAACGTTGAATAGAGCGAGCGGCCGGTGCGGGGGTTAAACAGAGAGGATCGCTGGTTTTCAGCAATCCTCGCTGTTTAACCCCCTCGCCGGCCGCTCACTGCGGCATTGAATACACCCCTTTAATGTCTCAGACAGATGCAGATTGGTTAGCAAACATTCCGGTGTATGGCTCTTTAAATTTCGCTCAAAGCCGTGAGCCTGTTTTCAGAGCAAATTCAAAATCAGTAGGAAGAAAACAGAAGCTCTAGTACTAATTATGAGGGGTAAAAGAGCACATTTTGTGGGCATTCACTGATATGTATGCAATATTTAGCAGAAAAAAAGAGTTATTTTTGCATTAAGGCATATAGACAGTCCAAAATGTTCTTTGTTTTACAGAAAGGACTAACAAAGCAACATTTCTATTTATAATATCAGAGTGTTGTGAACAGAATACTGTAATTTTGTTTTATTGCCATAACCCAACTAAACTAAGAAAGCATCTTGCCACACTAACGAAATAATGAACTAAGATGACAAGTTAAATCACATTGTCAAGTGTATGAGATGTGATATCAGAGTATAGCGTACTACGGGCTATCAGAAAACACTTAAGAACTGGTAAATTGCTACTTGTCATGGAAAAGTGAACTGGTGCATACAAAGGAAAATCTCTCCAACAGCTGTATGCTCCTATAAAAAAAGATGATGGTCTTTCTGTGGATACGCATGCTCACAGGAACTTAGATTGCATTTGCGTTGCAATAAAACAGAGACATTGTTTAATAATGACCTACAGTATATAGTTGATACGTCAGTTCTGGCAGAACATACATCTGTTCACGAGAGATCCATACATAAATAAAAAGCAGTGAAAGGCAAGTTATGGTTTAAGATTTTATGGAGTACCTTACCTTTGGGGTAAGTTAAAGAAAAATACCCCACAATTGGCATGGGATGCAATAATCATATATTAAACAGTATAACTAATAATTTTCTGCCTAGAGTTGGACGGGCCAAAAGGTATAGCGGGGAAACCTCCGATGGGCACCAGTGCCTGAACTCCTCAGCTCCTTTTCTAAGAGTCACCAAGACTAGCCCTTTTGCCAATCATAATGGGCGGTCCTGACACACCCTCAATTATAAATGGCCCTTGTTGTTTACACCCAAGGCTGTCTACATCCCCTTGGGTTGGTGGCTACACTTGGGCCCTACTATTGCAATCCCTGGTGGGCTTTTCATGCTCCAAACTGACCATACTGTTTGCTTTCTTCAAAACAACAAAAAGTTGTGGAAAGAAAAAGAGCAGGCTGTGGTTCAAAGACAATTGATGAAGGTGCCTATTCTGTATTACAGGTGTTGAAAGGTTATTAAGAATTATGGGGGGAGATTTATAAAAGCTTGAAGAGAGACCAGGTGAAGGTGGGGGAGGTGACAGCTCTTAACTCTTTAAAAAAATAATCACAGCTATGAGAGAGAGAGAGAGAGAGAGAGAGAGAGAGAGAGACAGAGAGAGAGAGACAGACAGACAGAGAGAGAGGGGGATGTTAAGGGTAGTTGGGAAGAGTGGCAAACAGAGTTAAATTAAGCACAGGAGAGGTGGATGGGCTCTGATATATCTCATCATATCTGACAAAAATATTGTCTGCTTTGTATTAGTAGTTATCACTTAGTAGTAACATTGAACAATTGGCACAAGTAAGCTTACAATGTAAGAAATAAACCAATGAAATATAAAGTAGAGGTAATGCCATAGGGTGATAGTGATAATTACCAGTTATAGAAGGAGTAAATACAGCTTTTGGAGATACAGAATGAAAGAAAAAGAAAGGAGCCTAAAGTTGTAACGTTTTCTGGTTGTTATGAGAACCTAATATAATGACTAACACAGATAATATATATATATATATATATATATATATATATCTGCAGGGCCGTTTCTAGACAATTTAGCACCCAGGGCGAAGGAAAAAAAAAATGCGCCCCCCCCCCCCCCCCCCCCCAACCAAAAACATAACATGGTACTGTGAAATTGCGCGCGCCAAAGGGTGTGTGGCTTCATTTAAAAAGGGTGTGGCTTAATATAAGGGCGTGGTCTAGCAGGAAAACAATTGCCTTACATCACACGTTTGCATCCTGCATGACCAGAATTGTCATTGTCCTCCCGCACTTAAGTTGGCCGGCTGAAGGCCACACAGGGACTTAGTACACCTCACAGATCAAGGCCAAACAATGACAGGCTACTTAAATCATTATACACTATTTATCCGTGATGACAATTATACATTACGCCGCACACCGTGATGACAATTACACATTATGTCACACACCGTGATGACATTTACACATTGGGCCTTATTTTGGTTCATTCTTTCTGACAAAATCCTTCTTAGATGGACAAAACCATGTGCACTGCAGGGGGGGCAGATGTAACATGTGCAGAGAGAATTAGATTTGGGTGAGTAATTTTGTTTCTGTGCAGGGAAAATACTGACTGCTTTATTTTTACACTGCAATATAGATCTCACTTCTATAAATCTAATTCTCTCTGCACATGTTACATCTGCCCCCCCTGCAGTGCACATGGTTTTGCCCATCTAAGAAGGATTTTGTCAGAAAGAATGAACCAAAATAAGGCCCATTATGTCGCACACACCGTGATGACAATTACACATTATGTCGCACACCGTGATGCCCATTAGACCACACACCGTAATGGCCATTACAAATTATGCCCCACGCGCCGCTGACGCACAACTGATGCCGTTTACTAATATGCCCCCACAGTGCCAGATATGCCCCCACAGCGCCACACATATATGCCCCCACAGTGACAGCTATGCCCCCACAGTGCCACACATATGCCACCAGTGCCAAATATGCCCCCACAGTGCCAGACATGCCCCCACAGCGCCACAAATATATACCCCCACAGTGCCACACATATATGCCCCCACAGTGCCAGATATGCCCCCACAGCGCCAGATATGCCCCCACAGCGCCACATATGCCCCCACAGTGCCACATATGCCCCCACAGCGCCACATATGCCCCCACAGCACCACATATGCCCCCACAGTGCCACACGTATGACCCCATAGTGCAAAACATATGCCCCCATAGTGCCAAACATATGCCCCCACAGTGCCACAGATATATGCCCCCACAGTGCCCAATATGCCACCACAGTGCCACAGATGTATGCCCCCACAGTGCCAAATATGCCCCCACAGTGCCATAGATCTATGCCCCCACAGTGCCAAACTCACTGTGTCTGTGTCTGTGTCTGTGCCATCGCCTCTGCCTCTGCTTCCTTGGGGAGTGCTGCTGCAGCGCTACTTCCATGGGGAGGGGGCATCGCGCTTCTTTCCTTCCCCTTCACTGTGTAGTTGTACCTGTCTGTCCTGTCGCCCATCAGCCATTCATACCCCGCGGGCTGGCTCCTTAATGGCTGCCAGCCCGCGAGCTCTGATAGGCTGACAACCCAGTGACACACTGAGCGAGGGGGAAGGAGAGACGCATGATGCGTTCCCCTCCCCTCCCTCTGCTTGTTGTGTGTGGACTGTGGAGTCAGACGCCGGGGAGGAGGCTGCGGCGGCCGCGGCGTTGGGAGAGCTGCAGGGCGCCCCGGCTGTCAAACAGAGGCGGACAAGCCGTGCGGCGCCCCGGGCTGCTGCACGGCTTGTCCGCCTCTAGAAACGGCCCTGTATATCTGTAACTTTGGATGAGTGGTGCCACTTGTGCTTAAATAATGATTAAGACAATAATATTCCCTTACTTGTGGAGGGTGTCAGCCAGTCTTTAAGAAGAAGTAATGGTATGTTACTTAAAAAATGTAGAGCAGTATATAAAGACTGCGGCGACTAATTACTGTGCGTTAAGAATAGTTAGTAATTAAAACAATATTTAATTGGTTGACAATAAAAAATATGTATATAAATGGACATATAGTAAAAAACAGAGAGGAGGACATAAAAAGGTAAAAACAAAAAATAAAAACAACAAGATAAGTTTTAATATCACATTCAATAAAGTGCTTATCTTAGGTGATGGTAGAAGGTAGGTCACCCTAGGGCGGTGCAACCAGATTTTAAGATGTTACAAGTCTACGGCGACCGCCAGAGATAGGACCAAGAGGAAGATCTAACTAACAGGTGCTAACTGGACAGGACACCCTGGCTAACGGCACCAGGCCAAGGACAGGGAGTGTGACCAAGTCACAGGCACCAGAAAAACCAATGACAGGGTGCCACCAAACAAATATACGCCAAAGCAAAACAATGGATACACTTAAACTGACGGTACCCCAAAACAGGCGTGAACCCACAGCCATGGGCCTCTCTGAATCATGGAGACCAGGACTAGGACAGTAATTGTAACTAACGATATAGGGCAACTTGCACACTAAAATAAAGAAGGTAATGAACCAGGCTCCACTTGAGCACTTACGTGACCAGACTGTGCACTCCGGCAGCACCAGATGGAATAGCGCATGCCGGGAGTGACTTGGCAGGACTGGACGACAATCACGCTGACCAGGACAGAACCAGACTGGACCAGGACCGGACCAAGATGGGACCAAGACAGGACCAGATCAAGATGGGACCAGGAAGGGACCAGGACTGGACTGGATCAGGACGGGACCAGAACAGGACCGGATCAGGACTTGACCAGGATAGGATAATTCAGCCGGGAACCCGGAAATAACAGACGTTTCCCGCGGGTCCAAAAGGAGACCTGAAACAGACTTTATACTCCTTCATGTTTATAGCATAGGGTATTAGCTGTTAGGAAGATCCATGTCTGGAAATAGGTGTGCATGAAGGGGGTATAAATAGAGGTATCGTGTACCACACTCCATATGCCTTGATAAAGAAACCGGTGTGTTTCGAAACGCGTTGACGGCTGGAGTTAGGAAGCTTGGTGGTACTGCACTGCTGGGAGACTATCAGGGACGCCTGGGATCCCCCCAAATTTTAACATCTGCGCTGTTGTCTACATCTATGTGTGTGGACCACACGATCTGGTGAGAGTCCACCTTGCTACTTTTTATTCTTCTGTATCCATGTCATAGAAATTAAAAAAAACTGTATTACACCATCCAGTACCTTCTTCTTTTTTATGAGCAAGAGATACAATTGATCCATCGGTGACGTGACCGCTCCCCTGTCAAAACGCTAATGTCTACATGATAGTAGACATAGAGAAAGGGTACGAGTCAGCTAAATCACCTGTGTCATTATTGCTATTAGCATTGTGAAAAAACTGTATCACACTATTGTGTCCTTTTTTTCTGTTTTTCCTTTTTGGGTAACCAATAAGAGAACAAGAAACTTACTTACAACCAGCGCTAAGGGGATATACTGATAACCTTTTCTACAGGATAGGATAGTGACTTGACCAAGACAGGACTGTCAGAAATGGAGTGGTGCGCTATCAATAGCGGCTGGCACTGGGTTGTCAGACCCAAAAATATAGAAGAATAAAAACAGAAAGTGTGCCAGCGCTAGCTGTTTCCAATAATGTAGACAAGACGGTTATCAAAAGATAATTATTTAATAATTAATACACAATTAATATACATCTATCACATAACATTAATGAGTATAAAATATAAAAAATAATAAGAAATTGAGCAATATAATAAAAAAATATATCACAGGAAAATATATATACTGTTAAATTGAGATCTCCATCTTATGGATTGGGGTTGGAAAGTTGTCGTTAAATATTACCATTCTTTGTATCTTTGGAAATAGATATGTCCAGAAAGTGGTGACACCAGTTGTCCTTGGTTGCCCTATAATTGCAAGGGCTCAGGCCTCCCTATTCGGCGTGTTGTTCTCATTTTGCTGGAAATAGGAATAATGCAGATATCCCAGAAATTAGAGGTCTAGATAAAACAGGAGTCGTGGAACGTCAGTGGGAGAGTGGACTAACTGAGGAAGTCGGACTCACATTATCTGGGGAAATGTATTGAGCTCATTCCAATTGCTACCGCCTTGTATCCATCCATCTAGTGTTACCAGTCCACTCTCCCACTGACGTTCCATGACTGATGATGACGCGCACCGGCCAGGTGGAAGTGATGTGGTAGGGCTGTGCACCGCCGGGAGGAAGTGCCCAGGATGCCCTTCTAAGGGAGCAGGGACTCTGCTGCTGTGGCGGACAATAGGGGTATTCAATCTGGCATTCCGACCGTCGTAAAGTCCTGACAGCCAGGATCCCGGGCCGTTTTCATCTGATCTAACAGTAACTCGACAGTCAGAATTCAATGTACCGACAGTCTGTAAATTGTCGGAAATGGCCACAGGGTGTCGGAAAACAATCTGCATCTGTTTCCAATAAAACAGCTCCGACTTTAAAAAACTTTAACCTGACACCCTTCAATGCTATCGTTAATGGCAGCATTGAATACCCTCCAAGCCTCCCATTAATTTGCATTTATGAATTTTCTTGAATAGTCACATAATGAAGGGTCACACAAGAGAAATGCGTTATCTGCCTCTGGCAAGTTGAAAGAATTCATGAAGTGATAATTCAAACAGTGGGAAAAAAAGAAAATCTATTATCTGTTTGTTCCTGCATGAATCAACAATTTGCTAAATGACATTTTCTCAAAAAGAATGGGCTTTATGTGCCTTACTACATCCTACATGTAATCATTTTCACAAAACACAAACCATTGTTCCAGTTGCCCAAGGTGTTAAATTACAGCAGAATGAGATCATTGTGTCCATAAGATACCAAAGTCTGATCATTATCTGTGGGATAGCATGATAGGTCTCTCGCTGTCAAAAATTTCAAGCCTATTTCAATGGAACATTAGTCAATAAATGTGGAGTCATTCCGGTAAAAAAAAAAATACGTTTTTTGACAAATACACTGTATATAGAAATGCAAAGTTTTGTATCAGAAATCTTTTTCCTTATAGCTCATGTTATTATGTTGTGTTTTTTTTCTTAGAACTAAGATGGATTATGGCATTATAACAATTTTATAAAGAAGATACAGTACAAATCTTCTGTTCCTGCAAATTACAGACTTTTATCTCTGTATTTCTGTGTCATAAAGAAAAAGTCCTGACATTACCTCATGTACTGTAGTCTGTACTAGAGGAGACATTACCAAAATATGTGTTTGTTAACTAAAGTATTGTGCACGGAACACTAAATTGCAATAAAGATACTGTGCTTTTGACAGGATATCGCAGTTAGATAAAGCGTATCTACAGTAGAATTATCTGACATTTTTTCTTTATAGAAATGATAACACACAGAGTAGCACTTTTCAACAACCACTATTGGTTAAGAGACAGAAGGTCAGCACATGGAAACAGGTTGACATGCATTAGGTCGAAGGTCAACACAAGCAAACTGTCAACATGGGAAAAGGTCGATATGTGTTTTTCATGATTTTTTTCTTATAGCTGACTTGTTCATACTTTACCTTCCCAGTAGGTAGAGGGAGAGCATAAAAGACACAGTGTGTGTTGACTTTTGTTGACATAGACACCAAAAAACCACACCTCATGTCGTCCCTTTTCATGTCGACCTTTTTCATGTGTCCGCCTTCTGCCTGTCGACCAATAATGGTCCACCTATTGACTGTGTTATTATACACACATTTTTATTTACATACTGTGTCAGGGTCATTTCCTCTATCTTATCCCGTCTTCTCTCCCTCGCCCCACGTCACTCTCATTTTCTCCGTCCCTCTTTCTAATGCTGGCCATACATCAAAAAGATCGATCTTAAGATCGATTGCGCTCATGATTGTGTCCAATTTCCCTTCAATTCCCCGGCAGTCCTTGGTGGTTTTTGGACACACAATGTGCACACAATCTGTATACAATCCATCTTACAATCAATTGAGATTGTATGATTGGGTACAATATCTTTCTGATGTATGGCCACCTTTAGACCTGATTCAGAGATGAACTCGAAGGGGGAAATTTACTAAGATGGGAGTTCTATTTCACATGGGATGTTGCTATGGGCAACCAATCAGCATCTACTTCTTTATTTAGCACAATGGTAGCGAACCCTAGCCCTCGAGAGCTACCAACAGTTCACATTTTCCAGGCAACCTAGCTGCTGCACAGCTGCACTCATTAATCACTGACACATTTTAAAAGATACACAGATGGAGCTAATTAGCTCACTTGTGATTCTGGGGTGAATTTATGAAGCTTGGAGAAGTGTTATCTATCCCCATAAAGAACGTTATGAGCAAGGTGATAATGGTTCAGCCAATCAGCTCTTACCTGTCAATTTACATATTGTAGCTGATTGGCTGAACCATTATCACCTTGCTCATAATGTTCTTTATGGGGATAGATAACACTTCTCCAAGCTTCATAAATTCACCCCTCAGTGAGGAGACCTGCAAAACATGCACTGTTGGTAGCTCTCGAGGACTAGGGTTGGCTATCCTAGATTTAGCACCTTATAGAAGATAATTAGTCTCTGATTGGTTGCCCATAGCAACATTCCATCTGAACTAGAACTCCCATGTTAATAAATGTCCCCCTTATGGTGTCACTGCAGCATGTTTGTATGCAGTAGCTGTGAGAAGATATGCGGATGTCAGTGGCACTGGCTTTTGTACTGAGATTCGATGATGCTAAATCAGTAGATCAGTCTGTCACAAGTCAGATGTTGGTAACAGAACTATTACATCAAAAGACGCTGTCACTGCCTGAGACACGCTGCAAAATTATCAGGACACACAAGTGTATGAATTGCCACATCTCATTACCTCCCACAAGTGTGACCATATTC
This sequence comes from Crinia signifera, assembly GCF_055691185.1. NCBI lineage: Eukaryota > Metazoa > Chordata > Amphibia > Anura > Myobatrachidae > Crinia > Crinia signifera. The sequence goes on from NC_139219.1 coordinate 198,973,372, forward strand.
ACACTATGGGGCTAATTCAGCAAGACCCGCTGATTAGTGAAAATCTTGCAGAATTACAACTGATGCTGAATTAGGTCTCGGCTCCTGATTGGCCTGCTAGGCGGCCAATAGAATTCAGTCTGAGGAGAGGCGCCGAATATGAAACATCTCAGCATCTCTCCTCAGCGCGATGCAGAGACAGCGGAGACAGCGGGGACCGGCGACAGCTTCAACATTACCTGGATTACGTCGGATCAAGAGAAGACTTCTTCAGCGCAGGACCAGGTGAGTAGGATTTCCTTCCACAGCTCCAACATGGATTTCTTCGGACCCGGACACCGCCATGGACCTGGAGGACGACACGGACCGTCGACATGGACCTGGAGGACGACGCAGACAGCCGACATGGACCTGGAGGACGACACAGGACATCAGGACCAGGGCTACCTACGGGATCAAGAAAGGTAAGTATCAGTATGTATGTAATGTGTGTATTAAACTTTATATTTAAAATGGGTGTCAGTGTGTTTTATTTAACTATTTTTTTTACTGTGGCACTACAAGACCCAGCGGGCCCTTTAATGCCCAGCAGGCTGGGACTTGTGGTTCTCCAAGTCCCAGCTTGCTGGGGAGGCTTGCTGGCACTTGTAGTGCCACAGTAAAAAACAATAGTTTCATCTTTTTTTTTACACCATAATCAGCTCGATGCCCACCGCCCAGGGGCATCGAGGACAGCACCAGGCTTCAGCCTGGTCAGGTAAGTCCTGGAGGGGGGGACCCCTTTATTGGGGGGTCCCCACTCCCCCAGGGCCCCTGGCCAGGCTGACTGGTCACAGGGATGAATGCTTTGGCCGGGGGGACTTGTATAAAAAGTCTCCCCCCGGCTGTGGCATTACCCTGCTGGCTGGTTTTGCCAGGGGCTGGTTCTTAAAATACGGGGGACCCCTACTCATTTTGTCCCCCGTATTTTGGGAACCAGCCCCAGAGCAGGAGCCTGGGGCTGGTTGTTAAAAATCGGGGAACCCCTATTTGTCGGGTTCCCTGATTTTTAATTACCGGCTCCAGGCTCCGTCAGCCTGGTGCTGGTTACGGCTGTGGGGGGGACCCCACGCCGTTTTTTTTTTATATTTAATTTTTTTTCTATTTTTTTACACTGAAGCCTGCACGGATCTGACTGATCCATGCAGGCTTAAAGCAAATACGACTGGAAAATGGTGTTCTATTTTCCTGTCGTATTTGCGTGGGTGTTTTACACCACTAAGCAGCCGTATTATCCATACGGCTGCTTAGTAAATCAGAAACCACCATTCTTTTGAATGGTGATTTCTGTCGTATCCTATCGATGGTGTAGACATTCGTATTTGTAAATACAAATACGAATGTTCCATCTTTAGGACTACGAATTGTTGTATTTTTGGGATTGTAAATCCCGAAAATACAAATTCGTAAAAAAAAGGTGTATTTCTGCCTACGAATACACCTTTTTTCTACGAATCCATTTTGGTAAATGTCCCCCATCATCACTACCTCCATCCTGTATACTGTATCTCCATATAGCCAGTTTGCCTAAATGTCCTATAGCAGGGGTGGCCAACCGGTCAGAGGTAAAGAGCCGAAAAATATCGGTAGTCAAGCTAAAGAGCCGGCAGCATGCCAAAAAAGGGGCATGGTCTATTTTGACCCTTGGGTGGATGTGATACAAATATGCCTCCAATAGTGCAGTGCCATATATACATATGCCCCCAATAGTGCCAGATACACATATGCCCCCCACGGTGCTGGGTATGCCCCCACGGTGCCAGAAAGCTGGTATGCCCCCAAAGTGCCAAAAAGCTGGTATGCCCCCACAGTGCCAAAAAGCTGGTATGCCCCCACAGTGCCACAAACTGCTATGCCGCCACAGTGCAAAATTCTCAGCAACAGCACTCACCATTGTTGCTGCTGCTGCCGGGCGGGCGGGGAGAGGACAGTCTGGCGTCTCCCTGCAGACCTGTCATGGCACCGAGGGAAGGAGAGCACAGCACAGGACACCGCACGTCTCCTTCCCCCCTCACTTCCCTGTGACTGGGTCATCCACTAATCAAAGCTCGTGGGCCGGCTCCTGATTGGCTGTCGGCCCGCAAGCTATTATTGGCGGGCGGCCCAGTCACAAGGATGCACAGTAAGTGGCAGGAGAGATGCGCGATGCATGCTCTCCTCCCCTCAGAAGAAATATGGATTCGGCAGCGGGGGGACAGGAATGGGCGGCGGGCAGCAGTGGGAGCAGGAGCCGCACCTTACAAGGGGGAGAGCCGCATACGGCTCGCGAGCCGCGAGTTGGCCACTCCTATAGGACCTATAGAATCTCACATACTGCGTATAGAAGCAATACTGTAGATGTCCATATAGCATCAAATGAATCTTGGTACTCTTCCTTACAGCCAGCATTGAGATCATGGCCCAGCACATCTCTGAGTGTAGTAACTGTACATTAATATACAGTGTCAGGTTTCATAAAGCTTATATATTACTCTGAAGAATAAAGTGTTAGTTTTGCTGCAGTACCATTAAGAACAGCCACGCTGCAGCTTGATTTTAGAATAACAAAATAATAAGAACATTGTGTATTTGTTCAAAAGGTTGAATACAAAAGTTCATAAAGCATTGTACATAAGGTGTATTCGTACAATTTATTGGGTACTTCCATGCCTGCCCATTACTTCCTCTGCTCTTATTATAGTCTAATGATTGTTTGGAAGATATTTAGAGAGACAAATTTACAAGATATTCAATAAAGCGTGCTGTGGCCCGATTAATGTTTAAATAAAAATAGGTCATTGGGCGAATAATGTGCAAATAAAATCTTGCACTGCTCTTAATGTACAAATAAAAACTGACTAGTGTTCCCTAAGGCAAAGCTCTGCACAGTACGTGCTGATCATGTGTGCTGAATCTTACATTATATATATTACCCTATTATCAAAGGTATGCTTAGTAATTCTGGGGCCTGAGGGGGCAACTGTAAGGATGCCTGCTCTCACCATTTACACTATAAACTGCTTTAAACGTGTGAATATAAATAGGACTATTGCAACCTTAAGCATTATTAGATCTTTATTATAAAAGGGACACCATAATAAAAATTGTATTTAATGGTATGTATTATTAGGCTTATTGAACACCTTGAAGCGCAATTAAAATACAGAATGGGTACTTGTGTATTTTGGCGGCGCCCATCGCATCGTACACCATAACGCATGCGATGGTATGCGATGCGACGCGATTTCGTGCCATAGTGTGCGATGGCATACAATTTTCAAATTGTATGCCATTGTACATGGCATACAATGCCATACGATGCGATGCGATTAAACATTGTATAAGCACCCTAATGGGTGCTTATACAATGTTAAGCACCCTAATGGGTGCTTACAATGTTAAATGCAGCCCCACGCCACCCCCCCACTATAAACGTGAACCCGAAGCGTGGCGAGCACAGCGAGCCCGCGCGGGGCGGCGGTACGCGTCCTACGACCTTTTCATACCCCCACTATCCACGTCGGCGTGGAGTTGAGAATAGAAAGTGTGGCGAGCGCAGCGAGCCACTGAGCCCGAAGCGTGGCAAGCGGACGCGGATACCTTCACAGGTATCCGCGTCCCCTGGCGGGCTTCACAGGTGTCCGCGTGGCGAGCCACGCGAGGGGACGCGGACACCTGTGAAGCCCGCCAGGGGACGTGTATACCTGTGAAGGTATCCGCGTCCGCTCGCCACGCTTTGGGCTCGGTGGCTCGCTGCGCTCGCCACACTTTCTATTCTCAACTCCACGCCGACGTGGATAGTGGGGGTATGAAAAGGGCGTAGGACGCGTACCGCCGCCCCTCGCGGGCTCGCTGCGCTCGCCACGCTTCGGGTTCACGTTTATAGTGGGGGGGTGGCGTGGGGGTGCATTTTACATTGTAAGCACCCATTAGGGTGCTCAAAAGCACCCTTTAGGGTGCTTATACGATTTTTCATTGCATAGGGGGTCAAAATCGCATCGCATCGCATGCCATCGGGTACATGGCATGCGATGCGATGCGTTCATCGTACGATGCTGAAATCGGGCGTCGCCAAAATACACAAGTACCACAGAATGCAAGGCAGAACCTGAGTATGCTCTGAAAATGGCCTCAGATAGTTATTGCTAGCCATTCATGTCCAGAAAACACTAAGGTCATGTATATTGGGCTATGTTATTGAGCCAGATGGAGTAAAGACATGAAGAGAGAAACTGTAAAAAGCAGGGAGTAGTCAACATAGTCACTAGTTGGCAGTTTATTCTATGAGGAAACAGATATAAGGATGGAGAGGACAGGACATCTGTACACTGGACTGGCTTGGATGTGCATGTAGTCTAACCTTTACTAAAGGACAATATAGAATGATGTGCATTTACTGGGCATGTTTTAGAATAACACAATCAATTTCAAATACTTGAATGTTACTTCTCATGGAGCATAAGCTTAGTATAATCTTAGGGCAGCACGGATGGTGTAATGGTTAGCATTACTGCCTCATAGCGCTGAGGTCATGGGTTTGATTCCCACCATGGTTCTAACTGTGCGGAGTTTGTATATTCTCCCCGTATCTGTGTGGGTTTCCCCTGGGTACTCCGGTTTGATCCCACAATCCAAAAACATACTGGTAGGTCAATTGACTTCCAACACAATTAACCCTAGAATGTATTTGTGTGCGTTTACATGTGGTAGGGAATATAGATTGTAAGCTCCACTGGGTCAGATGTAACTGTTCAACTATACTCTGTAAAGTGCTGCGGAATATGTATGTGCTATATAAGAAACTGTTAATAAATAAATAGTATGGAGCATATGTATTAAGCCTTGGGAAATTAAAAAAGTAAATTATTTATTTATTAACATTTTCTAATATAGTGCAGCAAATTATGTTGCACTTTACAATTGCACACACATATAAAACAAAACTGGGTTATAACAAACTGTAATAGAGGGAGGAAGGCCCTGCTCATAAGCTTACAATCTATAGGAAAATAGGCATTTATACATAAGGATAGGTGCGATCTATTGCACACATAATTATTCAACATATTGCAAGGGTTCTAGATGGGCTGATTAACATCACAACAATGGTGATCCAGAGTATGAAAGAAGAAAAAATGAAGAAAGAAAAGATACAGTATGTGGAGGATATGTGTGGCCTGTAGAGTGGGGATATAATTGGACAGGAAAGCTTATGATGGTAATTGGAATGAGGAATGTGATAAACAAGCCTGAAGAGGTGAGCTATCAGGGACAGCTTGAAGGTTTAGAAACTAGAGAAGAGACTTATGGTGCGTGGGTGCAGCCCGAAGAAAGTCCTGCAACAATGCATGGGAGTGGGATATGAGTGTGGATGAGAGAAGTAGATCTTGAGAAGGGCGGAGAGGTCGGGTTGGGAGATATTCTGAAATAAGCAAAGAGATGTACATTGGTGTAGTTTGGTTTATAGCTAAATGTGTGAGTAAAAGTTTCTTTATAATAAATATGTTAGAATACAGATAACCAATGGAGGGAATGACAGATTGGATCTACAGATGATGAACGTCCCTCAAGGAAGATCAGCCTCGCAGCTGTATTCAGAATGGATTGTAGTGGTGAGAGTTTCTTCTTGGTAAGACCAGTAAGTTGACTATTGCAATAATCAATGCGGGAGATAATGAGAGCATGGATTAGAAAGACAAGTACCAACCAATTAGATTTGATTTAAAGCTGGGTATACACTGAGATGATTTCAGCATGATATATCATTTTCAGACCAGTTTGCTAGCGATGTCGAAACATTTAAAATGCTGTATATCAAACCTAGTGATAATACTAGTGACCATGATGAAGAAAGGAACTATATGTTATTTCAACCTTCTTTACATCGCTCCACTTGTACTCAGGTTCCAATACCAAAATATCATCTGGGTACACATCGCTCCAGTGTTTTTCATTCTCCCACTACACCCTGGTGGATGGTAGGGCATGAAATTCCGCTTGTCAAAAATGGTGGAAAATTCAACATAAAAACTTTTTATTGCCAAATAAATAAAATTGGACCACATTTAAGTGTACTGAAAATGTGGTCCAATTTTAAAATTGTTTTTTGGCAATGAAAAGTTTTTATGTTGAATTTTCCACCATTGCCTGCTTCTAAATATTTTCCAAGTAAAAGAAACCCAGATGTGTTTGAAAATCTCCTCTGAATTGTGAGTCACTGGTACGCTTATTTAAAAGAAACCACTATATGTGTTACACCTTCTGAATTTGAGTGAGTGGAAATGTACGTCTAAATAAGTTACTTGGACAAGTTGGTGTATTCTGGTGAAGGTTATCAACATCACCATAAAGATACCTTTATGAGCTTCTGACACACACACTTTTTGTGAGTGTGGTATGTTCCATTCTAGTCCCAATTTATATCCTTTTAGAAGAAATTTATAATCCTACACATTTAATCCTTCTCTTTATTTCACATATAAACCATCTGTTAGAACGGGAGAAGAAGGAAAATCAGACACAGACAGCGCTTTGGATATATCCTTATTATTTTTGTATTTCATTGTCTCACTTGTTTTTTGGTTGAACAAGTTTTTGTGGGTATATTGAGCAGCTTTTTCTGTTTTTGCGCATTGGAAACCTCCAGTGTTTACACTTTAAAAATATTGATGTGCCTGCAGAGACTACAGCCGGGCAGCCCACATCACTCTCTCTGCCCGGCTGTCATTTATTTCAATTAGGTGAGTCCAGCGGTGTGTAACATCCCAGCCCCCCCTCTAGGCAACAAGCAATTCCATAGACTAAACAGCCGAGCAGCACACAGCTCTCTCTGCCCGGCTGTCATTTCTTTAAAATTAGGTGATATATGTAATATGACATCCCCCTTGGTAATGAGCAATTCCCCTACCCCTTGACAATTAGCAATTCCCTCCCCCCCTTGGCATCAAGCTAACCCTCCCCCCCTTGACAATGAGCTAACCCTCCCCCCCTTGACAACGAGCTAACCCTCCCCACCTTGGCAACAAGCAGTTCCCTCCCCCCTTGGCAATGAGCAATTCCCTCCCCCCTTGGCAATGAGCAATTCCCTCCCCCCCTTGGCAAGGAGCAATTCCCTCCCCCCCCCCCCCCCCCCCTTGGCAATGAGCAATTTTACTCCCTCTTGGCAACAAACATGTATTCCCCCATGGGATCGAGCATGAAGCCCCCTTGGCATCGAACATGAAGCCCCCTTGGCATAGAGCAAGAACCCCCTAGCAATGAGCACGTAGATAAGCGGCACTTATGTGTCAAATATGTAATAAGCATAATGTTTTGGTTATATAGTATGTAATGGGCATTATGGTGTGTTATATAGTATGTAATGGGCATTATGGTGTGTTATATAGTATGTAATGGGCATTATGGTGTGTTATATAGTATGTAATGGGCATTATGGTGTGTTATATAGTATGTAATGGGCATTATGGTGTGTTATATAGTATGTAATGGGCATTACGGTGTGTTATATAGTATGTAATGGGCATGATGGTGTGTTATATAGTATGTAATTGGCATTATGGTGTGTTATATAGTATGTAATGGGCATTACGGTGTGTTATATAGTATGTAATGGGCATTACGGTGTGTTATATAGTATGTAATGGGCATTATGGTGTTTTATATAATATGTAATGGGCATTATGGTGTGTTACATAGTATGTAATGGGCATTATGGTGTGTGGCCTTATCTGTAATTGGCATTACGGCATGTTGATTTATGTGTAATGGGTATTACGGAGTTGGTTAAAATGTGTAATGGGCATTACTGTGTGTGGTCTAAAGTGTAAAACCACGCCCCATTTTGTGATGCCACGCCTCCGTCCCATGAGACAACGCCCCCTTATTGGCGCACGGCTTCACCGTGCAAAGGTCCTCCCTACTTATAAGTTTGGATTTGGGACCACCCATTACCATAATTCTAGATTCGCCTATGATCAGCAGTGTAGCTACATGCTACCTAGTCTCAGCCCCTACAACAGTCTCTCACATGGATCCATTTAAAAAGTAATAAACAAAATACTCCACTAATTCTAGAAAATAGAGTCAGAGTGGTGTACTTCACTGCCTGTTTTGTTCTGACTGGAAAAACTCTCAATATCTTGAGCAAAATATTTTTCATGTTTGTTTCACAAGTGCACTTCAGACACCAAAACACTACATTATATAAACAATAATACTGTCCTAGTTGCACTTAAGCTCCTGAACATCAAAAGCTTGTTCCTAAGGAAAGGCAACATGACTGACAGAACCCACAGCTCTACATATACTATAACTGGCCTGATAACTCATAGTTTAAACTCTGTTTCTTTAGTGACAATAGCCAGTATGACATTAGGTTCAGCAAACCATAAACAAACACACACGATCTATCCAAGCAGTATAGTGTCATTGTACTGTAAACATATTTTGCAAATACACAAACAAAAAAATTATCTGCAGAACATCTGCAACATTTGTCCTAATAACCACTTGTGTCTGCAGAACATCTACAGAATACTCTGATCTTATGCTCTGAATGAATTACATATTACACTAGTAGCTAAGAAAGACTTTTTAAACCTTTGGAAAACCTTTTTCAACACTCCCTCTGGATCACTCTTTGGGGTATATTCAATGCCACCTGGCGACCTGTGACGTTGAGCAGTGCTGATTGCTTGCCGTCACAGCTCGCGGGTCATTATTCAACTGACCCCTCTGCACCAGCTGTTTCCACCTCGCTGGGTTTTTACAGCGAGCTGGAAACGCTGTGTGTGGCTGCCAAAATGGCGAGTCTCCCAGCTAAATGCAGCGGGCTCCCTTCATTAGTCGCGAACCTCACTGTTTGGGGAAATCTTCGCTGTCCTCCGACAGCAAGGATTTTCCCAGAACGTTGAATAGTGCGTGCGGCCAGCACGGGGGTTAAATGGTGAGGATGGCCAAAATCAAGCCACCCTTGCCGGAGACACCCCTCGCCAGTGGCATTGAAAACCGCCCTTTATATTCATTTGAAGTAGATAAATTGTCCATCTAAATGGGAGCCAGTCAGTAAAATGTCTAGCAGTCAGAGATGATTACAGAAGCTGGCCAGAAGAGGTCTGTCATCCCTATTGAATTTAACAAATGCTTGAAGTCCTAAGACAGGAATCCCAACCAAGCACTTTTGTCGGTGGAAGGCATAGGAATATCTTTAATAGTTGGCAATACAGAAATCACTAGGAATATGGCGTGACCCTGATTTTACTTAAGATCTGTTCAGGAGAATTATGGTGTAGCTTCCATGTTCCCAAAAACCTGCTCATGCACACTAGACTCTGGGACATGGTTTACAGCTGGCAAGAAGGGAGGGGTTGTAAACAGACTGCACCCAGGCCCATTGTTCTCTGAAGCTGCCCCTGGTAGAGAAAGATAAGTGTAAAAGTAACAAAATGCTAGAAGCCACATTAAGGATACAATTAATCTACAATGAGTGGTATAATATACACAATACATTTTTCAACAACTCATTTCACATTATTGTAGGATTTTTTTAAATATAAATCTGGCCCTTAGGGAGTTCATGCACAGTTGCAAAATCTCTCAGCTACGTCAGAGCATTGAGTGCGGATTCTGTTTGCTCTTAACGAGGCGCATTGTTTTCAGCTGCTATCAATGCACAGTACAGTAGATTGACACCAGACAGCATTGTAAATCTCTGAGCATTTTCAGGTTTTTTAAAGATAATTTTTTGCTTGTATCTAAAAAAAGGTGACATGTGCTAGTATGTGTCACATTCTTAACCAGCACATAAAAGTAAATAGAAAACGACAGTTTCATCCATGTTGCCGAAACCTTGTTAACTAGTGATTTGCTAAAAATGCAACACTGCAAATGGTGTCTCTTGCATGCTGTGGGGCCGCCCAACACACAGCAAGGCCACCCAGCATGGTGAGTCCCTCGCGAGATGAAATCGCAATTCAATTGTAATTGCAACTGCAAAGCAGAAATGCGATCACATCATAGAAATGATCGCTTCTCTAAGGTAGCCTGTGTAGCTTGACTGTGAAGACAGATGCAGGCCCACAGTTTTCCATGCATGTGACATCAAGCAGCTGCCCAGAAAATGGTCCAGACATGCATGTCAACAAACAAAATGCGATTGCAGTTTGATAATTCACGCATTAATAAAGTTGAGCAGGTTCATGGAAGCTTGGCAGAAAAAATAGATTAGGAAAAAAAAACTTCAAGCTGTCATGATGAGCAGAAGAGTCGGTCCATGGAAAGAGGTCAAGAGAGGAGGTTAGAAAGTAATAGTTTGAAGGCACAAGAACAATTTGGAACTCAACTGAAACAATTGAAACTCAATAATGATACTGAATGATAATAGGGATGTTGTACAATAAGAAATGAGGGAACCAGGCAGAGACACTTCAAGAAATTGTTGATGTGAGCCATAGTGACAATAGATCACAGCAATACACTTAAAGAAGGGGTTGAAAATCCAGATAGATAGATTGTAGTTCCAAAGATGGAATCTAATTAATTGAACTGTTAATAGAGCTGTAGATATTCACTCTGAGGAAACGCATAGGACAACCACAATTCCATGTCTCCATCCAGACCCGGAGGTGCAATGAAGGCCAACATGTGAGATGATTTTAGGTGGCACATGTTACGCTATGAGATGGCTAATATTAGATAAGATATATATGAAAATAATATGGAAATAATTATGTTATGAACAGAGATTTAATTCAATATGACATACTTAAATCATTTTAAAAGTGATTGGAACTATGTGCCGATCATTATACAGTATATTGGTACTTTGATCGCAGTATTCACCGTTTGATTGACAGGATACCGGTGTTTCTGGGCAGAAAACTGTCATTTTCTGTGTGTGGTGGAAAAACGCAGTATCAGTTGCAGATTTGTGGAAGGGTCAGACTTTGGGGAGTATTCAATGTCGGGTGTTATTTCCGTCAGCATTGAAGTCCGATTTCAACTAAATAGATTCGACTTTGAAACCAGTCAGATCTGTTTTGTCGGAAAAGGCCATGGATTGTCGAACACATGTCCGTTTCTCGACAATCCACAGCCGTTTTTTCCGACACACCCCTGTTCCGCCTGTCAAGCTGCAGGCTAGGTAGCTAAAAACGTCCCGTGATTCTGACTGTTGGGATGTTCCGAGAGTTGGAATCCCACATTGAATATCCCCCTTACTCACAATTGCACTGACAGCAAAAACTGCATGATGTTCCAGGAACTGTGCCATATTTGTGAATGGATTGCTATTAGCCATCCATTTGCAATTCTCTCAGAATCTAGCAAGGGGCAATTTCTCTGTCTGTCTGGAAGGCAGCAAATTTGCAGATCGGCAATCAGTTCAGAATCAGGCCCTATATATTTTCTTACTTAGAAATTATATCAAGGTGGTGACATGGAAATATGACAGATATCCAAATAGGGGCCTTTTTCAAAAATGTACATGTACTCTTATCATATACTGTATATATATGAATATGAATATCAGATGATATACTATACTGTATATACGGTCTAACTGTAAGGAAAAGATATTTCATTAAGAATGAATAACTGTATGAGAATGTGGCCCTGAAAGTTATACCAAACCTAAGCTGATGTTAAATCATGGAAATTCTCATTTCCCAGTTTACATTGTAACAAGCGAGGAGCATTGTCCCTACACACATAAAAACAATTGTCTACAGCAGTGTTTCCGAAAACTGAGTGCCACAGGTTGGCAGTCCAGTATCGAGCAAAATGGTCAGTGTGACAGGCAAAACCAGCGCAGGTCGTTGCCAACCATACATGTGTGGACAAGAAAAAGCGTATCCCTGTCCATCACCACATAACTGAAACCAATGATGACAGGTAGCTTAGTTAATTAAATACATTTTGCTGAGTTTCTCAATGAGAAACGTTTGGCATAAGGATGCCCTGTAAAAAAGGCTGATACTCCTAAGCATGATGACTCAAAACATTTGGGAACCACTGGTCTACAGTATTATAGCGGGTGCCAGACGACTCACGACAGTTGGGATTCCGACAGTCATTACTCCAACGTCGGAATCCTGAATGCTCCCTCGTGGGGGTCTGCGACCCCCATAGAGGGAGAATAAAATAGGTGACAAGCGCATCGAGCCACTGTGCTCTCGGGGGCTAATGACTGTCGGAATCCCGACTGTCGGTGCGTTATACCACACCCATTATAGCAATAGGGTTAGTAACCACATTGGATAACATGGGTTCTAGGAGCCCTGTTGCAAATTTGATACTGTATATTTCATGGGCTTAAGGATTTCTAATCAAGAGCACTTTATCATATACTGTAAGTACCAGAAATTCTACAACAGTACTAAGCAGCATAAATTGCTTTCCTATACCTGGGGATTCCCAGAAGCCAAGACTGATTCTAATATTGAACACTTCTATTACAATGGTGTTTTTTTGCTTGGTCTTTATTGCTGATATGTTGGTGTGTTTGTTACTTTAAACTATGAAATCACATTGAAGGACTAATGAGAACATACTGTGCACACGGAAACTTGCTGTTTTTAAAATATGGATCTCTTGGTAGTCAATTCTGTCTATCGTTATTTGACAGCTTGTGTATGTGTTTGCAGATTTCATCCTACTTGCTGATGCTGCTTTGCAGCTGTGATGGTTCAGAAAATGCTAATTGATTTTTCAATGATCAAATACAAATGTTTTTTAATGAAAGTTATTTTGCCCCTACAGATTTAAATGTTGTCTCTATACTTTTGATATGCCCATGCAATTTCCATTCAGAAAACATTGCATCTCCTCCAATTTGTTTCCCCATACATGTTTCCCTCTTGCTTCCTTCCCACTAGATGGTGCAACAAGACTTCAGCTAAAGCTTATTGGTGGTTTAAGACATACTATAGACTTAGAGCAGGTACAACATGTCTAATTTTAAAAGCTTAAAAATGTGCAATCCCATTGCACCCTGCACTACTGGACAGGATAAATATTTCAGCTTGTTCTAACCAGGAGTTAACAAATGACATCATAGTTCAGAAGGCACCAAGGCACCTTTGAATAATTCAGTCATTTTAAATTGAGCGTACTTAAAATAAGAAAATTATTCCACCTTCAGGCAATTATGACTCTTGTACCTTTATCCATTTCTTCTGTGCTGATGTAGAACTGCCGTTTATATTGAACATTCTGTAACTGACTGTCATTAAATGTACTTCCACCTACAGTACGTGACAGCTGAATTATTTGCAGTTATTTCTACTGAAGCATGTTTAAACCCATCACAGATGGATTAATCATCCACTTCCTCTGTTCCATTATCTCTACTCCCACTAACTTAATAAATCAATGTTCACTGCACATGAGTGCTGATAAATGCACAATATCTGCTAACATATATTTAATCCTGGGGTACAGATTCACCAGACAAGCAAATTTATTTATATAGACACACACACACACACAATCATCATCTTCATCATCATCAATTATTAAAACAGCAGCATATGTTAAAATGTCAACTTTTTATAATTAATGTATTTTGTGTACGTAGCTTGAATGCTTGACAAAGCTGAATTCTGAATACAAACAGACAAAAATCTATGGTACACTGTGCATAATAGGTGAAAAAAATATATATCATTTTATATAAATCTTGTTTGTGATCAGAAATATGATTGATATTAAATGCTGCCGCCAGGAGACTGTGTCCACCACACTGTCTCTATACACAAGAGATTAAATGAGAGGTGGCATCCTATTACTGATTACCAACCACACTCATAGCTGGATTAAGGCTTTGGGGGACCTAAAAAGAGTGGCCCTAAAGTGCGTGCCTGTAGTCGCTTAGTTCCCTACTAGTGGGAACTCACAATGCTAATAAAATAGCAATAGCAACTTAGCACCATATGATACAGTGGTACAACAGCTGTGTAAAAATACATGCAGTACTGTTTTTCATATCCAGAGGGTTCTTTTGTTAACTCAAATAGTCCTTAGCACAAGACAACAATGAAAATAATTATTGTATTGGATTCACAACAAATGCCATATTCTGTATAGATGAACAGACAAATGTCATTAGCCGATGCGTTTCGTATCATAGAGACTTCATCAGGGGTAAGAACCTTATTATATTACAATACATATCTTGTTTTTATAAATAGTTAAAGATGATAAAAAATATGGACCCTTATTAATAGTCACTAAAAGATGCTACTAGGCCTAAAAAACATAGTTTCCAACCAACCAGGTATTTAGTACTCTTGGAACACCTGTAGCAGTTATACAAAGGTGTGTGCCCTCTGGGATACCAAATGCAAATACAAATCCATGTGCATACAGTATGACAAATGCTTGCTCTGGTGCCCTCCCGGGTTTTCAATTTACAGTGGTGTAGCAGTAAAGCAATGGCAGCACTCTTGTGACTACATAAACAGAATCAGAAGCCAAAAACTGTGTCCAATGTTTCAGTTTTTGGCCATCTTTATCAAGAACTTTCTAGATAAAGGTGGTCAAACAAAATGTTGGACACAGCTTTTGGCTTCTGATTCTGTATATTTGGTTCTCAGTGCTGCCATTGCTTTAGGAAGGTATGTAAAGAGGGATAGGGGGGTTCAGCAACTAACATGTCATGCACAAGAGACTATGTTGAATATAGAAAACAAAGTATTTATTTGACAGAATATAAAAAAATTGGATAACAAGCAGTTTATTTTAGTAAAAAAAACTGGGGAAATATAGAAAATGACTACACATAAAAAATTATATATAATAATAAAAAATGTAAAAAATTGACAGTGACAACAGACAAAAAAAAGAGTGTACCGCTTCAGTGTTTTAACATAAAAGTGCCAAGTGCTTATTCATCAAACTCTAATGATTACTCAAAGATTTCACATAATACATATAAAAGATAAATATACTAATACTATAATGAAGACAAAATGGTAATAAAATGTTTAGTATTACATAAAATAGATTTAAAAAATTAAGCTATTTCATAGCTGTCATTGAGCCCATTTGAATTGAATGTGTTGAGCTCATAGATCCAAAACATCTCACGACGTGAGAGTAAATTCTCATGATCTCCTCCTCTCTGGCCCACAGTATCATGCTCATTAACCATAAACTTAAGCGCTTCTACTTTATAGTTGTGGTACTTCTGAAAATGCCTGGGAATAGTGTGATTATCACACCGAGGTGAGTTGAGGGATTCTTGTCATTGTGTGAGACCTTTCCCCTTTTTTAACATCTGGGATTGCCTTCTTCCACTGCGGATACAGAAGAAGTGCTAACATATGTCTCTCCAATGGGAAGTTTTATTTTATTTTATACTTTGCTGCTTGTTTTTACAATTGTTTATACTCTATGTCCCTTTTTACATGGAATAAATACGTTATTTATATGGAACCTTGACTTGGAATTTGTGTGAAAATCCTGGGAAGGTAAAGATACCTTTTGAGGGACATAGGGGCTCTCCCTGAGGTAAGTCCCCAAAGGGATGTGGGGAAAGAGTATGTTATTGATCCAGGAATAGTGTACAGATTAAAAGAAACCTTGATGTGATTATGGGGCCTATTATTAAGGTCAGTATCTTTTCATGTGTCTGAATACAAGAGATTCCAAAGTGTAGTGAGGAGGTCATTACTATTTATCCCTGAGCAGCTTAAAGAAACCATGATGTGCACATACAGTAGGGCCTGTCATAAAGGTCAGTATTGTGATAAGGGTCGTCGGATGAACAATTAAACATCTGCTTTGAAAATATTGATGGTGGATTTGGAAGAATCCAGGAAAGGAGAATTTCAAATTAGGACAGCGCTTTTTGTATATTTCACTATTGTGTATTAGGATTCACAGAATGAGTGTGGTAGACTCCGAGATATACTTAAAGCTGCAGTCATTTGGGGCTCAATTGTTTATTGGTATACATTGTTTGAAAGTTTTAATAGTGTTTAGTGTTAGGATTCAAAAACTTACATATCTTACATTTATATAACCCTTTTTATAAATTTTTAAGAATAAAAAAGAAATTGTTCAAGATCTGGTGAGCTTACTCTACAACTGGAAGTACAACGTCTTATGGAAAGGGGTTACGCAAGGAAAGTAATTGAAGATGCTTGGACTAAACTAGGAACAGTGGATAGAAATGAATTACTAGTATACAAAACTAAGGAACCTCAAAGTAGGATCATCAATATTGTCACCACTTACAATGCACAGGGCACTTATTAGAAATGTACAAAATAAACACTGGGGAATCCTAAAACAGACCCAGTTCTTAGCAAAATCCTTCCAGAAACTACCAATGTAGAGTTTAGGAAAGCCAGGTATTGTACTTAAAGCACATACTTGCCCAAAGTATGTTGCCGGTTCTGCAATGAAATTATCACAAAAGCAAACATTTCTCTTCAATGTTATGAGACGGGCTATTCTGCACATACTGTGGGCAGGATTCTCTAAACTAAAAATGTGGTAAAAACCCCATTATCTGGGTTATTACCGCATTGTGGGATGCTCTAAAGACCCCCTGCCGGGTTAAAGGGTCGGGGCATTGCCAGCAAAAGCTGGCGATGCCCCATAGAAGCCCATGGGCTTCTAATGCGACCCACCGCTACAAGCTACACACAAATTCACTTTTTGATAGCTGTTCTCTTTGCTTTCAATGACTTATGAAGTGAGGGATTTGGTAAGAAATCTCCAGTTCTTTTCTATGAAAATATTAATATAAATACATATATTGAGATTCAGATCCACCTTTCTCATGACAAATACTATGGGGGTTATTCTAGTTCACTCCTTCTGGCAAATTCCTTCTCAAATGGACAAAACCATGTGCACTGCAGGTGGGGTAGATATCACTTGTGCAGAGAGAGTTAGATTTGGGTGGGGTTTTACTTCAAAGTGAGATCTATATTGCAGTGTAGAAATAAAGCAGTCAGTATTTACCCTGCATAGAAACAAAATAACTCACCCAAATCTAATTCTCTCTGCACATTTTACATCTGCCCCCCTGCGGTGCACATGGTTTTGTCCATTTAAGAAGGAATTTGCCAGAAGGAGTGAACCAGAATAACCCCCTATATGTTTTTACGTTGTTTCAGAGATCTATGGTTAAAAAAATAAACATCCCTAGGTTTAACTGGAAATTAATTATGATGCTTTTATGAAACTAGCATAAAAATTCTGCCAAGGTGTTGGGGTATAGAAGTTTTCAAGACAACAAAGGCGCTTCTTCACATCTGACCATCTGTGCAACCATCTGTGTACTTCCCTAAGCAGAGGACTGCACTGTTACTATAAAAGAAAAAAAAAACTATGCAATTTGCCATTTAGACTCTTATCACACTCAAGAGTGAAATTATCATGTCATTGGGTTATATTTATCCAGGCAGAAATGATGCGATCTGCCTCTAAAAACATTACAGAAAAAATCCTGCTGATTCCAATTTAAAATACAATGTTTTCTTTCTTGGGAATAATGCAGCGTTACATTGCTAACTCCTCCACTTTGGCCTTCATCAATTTACAGCTGCACAAAGCTGCTCACCTGCTGTTCTAAAAACACCAAAACACACTATATTGGATTCATTAGCTTTACTATAATGCAGAATTCCTGGGTGTGTTTTACACTGTTGGGGAATTACTATCGCATACAGTACTGTATTTCATCCTTAATCAGTACATTGTTGTCCAACAGTCCTGAATAAAACCAAAGATTTTATGAGGGAAATGTATCAAGCTTTGGGGAGAGATAAAGTGGGGCATGTGATTGTAAGCTTGCAGCAGGGCCCTCCTACCTCCAAGTCTGTCTGTTGTTACCCAGTTTGTTTTATCACTGTCTACAATTGTAAAGTGCAATGGAATCTATATAAGAAACTGTAAATAACTAAATAAATGTGGGGGGGGGGGATTTCTGAGAGTGTGAGTTAACATGCAGATATGATCAGGCATTTTGGGGGAAGTCGTGTGACGCTAGCTCCAGACCTGATCAGCCTGTTTGTATTGCAGTCACAGAGTAATGGTGTGTACACATTGGTACAATCAGCATGAGATCTGCACTATATAGTCAAAGTTGTATGCAGATTGTATGCATGCTGTGCGATGCGATGCGATCTGATCACGTCGGGATCACATCTCACGGTACTTGCAGCGTGTGTACACACCATTAGTCCTGAACTACACACAGACTGCACAGACTGGAAAATCATTCGATGGCGAGCAGCTTGCCAATGGGTTAGCAGCTAATCACCTATCCTGATTATTTACCCAAGCCGTGTTTGTATGCACAATATAGTTAACAATGTGTGCTCCCGTGAGTCGTTGCCAACGTCCCTCTGCCCTTATTCAGATCTGATTGTAGTATAAATTTGATCTCAAAATGGGTAAAACCATGTGCACTGCAGGTGGGGCAGATGTAACATGTACAGAGAGAGTTAGCTGATTTCCACTGCCGGGCTCCCTCGGGCAGTTTCTTTTTCATCAGCGACCATCTCTGGTCGCTGATGTAAAGTAGAAACTGAGCAATATATTGCTCAGCCATATATTGCTCAGCAATATATGGCTGAGCAATATATCTCCCCCGTGTGTACACAGCATAAGGGCTAGATTCTCTAAGCTTCAAAAGTAATCAAATGGAGAGTGATAAACAGCCAGCCAATCAGCTCCTACCTGTCATGTCACAGACTGTGTTTGAAAAATGTCAGACAGGAGCTGATTGGCTGGCTGTTTATTTATCTCCATTTTATCACTTTTGAAGCTTAGAGAATCTGGCCCTAACTGTAATGAGTCATAGGAATAGACCAACATGTCAGCTTATTCAACCTTTTTGAAGAACAATACAACATAGCAACAGCATACCTTATATACCTATAACCCCAACATCCTGTCCAATCGTATTTGGGGCTATGCCTGTCTCCCGTTGGCCACGTGTGGATTACCAAGTGCACTACAGGTATGAAGAGGTGCCGGCTGGGGATGTAGTAAAATCAGCATATCAAATACAAACCACAAAATATTGCAGAGCTTTCAGTGCGTGATCATGCAAGTGTGGTGCTCAAACTGTGACGCTATGCATCATAGAGCAATGACAAAGCACGTTATGCCAACTGCAGAAGTCCAGCAGAGCCAATAGTACAGAGTCCTTGTTGCTAAGCAACCATTACTCTGAATTTACTACAACAAAATTTTAGATAGAAAATATAAACAATGGAAAAAAAATATACAGTAAATAAAGAAATCAACCAAAAACAGCCAAATAAGCGGAAATAGAAAAAACACATTGATATAAGCATAATATTATGCTCCATGTACTACAATAAGGAAATACATAGAGTATATTAGAGAGTAAAAATGTATTGTACCACTGCTATTCTGATAACCAAACAATTCAAATATTACACTGAAGTATACAGAAAACAAATATAAAGATTGTTCCACCATATCTATCTACACTTGTATACAATATATGAGATGTAGTCGATAATACAGTCCTTAGCATACAGGCAAAGGCCACCGTATTCAATGTACAAGGCAGTGTAATACCATGCACCGAGTTTACTAGAGGCAATCTAGTGCATCCCCAAAAGAAAGGGAAGAGATGATATACCCAATATACATAATAAAATTACCAAAATATAAAATAATATTACAGTATATCAATCATCCAAGAAACAGGTAAATGAAATGGTCTCATTCAACCCTTGAGGAGCCAACATCTTCGTGCAATGTATCCATGCTGCCTCACGCTGTAGAAATCTTTTATCACAGTCGCCCCCTCTTTTATTGATTGATACATGATCAATTATCTTATAGGTTAACGATGCGAGGGAATGGATCTGCTCTTTAAAATGTTTCACAAGCGGTTGGTCTATGTCTCGTCTGGAAAAAGCTAGACAGATTGCTGAACGGTGTTGAGTCATTCATTCCCTGAATGTGCAAAATGTTTTCCCTATATAAAGCATACTGCAGGGACATTTGATACAGTAAATTACATTTTTACAGGAACATGCTTAATAGGAATGCACTTGCCCTAACTCATCTCTTCCCTTTCTTTTGGATAAGCTCTAAACTCTAGTATACTTGGTGCATGGTATTACACTGTCTTGTACAGTGAATAAGGTGGCCTTTGCCTGTATGGTAAGGAATGTATGATCGAGAACATCTCATGTATTGTATACAATTGTGGTTAGACATGGTGGAGCCATCAGTATTTTAGTTTTGTGTATACTTCAATATATAACATTTACATATTTTCGTTATCAGGATAGCAGTGGTGAAATACATCTCTTATATAATATGTGTATTTCCTATTTCAGTTATGTGATAGTTCAGTGGCTGTTTTTGTTTTTTCCTTTATATTTTTTTCATTGTTTAGTTTCTCTAACTATTTTTTTGGTGTAGTAAGTTCTGAGTAACGGTTGCATTGGAACCAGGACTCTATACTATAGGTTCTGCCGGACGTCTACATTTGGCATGGCATGCTACTTCATCACACTATGACACAATGCATGCGCGATCAGGCACTGTGATGGAACCGCAATATTTAGTGGTTTGTATTTGACACAGCTGGTGTCTCTATGTATCTGTAGTGCACTCAGTAATGTATACAGCCAATGGGAGACAGGCACAGCCCCAGATCTGATTGGACAGGATGTTGGTGTTATAGGTATATAAGGTATATACCCATAATATACAGGTTGAGTATCAGTTATCCAATTGTCCGTTATTCAAATTAATCCAAAAACCATACATTACAGAAAGTGTGTGTGTGGGGGGGGGGGGGGTTGCTAAAAGCACTACTGGGGACATTTGTAACTGGCACTAGAAACATAGAAACATAGAATTTGACGGCAGATAAGAACCACTTGGCCCATCTAGTCTGCCCCTTTTTTTAAACATGTTACCTCAAACCATATTTGATCCTTATTTTTTTTGTAAGGATAGCAATATGCTTATCCCAAGCATGTTTAAATTGTACTACTGTATTTGCGTCTACCACCTCTGATGGTAGGCTATTCCACTTATCTACTACTCTTTCTGTGAAAAAATTCTTCCTCACATTTCCCCTGAATCTTTCTCCCTCTAATTTCAGTGCATGTCCTTGTGTTCTGTTGCTCCTCTTCCTGTGAAGAATGTCTCCCACCTGTACCTTGTTAAAACTCTTGATATATTTGAAAGTTTCTATCATGTCCCCCCTTTCCCTTCTCTGCTCTAAAGTATACATATTAAGATCTTTTAGTCTTTCCTGGTACGTTTTGTGATGTAGGCCATGCACCATTTTAGTTGCTCTTCTTTGTACAGTCTCTAATGTATTTATATCCTTCTGGAGATATGGCCTCCAGAACTGAACACAATACTCTAGGTGAGGTCGTACCAATGACCTATACTGGGGACATGATGTGTAACTGGCACTACTGGGGACATGATATGAAACTGGCACTACTGGGGACATGATATGTAACTGGCACTACTGGGGGCATGATATGTAACTGGCACTACTGGGGGCATGATATGTAACTGGCACTAAATATGTGCAAGGAAAGATTGGCATTCACCTTCAGTACCTGAAACAGTACATAAACTTTGTTCATGCTCTGAAACTTTGTTTTATGCACAAGTAAAATATATTTGTGTGTGTTTCACGTAGTTTTTGTACAACATAAATGCAAGATACCTCAAAATACATCATTGAAAAATAAAAATATTCTGAAATATGGAATCCAAAATTCTTCTGGTCCTGCGGATTTTGGATAAAGATACTCAACCTGTATATGTGAAATACTAGTGGCCCACCTCTGCTTCACATGCATTCATGGCCAACCACCATGTTTCTTTCTGCTTTATTTACAGTTGAGCAAGCTGAGCCACGAGCGCATGCAGCATGCGCCAATGATAAACGTGATTCATTAAAATCATTATTGCTCGGCTCCCATATGGCATAGGCAGATGGTTAATATACATGAACCTTTCTCGAGAACTGCACTACAAAAATTTGTCCAACAGTTTTCGAGACTACTGCATTTAGCCAGACAGACAAGCTTCGGGGAACCTCTTTTAAACTATGTAATGCTATAGATTGTTGCATTTTTAGATACTAGCAGTGGCATAACCCATGGGAAGAGCTTGCACGCTGCAGCTACCTCAGACAGCCCAGCGGCCATGACTCAAATATCTGCAGTCTTCTATGTTCAAATGCAGCAATGGTTCGTGGGAGGTCTTGAAACCTGTGTGCGCATATGCGGAGGCCTCTCCTTCACGTCAGCAGATGACAATGGAGTAATTGCCCTCTTTAAGCTAGGAACCCGGCGGCAAATGACTTCATTGCCTCCCGGAGTTCCCCCACTGGTGGGCATATCTTATGCTAATACACTTCCCTTTCCATTTGACCTTTTTCCAAACAGCAGCACACCAGGAAAGGGACATTGATTATAATTTCTTTTGCAATCATATGGTCTGGGTCTAACTGTCACAGTTGTTTTTATTATCTCAATTTATTTTATTTTGTTTTACGTCTATATTCAATTTTACCTAATTTGTAAATTTATGATAAATATACAGTGTTAATAAATACATTGTTCTTTTTCGTCATCCAAGCGCCACTTCCCTGTTTACTATTTTTATTCTTTCTCTTGCGCTTACCTCTCTTTATCTCTCACTCCTGCTTGCACCTCCCTCCCTGTTCTGCTTCTCCCACTCTCATCCTGACACATTCTGTCTCTCTAATTCCTCCTCTCTCTCTCTCCCCTTCTCACCCCTTTCTCTTTCTCTCACTCACTCTCTCATACCCTAATTTTTCCAGGAAGCCCACTCTCTTTCTCTGACCACTTCTCTGTCTCCTCTACCCAACACCCTCTTTGTCTTTCACTCTACTGTCCCCAAAGCAGAACTATAGTGACAACAGGAGGGGGCTCCTATCAAGATTTAGCTATGGGGTCCACAGAGTTCTAGTTACGCCCTTGACCACTAGTCACACCATTTTAACTTGCACCAGCCCAATGGGAGGTGTAGTTTTTTATATGAGCATATCCTCATATATGAGTGTTTCTGTATGCATCTGGTTTTAGCAAAACTCTCATAATATGTTTACGAAACAGACCATCTCCATGCATCCATCTCTTTTACACTGCAAGTCCAGTCCAGGTCACTGAAAAAGGATTGCAAGTCATGGCACAACAGCGTGAAACCGGATTTACACCGCAGGCTGAACACAGGTTAGTGCCAGGATTTCCCTCTGATGGTGCTTGATGACATCATGGCTCTCCATAAAGTGTAAACAGATCCGGGTCGGTTTACATTGGGTGGTGTTGCTCCCATTGACATGCCATAGACTGCGTTGTGTACACAGTTTCCTTTGCCTTGCAATGCCCTCTTCAAATGCAAGCCTAAGGTCAGACTTACTTAGGCTTGCAGTCACAGATGTACATTGGGACTGATGGTCACGATGTTGTTCCTGAACTGTGATCGCTTGTTAGTTTTAGCAATCACAAATGCAGGAAAAAGGTTGTATGCACCTCCTCCTGTAGTTGCACTGCGAGCGGTATAGCATATACAATCCATGCTGAGTGAGGGCCTAAGGAAGGATAACTTTAGTTACTTTGACAGTGCATTAGGGGTAAAGTTCATCTCCCTGTCACTACCCAGTAACACCCAAAACATTATCAAAGCATTTATTCATTTGCAACTCTGACTGTGTAAGTTATACATATTCAGTACTGCATAGACGCATACGTACAACAAAGATTCCCTCCGCTGCATTCCATATTGGCAGTGTGTGCAACTCATGAACTTAATCTAGGCAAACTTCATGTTTTTTTTAATCTAGGCAAACTTCATGTTTTTTTATATAGCATATAGGGCAAATACTTATCTTGCTTGGACTTTAATTTATCACAATAAATATGTTTAGAATCAATAATGAGTAAAATTACTGATCACTTTAATATAACCTCTGACATTTACAACAACCACAGGTAATTGTCTATTTTTGTAGCATACTTTGGGCCTTATTCTGGTTTGAGCGGCCGGGCCGTACGAGTACATCCCTGGGTTTTTCATGATCTGCGCATGTGCAGATACGCTAATGCGCCGGCGCGAACACTCCACAACGCTTACGGCCGGGCTCTCAACGTGCGAAAAAACCTGTACGCGAGTGTACGGGTAATGGGGCGGCATAGGGGCGTGTTGATGGGAGCGGCCGAAATAATGAGGGAAAATGGGCGTAAATATGGGCGTACACGGGGGTGTGCACAAAAAATGAGCGGTGCTACTACCGCACGATCGACTAAGGCACCGTTCATTTCGGACACCAAACAGGCGGCCGCCAACCGCCAGCTCAAACCACCCCTACAGATACCGCATGCCAGCGTGCGCCTGAGTTGGCTAATTAACGCTGATTACTACTCAAACACATACACCTGAATGTAATAAGCAATGCTGCAGTCTATTAAGTCCAAACCATGATTTCACTACCTGCAAGCCACACATACAGCACGCAAACACATTGGAAGCTTATGTTTCTATACTTCTCCACATTTAAAGGTTTGTTTAATTTAAGGTAAGAATCTTTTTATACGCTAAGGTAGGTATTTGCTAAACAGTTAGACACATTCACTACGTGCTTTCATAGACTTTACGCAGTAGCACACTCAATCTACACAAGTCGACATGTGTCAACGTGTTCACTCTAATACTAACATAGGTTTTGTATTTAGGATACAATAACATAAACCACATCTAACACCTACAAAGGATGTTTCAGCAATGTTTGAAGCCCATGCCCACTATTTTGCACACAATCTTCAATTGAGTTAATAGAAAACAATAATTGAATAACAAATAGATTAATTAATCAATTGTCAGATTAGTAGTTGAGAGGCAAGATTTGCAGGTCCATATATGTGAAGGGTATGCCAGCGTGCACGGACGTACGCTCACTCTCACGAGCGGTGACAAAAGCTGAGTTTTCCATTGAAAACAATAGGGACCCGTCCGTGCAAGCTGGCGTACGCTCAGATCTCCGCAATAAGTCGTTGGGAAGACGGACGAAAGACGTCCGTAAACGGCGCCGTACGCTCAGTTATACACCAGTTGTCGGAGTGTAAGGGCTGGGCCGTCCGCGTACGTTGCCGTACGCTCATTTGTACGCCACTCCCCTTCTACGGTATTTCTGGCCGTACGTAAGCGGCTGATTTGTGGGTGGACTTAACCCTAACGGCCGCGTACGGCTAGCGTGCGGTAATGGCGAACGTACGCACGTTTGGCCGCTCCGATCAGAATAACCTCCTTTGTCCCTCATCCATAGTAATATATGTAATGTCTGCTGCAGTGCTAATTCGGGTGAATAAGTGACCCAGTTGAATAATGCTCTTGTATATAAAGTCTAAAAAGACATAACCTGAGCTTTATAGGCACTTGAAAGTCGTTCATCAAAACGACAGCAATCCTGTGCATGATAACATGACACTATCAGCGCTGTATTTGGTTTGCAGTAACTTTTGAAGCATAAAATGGAACAAGCCTTTCAATAAAATGCAAATCTCATATGCAAGTAGTGGGGGAAATGATAAAAATACACTTTTCATCATGTGCTCTGCTCTTTGTGCCACATTTGGTCACAATGGAGATTTGTTCAGAGACCCTTTTTCTGTCTGTAGTATTCCCATGCAAACCATTCTTCAAGGAATTCACTTTGCAGAATGATAGTGGCAGGACGCCCGGGGAAACGGAATGCTGCTTATTTTATGCCAGAGAGTAGCTCCAAGCCCTGTTTCAAAGCATTATCTCTACAACAAGCAGACATTCACAGCTTACGTTCTCTCTGAGTTGCGTTTTTTTTAATTGGAAACTTTAATGGAATGCTTTCATTTTTTTTTCTTTTTAAACAAAAAGAAACATTCATTAAATGAACATAAGTCATCTCCTCATAAAACCATGAGGGTCCTTAATCATTCCTATTCGCCAGAAACTAACTTTTACTAATTAAGTTTTAACTCTCTCATCAAAGCTACACTGACTAGGTCACCTTTTCATATCAACTTCTTACTGAGTTTTTCCCTTATATGCTTGTGAATCCCCTGATTTGGTAGGAGTACTGAGCAGAAATATCAGCACAACATAAAAACATTTCTGGAACAAATATCATGTGTTCTAGAAGTTTTCTTATACTGTATACTGAATACAAAATAATAACTAAAACGAAATGTGCGCCTAGAACAGAACAGATGATTGTATTATTACACAAGGATTAAGTGTAATATATATATATATATATATATATATATATATATATATATATATATATATATATAATATGAACCAAATTATGGTTGTCACTCCAGAAGTCAGATAACCAGCATAACCAAAGTGTTTTAATGTCTACGGTGTTTCGGGCTTGCGCCTGTCTCCGAAACGCCATGGACCATAAAACATTTTGGTTATGCTGATTATCGAACTCCTGGAGTGACAACCATAATTTGGTTCATATGAGTGCCTGTCCCTGTCCCTGCAGGAGGAGGCACCCAGGCCAAACAGGGGGAGTGCCCAGAAACATCAAGGTATTTTATATATATATATATATATATATATATATATATATATGCACAAGAAATAGATGGCGCTAAAACAGAACCTCCACCTTAGTGTGATACTCAACAGTGGGTACGAATTTTTACAATTTGTAAAATAATTTTATTTAAAACATGGATGACATAATTGATGTCAGACAATGTTAACAATAAGCATAGTTATTTGGTAATACAAAGATTTCCGGTAAGTCGAGGCCCAACGCGTTTCGTCGATGAACGACTTCTTATGACGCTATGATGATGTCCTTCGATGTCAGAGGATCTGTCATACAGATAGAAGTATCAAATGGATTCGCTGTCCATAAATAAGATAAGAGGTGTATCAATAGATCCTTTCCAGTGTCTGCCTGTCTAGCTGCAGGCAGACACTGGAAAGGATCTATTGATACACCTCCTGTTTTTATCTAATTTATGGACAGCAAATCCATTTGATACTTCTATCTGTATGACAGATCCTCTGATCATCATAGCGTCATAAGCAGTCGTTCATCAACGAAACGCGTTGGGTCTCGACTTACCGGAAATCTTTGTATTACCAAATAACTATGCTTATTGTTAACAATGTCTGACATCAATTATGTCATCCATGTTTTAAATAAAATTATTTTACAAATTGTAAAAATTCGTACCCACTGTTGAGTATTACACTAAGGTGGAGGTTCTGTTTTAGCGCTCTCTATATCTATTTCTTGTGCACATATCTTTTGATGTTGTCCTTCACTAACAGGGAGGTCTTATAGAGTAGCTGCTGATAAAAGCGCAAACGAAAGTCTTTCTCTCACATTGATATATATATATATATATATATATATATATATATATACAGCAACGATATGCCGGCACTCGGATAGGTAGAACAACGGGTGGGTGCCTTCCCAGATAGATAATGCAGAGTCCAGTGGGGGAGGGGCGGCACTCCAGAAGAAATAATCACGCAGTCAGGCAATCATAAATGGAAGAAAAAAGTGTATTCTAGCGCTAGAATACACTTTTTTCTTCCATTTATGATTGCCTGACTGCGTGATTATTTCTTCTGGAGTGCCGCCCCTCCCCCACTGGACTCTATTATTATATATATTAATTTAGCCCACCGCAGATGAAATATCTGGTAATTAAGCACTTTTAAACATTTTTATGTAATATAAAAACATCAAAGATACTGCACCATTGGGCGCCCTTTTCTTCTGTTGTTGTAGAGAAGTGTTGGTGATCTCCCCTTGGGAATTGGGAGCGAGGAAGAGGAGCGACGGTCCAGAATTTGAGGACACGTGCCTATAGACTGTGAACTGTGTAAAACAGCTCTGTTTGAGCAAAGGTGCCAGCGCACCTATTCCTCTTTTTTTCTGTGTGCAATATATATATATATATATATATATATATATCTCAAAGTCCATGTAAATGCTAAACAGCTGGGCAGTCTTGGTCCCGAAGAACCGAGTACCTCATGAGCGTCCCCGCTGGATTGCGAGCAGGTGCCTGAAGGAGACCGGAGTTGGGCAGAGGTCCACAGGAGCAGCGAGCTGGTGAGTGCAGATATCCTATGAAGTGAAAAAGAGTGCATTGAACTTAGCAATAGTACATCAACTTTTCAGGGATTTTAATCCTGTCATCACCAGTATGCCCTTATAATATATAAAATGATTATTATTAGTAGTAGTAGTATTACTGGGGGGAGCACCTTGCGGGTGACAGACAAGGAATAAAATGAAGGCCTAATTTATTCCATGATTGTTAGCTTCCACCCATCCTGCTGTACTGTGGGGGGGAGGTTTAAAGTATGTACATTGTGCTAGAGCGCCAGCTGAGCAGCCTAAAGCAAAAGTCTCCACACACCACAAACATTGGACCCTACATACCAGTTGTATAATCTTCATTACATGCACATGGGCAGTATGACTGGTGAGTCCCTGATTGCCCATACAGGTGTGATTAGCAGCATTACAAGGGGAGATGCATGTGTATTAGTCTAGGGCACCTAGAACCTTTAATCAGGCCCTGCATGCAAGTTTGCTAAGAAGTACATCCACATTCAGACTGGACTCTGTCTTGACCTCTGGATGTGTGGGGGATGTGTGCCTGGACACACTGACAGGACATTGGAGACCACCAGACTAACCTCAGTTACTTCGGTCACCCTACCCATGAAACGTGGACATGTGGGCATTTCGGATACTGTCTTTGGGACACCTAGGCAAAGGGCCCAATTTCAGTAAGATCTTGAGAAAACCAGTGTGTATAACAACATTACCCATATACATCAGTGTCGGTTCTGGCTTCACATGACCAAATTCTTTAAAATAAAATGTAATACCTTTCTATAAAGAGCGTATCACCCTAAACTGCCCCATTCTCATAGTCCAGTAGCCACAGGAGAGCCATTGTAAAACAAGTGCTGGAGTCACTATGGTAACATAGCAAAAGCTGTGGGCAGTAGAGAGGAGCAGTTAAAAACATACCTCCCAACTGTCCTGCTTTCTGCAGGAACGTCATGTTTTTTTGGGATGTGCTCATGTTTCACCCTGGGCCGGCAGTGTCCAGCGACAGGGGAGGCAGTTGGGAGTCCCCCTGTCATGTGCACAGCGTCTATTCTCACAGGGAGATGGGCTGGGGGCATGGCCACACAGTTGCAAAACAGGGGTGTGGCCTCATGGGATTGATGCCGTTTGCAGGCCACGCCCTTGTTGCTAGGCCACACCCCCAAATTTTGGGTGGGCACCTCCGGTGCGTGCGAACGTCCCGCCAGCTGTCTCTAAAGTTGGGAGGTATGAGAAAAGGACAGTAGAAGGTAACAGGCAAGAGAGTGTAGCCTGTGTGGGGTGGAGGTGGCAGTCTGCCCATTGTACAGAGGACCTCAATGACTGAGGAGGCTGTACCGTGAGCATGTTTGAGTGGTGTGCAATTTATATTGCTCTGCTTTCCCCCCTATTTAAATACCATGGACATTTTCTGCACAAGCCCCAAACACTGTGCTGCAGTTCCTGCAAATGAGAGAAAGTTGCAGGCCATAACTGCAAGTCTTCCTTTACCCTGCTGCAGAGGCAAAACTACCCTTGTTGCAGTAGGTGCATTGCACCAGGGGCCCCTGAGGACTAATGGCCCACTGCTGCTACCCACATCTGTGGTGTATTGTGAATGTGGGTTGGAGAGGAGGAGGGGGCCCACATTTTATGTTTGTATCTGGGATTACCACTCGCCATTCGTTTTAAAAATGCACAATACCTGCAATTAAGGGTTGTAGGACTTGCTGATAAAAAAGCCTATCAATCTTACAACTGCTGCACAGAAATAGTAGACCGTACCCTTCCTGCACATCACAAAGCGCTGGGAAAAAGAAACAGACTGCGTCACTTCATCAATTTGTCCTTGGTGAATGAATAGTGTAACAATGAAGATCGGTCTAATTATTTTGAGTGGGACATTTAGGGTGACTCTATGGGATGAGATAAATGCGCATGTTTTTTTAGCGCACCACATCGCCGCTATTCGCCCTTTTTGAAATCGCAATTTTTTTTTGTAATAATTCGCATATTTAATGTGATGCGCTTTGGAGGCTGAAAAGTGCGAAGTGGTGCGATTTGCGGTGAAGTGGTGCGATTTTAAGTAACAAAAAAGTGCGATTTCTTCCGCCGGTCATGTGCGAGTTTTGGAGAAACCGGAGTGCGATTTACAAAACTGTCTCCGCATGACTAAGAACCCCCCAACCTATTGGCCCACCTCTGTCCCCTCCATTATGCATCACACCCCCTATATAAAGGGGCATTGGCGCCATTTCACTCTTTAAAAAGGAAGTAAGGAGCATGGAGAGGAGCAGTGGCAGTGTGAGTAGAGGAAGAGGTGTTGGTGGCAGAGTGAGGAGTGGCAGAGGGAGCAGTGGCAGAGTGAGGAGTGGCAGAGGAACCAGTGGCAGAGGGAGCAGTGGCAGAGGGACCAGTGGGAGAGGGAGCAGTGGCAGCAGCCAGCCAAGTGGGAGAGCCAGCAGTGTGGCAGGCAGCATGGCCACAGCAAGGCCAGCCCCAGACCAGGCCCTGGCCGTCCAGCCCCAGCAGGAGGAGGTGGAGGATCCGCTGGCATCCCCATCCTATAGCCAAGACCTTGACCATACCCCACAGCAGCTGCAGGAGGGCCACATGTCAGAGGTGGAGGAAGATGGAGGTGTGGAGGAGGAAGACACTGGCATGGAGGAGGAGGGGTACATGGCTGGAGTAGAAAATGAGAAAGAGGAGGAGGAGGAGGTAGAAGCTGGCCGCACAAAAAGTGGCCGAAAGGTCAGATTCTCCTATGAGGAAAATGCTGCACTTGTCCGGTCTATCATGCCTGTATTTGACCGGTTACTTGGGAAAACTCACCACAAGACCACTGCACAGCGCAAAAGGGCTATGTGGAAGGACATCACCCAGGCGGTGAACGCTGTAAGTCAGCACAAGCGCCTGGTCAGAAATGTCAAGAAGAGATTCAATGACATCAAAAGGCAGCTGAAAAGTAAAATGGTCATGGAGTTGGAGGAGGCCACCAAGACTGTCGGAGGAAGCCCCACCACTGTGTGCTACACATCCTATGAGGTGAAGTTGAAGCGCATCATACCCCCTGAGGTCCTGCCTGGCATGCAGGTGGCGGATACCGATAGGCCGCAAACGCCATCCAGAGCTGGTAAGTGTGACCACATGCAATCTTAAACAAACATGCCAATGTTTTCTAACTGTATTC
The DNA here is from genome assembly GCF_055691185.1 of Crinia signifera. Lineage (NCBI taxonomy): Eukaryota > Metazoa > Chordata > Amphibia > Anura > Myobatrachidae > Crinia > Crinia signifera. Next base: position 199,004,679 of record NC_139219.1, read on the forward strand.
TTCACTTGAATTATTATGCTAAGTGAAGTGCTGCTGTGGAACTACATAGCCCAGCAAGGTCATGCACAAGAAATTGCCTGCTCCTACTTTCAAATTGCTCATAATGCTGGGCCTTGTAGTTCCCCAACTGCTCATATTGATCAACACTGTAACATTCTTTCTAGCAGCCTAACATGTATATGGCCAAAAACACATAGGTGTACTGGTGGTTTAGCTGCCATGCCTACATACCACAGATTATCCAATAGTTGTCATGTGTACAATAGTTTAATAATAATCTAAAAAAATAATCTGGAAAAAAAAAATAACAATGTGGGGAATAAATAATGCAGTCCTTATCCAAAGGAAGTATTGTCCATTATTGTCATTTGAATGCATGTTTGCTGAAAATGCTTATCCATTGCAAGGTACATAATGGCTGCCCATCTTTCCTTGCACAGATTGTCCATCCCGAAGTGCTCAGGCATCCAAGACAAGAAGGCCCGTTGCTGCTGAATCTGTGGAAGCAGGTAAATGAACAAAAAACACGCCATTACACATACAGTACACACACCCATGTCTCATCAACAATATCTCACACTACATTCATCTCCTGCTGCTACATTGCAACGGAAATGAATGTAATCTGAGCTAGGCATGTGACTTATTATTAATGTCAATGTTACATGCTGTATCGGTGTACATGTGTAAGTACATAACACCCCTAGGTATGTGCGTCCAGCATCTCAAGCCCTTTATAAAACAGTACAGAAGAGAGTCTGGCCTATATATGCATCAGTACTTACCTCTTCATCTGTATCCACAGGTACTATACAACTAGGGACAGATCAAACAGATTCTTCAATGATGGTATTAGACGAAATGGACATCATTCTTGAACCCGTGGAGACCTTTGCGGCAGAGGAGGAAATACAGACCTCATCACAGAGTGATCTTCCCCCAAGTGGGGTGTCTCCCAACCCACCCCCACCCACAAACACACCCCATACAGCAGCTTCTGCTTCCCAAGTAGCTAACTCCTTGGTCAATTTCAAGGACAAACAAATCAAATTCATGGCCTCCCAAAGCCTGCAAATAGGTAACATCCAGGGGTACATGCGTGACACGTTTCTTCAATTACGAAAAATTGCACGTAGTGTACGGGTAGGTGTAGGCACTCATGTGCGCATTGCTAATAGTATTGACACCCGTTTTGCAGATCTAACTGCTGTAAGGGAACAGAATAGCCATATTGGCAGCCTTGCGCAAAGTATAGCTGCACTAAGCCAATCATGCACAGCGCAGACCAATGCCTTAATAGGTATGCAGGCCCAACTACAGCAGCTGGAAGCCAATGTCGGAGGTGGCGCAGCATCAACTCTCAGTAGTGTATCTAGCACCCCAATAAGTGGCTCCCCCACTTTCCCACCCCGTCGTAGTATTAGGACCCGTGGTGGGCTGGGTGCAGGTTCTAGAAGTGGTGTAGGGTTGCCTGATGCTGGGAGAAGATAGCTCATATTTTTTAAAGTTTTGTAATATGCAATACTTGTTACATCCCCCGACAGTTTTTATGTTTCACTTGCAAAAATGTAGATTGCTTCTGACATAGTAGACTGCAGTAAAAATGTCTAACCGCATACCATTGTGTCTGTGTATTATTTTTAAAACAATTGTTGTGTGAATTATGACATAGTGTAATGGTATATGACAATGGGATTGCTGTAAAGTAGTGTGGGGTAACTCCTGGCCCGTCAAAGGTTGTGGAACTACATATTCCAGCAAGCTCTGACACTCATGGTTTGGACTGTAATGGTTATAGTGTGTCAGGGCATGCTGGCACGTGTAGTTCCACAACACCAGTGAGCCATGTTTTCCAGCAAACGTAATTCATACATGTATCAAATGTACTTACAAGCTTGATACCAGCAAGGGATAGGTCAGCACCACCAGCTGCATCCGTTGGGCTCTGTGTATTCGGCTAAATGTGGGTGGAAACAGATGGTATTGGTAAATAATTTGTTTATGAGTACACTTACAGCACAGGTACATTTTGGAGTACAGGGCACATGTGCTTACCAGAAAAGTAACGGCTGATGATGTGTGTACGCACCAGATTCCCCCTCTGCGTACCCCTCACTACCCGAGGTGTGGTAGGTTGGGCTTCCTGCACGACTGCTGCATGTTCCTCCTCCACATAGGCAGGTTGGGACAGGGCTATGTTGTGCAACATGCAGCAAGCCTGGATGATCATCACTACTTTGGCAGGGTGGTAAAGCAGCGTACCCAATGACCTGTCCAAACACCGGAATCGACTCTTCAAAATGCCAAATGTGCGCTCCACCACCTTGCGGGTTGCAATATGGGCTTCATTATACCGGTGCTGTGCAGGGCCCTCTGGGGAGCGCAAAGGTGTCATGAGCCAGGAAACACACCCATATCCTGAGTCACCTAAAACACAGATAGGAAGTGATTGCCTTATATGGTAAGGTATGTGTTTCTTTCAAACAGGACACACTGTTAGAAGAACAATATGCTTGTGAAACAGGAAACACACACATTAGAGCAGGTACAAATAAGGACAGACAGGGTAATATGTAAAAATGTACTTACCTAGTAGCCAGCCCTCTGGCATTTGGTGGTCGGTAAATCTGTTCCAGAGGGCTGAGTGTCTCAGAATATAGGCGTCATGGCAGTTCCCAGGAAAGCCTGCAACAACACTCAGGATTTTGAGGTGAGCATTGGATACAACCTGCACGTTCAGAGAGTGCCGCCCACGCCTATTGACGTAGACGTGGCCCCGCACGTGCGGTGCCCTAATCCCAATGTGTGTGCAGTCTATAGCTCCCAGCACGTGAGGGAATGCTGAGAGTCTATAGAAAGCCAACTTGTGGTCCTGCCACTCCAACTCAGAACTGGGGAATTTGATGTATGTCCGCCACAACTTCTTTAAAGCAAGTAACACTTGAGTAAAATGCTTAGAGAAAGTGGCCTGTGATACCCCCTAGGACCATGAGGTCACAGACTGAGTGGAGCCTGTGGCCAAATAGTAGAGGGCACACATTAATTTGTGCAGCCCAGACACTGCATAGTTGCCTCCCCCAAAAGGGTCCAAATCATTTCTCACCTGCTCATATAAGTCCAACAGGTTAATGCGGTTCAGCCTAAACATCCCCACAACCTGTTGATCCGAGAGGGAGTCCAGGTACAGCCGAGCACGATACATACGTGGGGTACGCAGTAGTCGGTGGGCTACCTGGATCTGGCGCGCAGCTTCCTCCCTCCTGTGCAGCTCCTCCAAATGGGCCACATCACAGATAAGCAACTCCAAACCACTCTGCAAAATCTCCATGTCTCAAACCCTAACAGGTGTCCTTAATTATGTTGGGGTTTATGTAGGGGTGTTTCTAAATGAAAATGAGGGCACCTGTGCTGAAATTAACCATGTGTGCACTTGACCAAAGTGAGTTCTGGGCCAAATCGCCAAAAAGAACCTGGTCTGAAATAAGTGCGATTGTTAGACACCTAAAAAGTGCGATTTGCGAAAACGCATTGCATTAAATAAGCGATTTGTATACTTTTCTGTACGAAAAACATCTGGATGCGATATAAATGCGATTTTATCTCGCACTTTTCGTCTGCATGCCTTAACGCACATAATATGCGATTTCAGTCCCTTAGTGCATCCTATTAAATAGGCGATTTGACGGAAAAATCGCCATTTTGTTTACTAATTAACGCCAAAAAACAGAAATCTCATCCCATAGAATGTCACCCTTAATGTTAATTGTAGTGTTTCTGCAAATGAGTTTTCTGTAATACATTTTAGTTCTTTAATTTTGTACAAGAATCTCTTAATAGTCAATTATGTTCTACTGAAGTTGTGCCAATTGCATTTCTAAAGAATTATTTCATTCATTGTCAAAGTAAAAAAGTGGAGTATAAATAGTGATAAAGTAATACCTGAATCTAGGTAGGATATGTATGCATTATTAACCTTAATATCTTGTTTAATTATTAACCCAACTTTATTTAAAATAAAACCTATTACCAGATAAGGGGGGAAATTTACCAAGAATACGAATACAAAAAATCGTATTCGTATTCTTAATACGAATGACTACGAATGCATACGGCTGTTTCAGCCGTATTCAAAGTCGTGTTCCGGAGGGGAATTTACAAATACTGCTTTGTATACGGCCGCTAATATGAATTTGTGCAGGCAGTCTGCACGGATCAGTCAGATCCGTGCAGGCTGCAATGTGTAAAAACAATAGAAAAATAAATAAATGTAAAAAAAAAAACGGCTTGGGGTACCCCCCACAGCCGTAACCAGCACCAGGCTGAAAGAGCCGGGGCTGGTAGTAAAAAATCAGGAAACCCGGCAAATAGGGGTTCCCCGATTTTTTTTCAACCAGCCCCAGGCTCCAGGTCCGGGGCTGGTTCCCAAAATACGAGGGACAAAATGACTAGGGGTCCCCCGTATTTTAAGAACCAGCCCCAGGCCAAACCAGCCAGCAGAGTAATGCCACAGCCGGGGGGAGACTTTTTATACAAGTCCCCCCGGCCAAAGCATTCATCCCTACTAACCAGTCAGCCTGGCCAGGGGTCCCGGGGGAGTGGGGACCCCCCTTCCAGGACTTACCGGACCAGGCTGAAGCCTGGTGCTGTCCCCGGTGACCCTGGAGTGGTGGTCATCAGGCTGATTCTGTGTAAAAATTGAATAAACTTTTGTTTAATACTGTGGAACTATGAGTCCCAGCAAGCCTCCCCCGCATGCTGGGACTTGGAGAACCACAAGTCCCAGCATTCGGGGCATTAAAGGGCCCGCTGGCACTTGTAGTTCCACAGTAATAAAAATTGTCAAATAAACACACACACAGACACAATAAAAATAAAACTTTAATACATCCAAAGCCCACATATACTGATACTTACCTATCTTCAGCCCGTCAGTTGGTCCCTGGGTCCGGGGTTCGGTGCTCCTGGGTCCGGGCCTCCAGGGTCCAGGTCCGGGGCCCGGTGCTCCAGGGTCCGGGGTCAGTGGCTCCAGGGTCCGGGGCTCCATGGTCCAGGGTCCGGTGCCTTGGTTACTGCAGAGTCCGCAGTCCCGGGCCTTGGTTCCGGGACTGGTCCAATCAGGAGCCGAGAAAGTCCAGCATGTGGGGGAGGCTTGCTGGGACTCATAGTTCCACAATATTAATCAATAGTTTATTCTATTTTTTTTATACAGAATCACCACTGCTCCAGGGTCACCGGGGACCGCACCAGGCTTCAGCCTGGTCAGGTAAGTCCTTTATTGGGGGGGTCCCCACTCCCCTGGGACCCCTGGCCTGGGGCTGGTTCTTAAAATACGGGGCACCCCTAGTCATTTTGTCCCCCGTATTTTGGGAACCAGCCCCGGACCTGGAGCCTGGGGCTGGTTGTAAAAAATCGGGGAACCTCTATTTGCCAGGTCTCCTGATTTTTTTTTACCAGCCCGACTCTTTCAGCCTGGTGCTGGTTACAGCCGTGGGGGGGGGGGGGGGGGGCCCCACGCCGTTTTTTAAATTTATTTATTTCTTTTACCTTTTTTTTTACACTGAAACCAGTCAGATCCGTGCAGGCTACCAAATACGACAGGAAAATAAAGTGTTTTTTCTTGCCGTATTTGGCCGGCCATTCGCGGACGTTTCACACTAATTAGCGGCCGTATTTTCAATAAGTAAATCAGGAACCACCATTCTTTTGAATGGTGATTCCTGGCGTATTCTTTCGATGGTGTAGTCATTCGTATTTGTAAATACAAATACGAATGTCCCATCAATAAGAATACGAAAATTCATATTTTTGGCATAGTAAGTGCCAAAAATACGTATACGCCAAAAAAAAATCGCATTTTCGAATTTTTGTTAGTAAATTTCCCCCAAGGATTGTTTAGGGAAGAACGGCTTCTCTGAAAACTCTATATACTCCAAAGTGACCCACAATACAGTGAGTGGGAAATTGACAAGTAAAGTACTGCATATGAAGTAAGCTATCAGTGAAGCTCTTGCTAATCAGCTCTGCTGTACTACAAAAATGTTACTAAATAAAGTAGCTCCTATGCTATTTATAGTCTGTAATAAAGCTAAAATAATAACAGTGAACTCACTCTGCATTGAAATATAAGGCTAGAGTAGTGATATGACGTTGTTACACATTTAGCACTGAAAAGGAGTTATAAATAGAGCAACTAAATTTCATACAATTTCATTACGTGCACCACAATTAATATTGCTACTGGTAATTGACTTTCCTAAACTTGTGGGTTGATACTGTATCTCTCTCTTAACCTGCCTCTAAAACACATATAACAAGGCTTTTTGTGCTCTGTTGCATTTAAAAATTGCCTTTCAAAGACTTTCTGTGTCCGTTCTGCTTTCTTGTCATCACTAAAAGGTGTGTACTGGCTTTTTCTTATTATTTTTTTTATCTATCTAGTAGCTCATTGTGGTGAGATGTACAGGGTGTGGTGTGGCAGCCTCCTTTTTTTAAAGGGGCGTGGTGAAGTTAGTGAAGGGGCTGGATGGGAGGTTTGTATCCCACCCATTTCTAGACACAATAATGATTTGGGCATGGGCTTTTGCTGTAGAGGTGTATTTTTCTAATGGCCGCTTGGTCATCGAAGTGCAATGTGTCTTTCGTCATCACTTCAAAATTCCCCTAAGAGGCCGTGTTACTGAACGGAAATCGATTTAATTGTGGGTGGATGCCTTCAGGGAAATGGGGAATGTTTCCAGAAGAAAGACAGGACCTCAGAGGACCGTCACAACACCTTAAAATATTTAACACTTTTGTTTGTCTGTGCTGCAGTCACCTTGGCACTCTGCTCATAAACATGCAGTTGCCTTTGGTGACATTTACAAAATATTATTTTTAAAACGGTGTAAAATCAAATCTCCCATGTTGTGTGACAGTTGAAAAATAATAATAGAGTTTTGAAACGTGCACAGCTTTTTATTTCATTTTCAAAAAAGGAACCAAGGTTGTCCTGACGAAAGCAACAATAAATAGTTCCTGAAACGTTGACTTTAGACCTTGTTGAGTCCCTTTATTTGTTGCCGGGAGTGCCAGATGAATGGCCTCTAGCCACGTGGAGTGCCGGATCACACAAAAGACACATATATATATATATATATATATTAGAGATGTGCGGCGGCCACTTTTTCGGGTTTTGGTTTTGGATCTGGATCTTCCTTCGTGTTTTGGATCTGGATTGGTTTTGCCAAAACCACCCTTGCGGGTTTTGGTTTTGGATCTGGATTTTTTGGGAAAAATGCTAAAAATTGCTAAAATAACAGATTTTGGGCCTGCTTTTGCCCCTAAAGTATTATTAAGCTCAACAAAATTAATTTCCACTCATTTCTAGTCAATTTTGATCACTTCACAGCTCACAAAATTGTTTTCATTGACTGTAGTTGGGCCAAAAGGTTATACCGAGGTAACCGGATGACTAAGCTAGGTGACAACAGTGGGCATCACATACATGTGGACCTTACACTTCCAACCTGGCACATCTTGGAAGCAGAGCAGCACTACCGGGGCAGACAGGGTAGCATTTTAATAAACTACCCCCCCAAAAAGAGCACCCACCCTTATGTTTCACACAGGACACGCACAGTTTAACAAACCAATCATTTCAGCGACAGGGACTTCAGCGGCAGGGACTGTCATATGTGGCTAAAATGATTGGTTGGTTTTGTCTCACTGGACACTAGATATATGCCGTCACACTGGACACTAGATATATGCCATCACACTGGACACTAGATATATGCTGTCACACTGGACAATGGATGTAGGCCGTCACACTGGACACAGCCCGTCACACTAGACACTAGATATATGCCGTCACACTGGACAATGGATATATACCGTCACACTGGACACTAGATATATGCCGTCACACTGGACACTAGATATATGCCGTCAAACTGGACACTAGATATATGCCGTCACACTGGACACTAGATATATGCCGTCACACTGGACACTAGATATATGCCGTCACACTGGACACTGGATATAGGCCGTCACACTGGACACTGGACACAGCCCGTTACACTGTTCACTGGATATAGTCCGTCACACTGGACACTGGATATAGTCCGTCACACTGGACACTAGATATATGCCGTCACACTGGAAACAGCCAATTACACTGGACACTGGATACAGCCCGTCACCCTGGACACAGTCCCTGGACAATGGACACAGCCCCTGGACAATGGAAACAGCCCCTGGACAATGGACACAGCCCCTGGACAGTGGACACAGCCCCTGGACAGTGGACACAGCCCCTGGACAGTGGACACAGCCCCAGGACAGTGGACACAGCCCCAGGACAGTGGACACAGCCCAGGACAGTGGACACAGCCCCTGACACACTGGAAACAGCCCCTTGTATTATGGCCACTGCAGCCCCTGTACACTGAGTGTACAGTCAGCAGCACTGCAGCCCCTGTGTGTGACCACTGCAGCACCTACTGTAGTTTACAAAAATCACACAAAATATAAATCACAGCACAGGGCACAGGGCATGGAGCACAGAGCACGGAGCAAAGAGCAGAGAGGACGGAGCACAGATCTCCCACCCACCCTCTTCCCTCTCCTATAATGGAGTGAAGATGGCGGGGCGCGCGTGTGTCTTATATGGCATCCCGATCCCGCGAGAATCCGACAACGCAATGATGATGTTTATCCTTGTTTTCAGTCCGGAATTCAGGCGGGAACTCCCGAGCCAGCTCGGATCCTGATTTGGATCGCGATGTTCAGATCTGTCGGATCCCGGAGATCCGGACCAGCTCATCTATAATATATATGCAGTATATATTTTATATGGTGTGTCAGGCACTCCACTCTGTGGGTGAACCTGCCCCAATGTTTAGTTGAACCAAAACATGCTTTAATGTCTACGAGGTTTCTGGCTTGCGCCCATCTTCAGGACACACAGGTGTATTATATACACTAAAAAACGGCACATACCATTAATAGTTTTGGTGTGCCATATGGTTTGTGACCACATTGTTTAAATCACAGGGCTCTGCACTCACTAAATGAACTAGCACTAATAGGAGATTTAGTTCATGATTGATCAATGCATTTAAGCCTGCACAGGACCCCACTTTTCTGCAGGTCCTGACGGTCGAAATACCGATGCCGGAATGCCGACTAGGGGGGGCCGTGGATGCCCCCCCCTGCTGGCTCGCTGCTCTCACCACGCTGCGGGCCTGGTGCCTCGCTACACTCGGCCCACTATTTTATTCTCCCTCTATGGGTGTCGGCATTGTGGCGGTCGGGATTCCGGCGTTGGTATCACTCTGACACGCTCCCTTACCCCGCAGCCTGTGTTTTATCACACTGACGCACTCCCTCACCCCATGACCTGCACTCTATCACATTGACATGCTGCCTCACCCTGCAGCCTGCGCTCTATCACACTGATGTGCTCCCTCACCACGCGGCTAATGCTCTCATACTTACGCAGTCCCTCATGCCCTGGCCTGTGCTCTATTACACGGCATGCTCCATATACCAATACTGGCTGCTTTATCTTTACACTGCAATTTAGATTTCAGTTTCAACACATGCCACCCAAACATTTGCCCTACCTGCAGTGCACATGGTTTTGCTCATTTTGAAAACAAATGTGTCCTGCAATCAGGTCTCAATTAGGCCCAATATCTTATTGTCTATTGCTAATCCCTATATTTCTATTCCTAATCTTGTCCAGAAATTAAGGATATTTACAGTACAAGAATACAAAACGATTACATCAATGCCAACCAATCAGAAATTGTTGACATAAATATTTCCTCAAGTATATTCAATCAATTAAAATCCAATTATGATTTCCACTGGCAGAGTAATGAATTCAAATATTGTGGAATTAACTGTACCTTACAAAATCATAAACTTAGTTACAGAGCTAATTTCCCTCCCTTGGTAACCGCAATAAAAGATAACCTTAAAAATGTAATAAACTTCTCATATCCTAAACCCTTTATGCCTGTGACAAATATATCACGTCGACTGTACAGCACAGCCAATGTCTGATATATTTTCAGATATACCTGTGCATCTGGCTGTGCGAACATGTGGTCCACATTTGGACCTCAAATTTGCATGGATATTTTATCTAAATATATTTCTGAAGGCGGAATGGTAGTCCAAAATATTATAGAGCTGCCCATTTAACTCAGGTAGCTTATGTGCCCAGATTCAAAAAAGAAAGGGTTTACTGGGCGGAACATTTTATGCCTTTTCAGCCTCTTGGTAGTCAATGCCCCGTAGTATATTTGCCTAGTGGGTGTATTTACATAACTGTGACAGTTTCCAGACCACCAAGCTGGTCACATATTCCAGGGGGAAACGGTCATCTGTCAGACCAGACTTAGGTCGACAGTCATTAGGTCGACCCCGGAAGGTCGACTGTCCCCAAGGTCGACAGTGTTAAAGGTCGACATGGCTCAAGGTCGACATGACTTAAGGTCGACGTGGGCCAATGTCGACATGGTTTTAGGTTGACAGTCATTAGGTCGACATGAGTTTTTCACTGTTTTTTGAGCCGACATGTGCCGACAGGCGGTATTTCATGCCCTACCATCCACTAGGGCGTGGTGGGAGAATAAAATAGTGTGCCCGAAGCATTGCGAGCGAAGCGAGCGATGCGAGGGGCTGCGGTTCAACTCCAATTGTGTCCATGTCGACTGTGTCAACATTCGGGTCAAAAGACTGTGAAAAACTCATGTCGACCTAATGACTGTCGACCTAAAACCATGTCGACCTTGGCCCATGTCGACCTTAAGCCATGTCGACCTTTAACCCTGTCGACCTTGGGGACAGTCGACCTTCCGGGGTCAACCTAATGACTGTAGACCTAAGTCTGTTCTGACAGATGTACCGCTTCCATTCCAGGTCACCAGCAGTTTTTGTTGCTGAAAACCTACTGGAGACATCTGCAAATGGCACTACTGGGGACATTTGTAACTGGCATTACTGAGGATATGTAACTGGCACTACTGGGGACATGATATGTAACTGGCACTACTGAGGATATGATATGTAACTGGCACTACTGGGGACATGATATGTAACTGGCACTACTGAGGATATGATATGTAACTGGCACTACTGAGGATATGATATATAACTGGCACTACTGGGGACATGATATGTAACTGACACTAAATATGTGCTAGAAAATGATTGCTTAGCATTCACATTCAGTTCCTTAGATTGTAGACAAACTTTGTTCCATGCACAAATAAAATATATTTGTGTGTATTTCATGTGTTTGATGTGTTTGTACAACATAATAGCAAGATACCTCATTCAAATATACAAATATTCCAAAATACGGAATAATCCATTATCCAAAATGCTTCTGGTCCCAAGCATTTTGCATAAGGGATACTCAACCTGTACTTCCTATCTGTATTTAGATTTGGTTAGACCCACTAAATAGATCTACTTTAACTACCTTACCTTCTACTCTAGCATTCTCCATATCACTATAGTCCAAAACCCCTATCACTTACCAATTATGATATATGAGTAGTCATCAGTGCTGACCGTTCCGCCACCTGCAGCTATCAATTTAGACAGCTGCAGATGTTGATGCCCTACCTCCTCTGCAGGAGTAACACTGTCCCTGGCTGTGGTGGGTGCTGTATGTGAGATCTCGCACATATGCATATATGCACTGTTAGATACAGCGGGGGGAATTTACTAAGATGTGAATTCTACTTCACATGTGATGTTGCTGTGGGCATCCAATCCGAATGTACTTCTTATTTATTTAGCACCAGAAGATAGTAGACAGGATCTGATTGGTTGCACATAGCAACATCATATGTGAAGTAGAATTCACATCTTATTATATTTCCCCCAGCATGTCAGCACTAGCTGTTGTGCTGTGTACTCTAGTGGGCATCGCAGTAGGGTGAAGTTTTCAGTCCCCGCATTGGCAGACAAGATACTCATGCTTTAATACATGTACACCTCTGTGTCTTATTCCAAAATGAAAGTAAGTTTTCCAGCCAGGCATATACCCTTGTTACATTCTGAACAAATTCCACACCCTCCCCTTCATTTCCATCATTTGAAAATCTTCCAATTAGGTATCCCATCCCCAAACCTTCCTTTTATCAATATCTCCAACCACACTTCTTGTTGTTGTTCTTGTCCTTGTTCCCAATACGTTTCTCAATTGGAAAGTTTTTGTGCTGTAATATAATCAATGAACCAGGTTTTAAGTATACATGTGCTTGACCAGAGGTGAAAGAGTTTCATTTAACTATCTATAATGAGTCAAACCTGGACCACTAGGGTGCCTGGTGGACCTTGTCTAGGAATGTCTGCCTTAATCATAACAAAATAGTAAATTGTACTTCCTATATTTTGAGATTTGTAGAGATGTTTATAGCTGAAACTAGGTAAAATTGCTGATACAGTAAGTTTCCAGTTTCCCTTAACTGGAGTTGCGGGAACTGCTCTGATCAGCCATGTTATCCATAGGTACTGCCGGTTCTGTAAAATGGAATCTTCCACTTTGACATTTAAAAGATAATAACAAAATTAATAGGAGGATTGATTTCTCCACTCATATATAGATCAGGGACCCAAAATAAACAAAAAAGAAAAATACAAACATACATACTGTAGTGTGTCCTGTATTGCAAAATATATCTTTATGTGTGGGTGCTAATTGCACTCACCTGATTCTCGTACAAATCAAGCTTTGTATATTTTCTAACCAATGTCCACCACGATGTCAATAAACATTTTGCAAATGAAATAGCAGCTCTAAGCGGATCTACTCTAGGGGGCTCTTTCCTCTTGCACACAAGTTTACGCTGCAATAGATATGGGGCCAGATGCACTAAACTTCAAAAGTGATAAAATGGAGAGTGATAAACAACCAACCAATCAGCTCCTGCCTGACAGTTTTCAAACACAGTCTGTGATATGGCAGGTAGAAGCTAATTGGCTGGCTGTTTATCACTCTCCATTTTATCACTTTTGAAGCTTAGTGCATCTGCCTCATGGATTTTACAGCATTGAACAAAGTTTGATTGAAAAAAAATATCAAACTTCTGTGTGATACAGAACATTGAATATAGGTAAACTTACTGTTGCATGCAATGCCAGCTTCTCTGTCTGGCATTATCTCTGAGACTCTTGGACCAGGTTCTGTCGCATATACTGTGGTGTTGCATGCATCATCGCTGGTCAATGATGAGTAGTCCATATAGCTAGCATCATTAAACAGCACTTGTGATGATTGTGGGCTCCCTTGTCTGCATTCCGGTGATGCTGCAATGCTTGTGGATGGGCAACAGGGTTCAATATTGAGGCATTTCCAAAATTAGAATTCTATCGGTCGTAACAACCTTGCTTCATGTACCCAGCGATGGTCTTGTTTTTATTTTGGTTCTGGACCTTTGGGTAATATTTGCAAATTACTTTTATCTTATTTACCACCTGTTGCTGGGTTTTCAATCCTCTTATACTAAGGATTTTAGCAATATTGCTATACACTGTTGTGTCTCTCATTGTTCCTATTATCTCTGCCGTGAATTCCTCCTCTCCCTACACTACCAGCAGCTCCAACACTTCCTTTCCTATGTGGCATAACAGCCTCCATACAGCTTCCTCTGCCTTCTACATGACATCTGCAGATGATGGGGTCATCAGCAGCAGCCCAGGTCATCAGCATGCAGCCAATTAGCTCCTTTTCAGCTGTAAGAGTAAAACCCGGATGGTATCCATTCACACATAAGTTGGGACACGTACCCGGGTTCCTAGTCCTGGAAAAAATAGAAGTTGACTGGTAGACAACATATCTGGGATAGTCAACCATGGTCTGTTCCTTTCTTAAATAGCTAAAATACGGGACGATAAGTGTTCATAGAAAAAAGACTGGGTTTTTGGCTTATGTCTGAAAGGGACAGTATATAGTGTCTTAGAATGAATTACATAGGAGCCATTCCTCTTAAGCCCTGTACACACTAGGTGATATAATGAACAATTTCACTATTTTTTAGCCCTGTTAATCGATATCGCTCATTATATTGCCCAGTGTTAACGCCACCACCAATGAATGATGCATGTCATGTGAGTCATTAACAACCCCCTCTGTCGTCTGGTCGACAGACCCCTACCATCATCAGTAAGTGTGTATGCACTTGCCAATGCCGACAACTTGCCAGGTTCAAAGTCGGCGGCCGTGAGAATCGCACAGTGTGTATGCACCATTACTGCTGAAATTTCTGAGCGCATTTTAAGTGTCCTGATCACACCCTTGTCCTTAAACCATTTATTTATTTGTTTTTCCTGTTCTGTGTTTTATAACCAGACCCATGAGAAACAGTTGAATGTGTGACAAGGTGCTGAAGCCTGGCTCCCTCTTACAGAGTCCAGCAAAGCCATGTCTCCCCAGGCACACGTGGAGGTGTAACATGTGCAGATGCTTCTCACTACAGCAAAGTCCAATCTGCTTACGGGAGTCATCCCCTATGTATTAGTCTCCACACCTCTGCCCTGGGTATTCGCAAATCCTACAGCCAACAACCATACCATCTCTGTGAGAGGTGTGACACTTGTAGCAGTCACCATGGGGAAGGAGCATCTTTTGGAAAAAAATTATATATGTTTGTATGTATATATATATATAGATATATAGATATATATCTATAAATATATATAGATAGAAAATGGAGAAGGCCTGGCACTCCCGCAGCTGGGTTCGAATACCCCGGTGCCTTCCAGGACAGGTAGGTAGAGGAATGGAAGAGGCGGCACTCAAATGGGATTTTTCAAAAGTGTATTGTGGCAAAAGATAGGACCAACGTTTTGGGGTCTTAATCACCCCTTTGTCAAGGTGCAAGTGGAAATCCACTTGCACCTTGACAAAGGGGTGATTAAGACCCCGAAACGTTGGTCCTATCTTTTGCCACAATACACTTTTGAAAAATCCCATTTGAGTGCTGCCTCTTCCATTCCTCTATATATATAGATATATATATATCTATATATATATATATAGATATATCTATATATATAGATATATATAGAAATAGATATATATATATATGGGGTAGAGGTCGGCCTTTTATTGGTTATTTGACTGTCTCTCTCTCTCTCATATATATATAGAGTAGACGAGATGGCAGTCCTCTCCAAGGGGCTGACATTTGTCCAGACATACAAACAAAAGCCCATGGACTTTGAGGTTGAGCTCTACAAATTCCGTAGAAAACTCAACATTATCGAGTTTTTCAAAAAACAAGGGACCATTGATGACAAACCAATTGGTCGCTTCAGGGCCCAGAGTACGTTTGACCCACCGACTAACAACGCCTCAATTGAAACCTTTCACAGATTAGTGAGGGCAGATGTTGCTACTGCTTCATCAAAGAAGCAGAAAATTAGGTCCAACCTCACCAGGGCAGAGAATTTGGCAGTGCGTTCACTGCATGACAATGCCAAGATCGTGATTCGCCCCGCCGATAAAGGCGGGGGAATCGTGATCTTGAACCGCACAGACTACATAGCCGAACTCATGAGACAACTTACTGACCCAATATGCTATAAACAACTAGCATTTGACCCGACCACTGGTTACAAGAGGGAAATTGACTCTATTATTGACATTGGTGTTATTAATGGGTGGATAAACGAACAAACAGCCTCACTTCTCAAACAAGATCATCCTAAAGTGCCCCTGATATACGCGTTACCTAAAATACATAAGAGCCTAGAGATACCCCCTGGCAGACCAATAATATCTGCCAGGGGTTCTCTCAGTCAGCCGCTCTCGCAATTTGTAGATTACTACCTTCAACCTGTTGTAAAAAAGACCCCCTACTACATCAGGGACACTACCGATTTTTTAGTTAAATTACAGAATTTTGGTTTGGCACCAAGGGACAGCCTTCTGGTGACTCTCGACGTCAGCAGCCTCTATACGAATATAGTAAACGAGGAGGGGCTGGCTGCCGTACGAGATATACTCACCTCAAGTCCTGACTACGAAGGTCCCCCGATCGATTACCTACTACTCCTCATTGAAGTGATCCTACACAAAAACTACTTCCTGTTCAATAATGCCTTTTTTCTCCAACTGGTTGGCACAGCGATGGGGACCAATATGGCCCCATCCTATGCCAACCTCTAAATGTACAAATATGAAAAAACTTATATAATGTCTGACAGGATGTACTCTAAATATATTGCCGTCTATATGAGATATATAGACAACCTGTTTCTGGTTTGGACTGGGTCGAAGGAACAACTTGATAGATTTGTCTTGAACCTAAACGAATTGCCTGGACTTATCAGATTCACATGCACCAGCGATCCGATAACCGCCAACTTCCTGGATGTAACGATTAAGGTGGAAAATGACCACTATGTCACTAAAGTGTACAATAAGCAAACAGATAAAAACACACTCCTTTCGTTTGACAGCTTTCATCCACAACCATTAAAAAGAGGACTACCATTTTCCCAACTTGTAAGGGTCTCAAGAATTACATCTAAACGTGAAGATCTGGCTAATGACCTAAACAAGATGGCCCAAAGATTTCTAGACCGAGGCTATGATAAATCTGAAGTACAGCTGGCAGTTGACAGATGCATGAGTCTTGAACGCGATGATTTACTGAAACCCTCCACAAGGGACACGACTTCAAACAGAATAATTTTTCCCACCACCTACTCGACAAGCTCTAAAGCAATTAAAGATGCAATCTATAGGCATTGGCATATCCTCAAGACAGATCCGATCCTAAAAGATGACTGCATGATTTTTCCTCTGTTCAGCTATAAGAGGAGTAACAACCTCAAGCAAAGGATCACATACTCTGACATCAGCCCTATAGCAAGTCATGGTGGTTGGTTGACACCCAAGAAGGGGGTCTACAGATGCACAGGGTGCACTAATTGTGCATTTCTACTACTAGGAACAAACTTCACCCACCCTGCAATGGGACAAACCTTTCCTATCTTTCACCGTTTGAACTGTGATTCGAAGTTCATTGTGTATATCACTACATGCCCCTGTAAAAAACTGTACGTGGGAAAGACTGTCAGGATGTTGAAAGAGAGAATAGGGATGCATAGGTCATCCATTAAAAAAGCACTGAATGGCACAGATGCCAATACACCCTCTGTCGCACGCCACTTTATCGAAGCGGGTCATACAATTAAGGATTTTCGCTGCATGCCCGTTGACCACATACCACCTCTCAGGTGGGGTGGTGACAGACATAAACTACTATTACAGAGGGAGTGCCAATGGATACAAAAATTGGGCACTCTATCTCCCTCCGGGCTAAATGAGGAATATCCACTGTCCGTGTTTCTATAATGTCCTTGAGCCCTACTAAAGCTTTACCTACATGTGTCACCAACCAGCTATATTTATTGCTGCATGATTATGCTGTATTAATCTCCTTATTAACCATACCCCTGCACTTTTATATATTTGTATAACCTTTTTTGCACATTGCCCGCTGTCTGTGGGCGATTAATCATGTAAGGGGCCATCCCCAAACACGTAACCTTGTTATTTTCCATATTCCGTTTACTTGTTTACATGGGTCACCAGGGCAACGCGCCGAGACGGGGACATGTAACTTATGCCTCCCCCAACATGGCCGCCCGCCGGAGTGCACTGATTGATGAGGGCTGCACACACCAATATGGCCGTGCGTGTCAGGATGCGGTCCACCAGTGTGAGCAGGTGACGCGGTCAGCGATGCTGCTGCATGCCTGCTCCCTGATTGGTCCGGCGTCCATGGGTACAGGATGATGACGCGGGAGACACGGCGCGAAGCGCTGTTGCCTACCTGCCTCATCCGACCTGAGAAAGACACAGCCAGGTGGTAAGTGCGCTATCCCTTCTTATAACACTCCCACTAAACCCATTTGCATATTCAGTAGTAACAGACCCATGACTATATATGGGCATCCGGATAGGTGACGTTGTTGGGGCTCTGACCGTTGATTGATTGATTTGAATCTGCACACAGCGGGCATGATTTATGTAATTAGTTGATTGTCTGTATTGGTGGCTATATAACAGCCTTTAGTAACAGCCATTGTGGGTCAGTCTGTGATGAAGGCATGTGGTGCCGAAACAGATCTGTCGACTGCCAATTTGACTAATGAAGTCGTGCATGGATGGGTGACTATGTTCCTAAATTCCCAAAGTGTTCCTTGCTAACTGTTGGAAATCTAAATGTATCTGGCTGATACTTGAATTTCGTATATAAAATTTGTGATGGATTCACATTGATTCAAATTGAGTGCTGTCTCGTCTATATCCTTGGATATACTGTTTGCTTATTAGTACCTCTGGGCTGGCACCTAAAATTCTACTTTTGCTTTGGAGTGCGGATTCCCCAAGTTTTCGTATATATATATATATATATATAATTTACATACAATATATATATATATATATACATACAGAGCAGGGAATAGCGCGGCACTCAGGGCGATATAGAAAGAAGACAACCGTAGCCAAACTTATTGAAGTTGACGTTTCAGCCTTGCGGCTTTTATCAAAACAGCTAACATAACAAATAGTGTTTACTCACCCCTATAAGAAGAGCAGAATCACCCGTTTGTGCGTGTACAGCGGCCATCTTCTTCCGCCCACAGTTGGGCAGTTCCGGATGACGTCACTGTACGGGAGACTGTTGCCATAGCATTGGATCAACAGTGTATGTATCCTGTGTGTACAATAAAGTTTTATTGAAGGTAATGGAAAAAAACCCCATTAGAGGTACAGTACGTTTAAAAAAAGTGCAGCATATACGCTGATAAGTGCTGGTGAATGTGCAGAGGCAGAAACGCCTCTGATTGGTTATGTGGCCGCTATCAACGCAAAACCAGTGATTCATTCTTCAAATAAAACAACAAAACATCAAAACAGTGCAATAATACAGGGTGATAGCGGATTACTTTCTTGCAAAATTACTGTGAACATAACATGTAATAATCATTAAAAGCGGAGCATTAAATATACTAGAAAGCGGCTGGCAACTTAACATGATACAATTCATCTGTTGTCTAATAAAGTAATAAGATCCTGCTCGTGAGCTGGGTATTAATCCATTGGTCAGAAACTCCAAGGATCTAGTTTAAACATGATAACTGTGAGATCGTGTTTCTCAATGTGATGAACTGTCATAGAAAGCTGTGTAAACTTAGTATTTCATTTAAGCCTTTGGGGGCCAGGGTCACTAGTCTAAAGATCCATCTGGCCTCCTTTTGCAGTAATTTTTTCCCCCGGTCCCCACCTCTAGCAAGGGGGGGTACATGGTCAATGATCATGTACTTGACCGTGGCAATGGGGTGTTTGGCCAGGGCATAGTGACGGGCAAGTGGCCACACTGGACCCCATGGCCACGCCCTCTGTCTGGAGGTAGTGGGCTCCGTCACAATAAAAGTAATTTTTACTCAACACTTGTTCTAACAACTCAATATAAAAATCCAGGTCTGGACCACAATATTTAGTATTGTTGGTGAGGAGTCTCCTCACTGCCTGTAACCCTGCTTGATGGGGAATACAAGTGTAAAGGTTACAGACATCAACAGTTATAAACAGACATGGTTCTGGTAGTGTGCCCAGTTGTAACAGGGCCTTGAGTAAGGTTGAGGTGTCCTTGAGGAACGTGGGTAAAGCTTGAATAGCTGGTTGTAGAAACCCATCCAGGTAGACCGATATTGGCTGGAAAAGGGATCCCCTTGCCAAAATAATCGGCCTACCTGGTGGCTTTGTGGGGTGTTTGTGTATTTTGGGGATCAGGTACAGTATGGGCTTGATGGACCATCATGTCGAGATGGTCTCGACATGATTCAGAGATCAGTCCTTCACCCACTGCTGTTTTTAAAGCAGAGTCCAGCTGTTTTTTGAAGATTGGTGTCGGGTCTCTAGGTAGCTTGGTGTATGTCCGTGTGTCAGACAGTTGTTGATGGATTTTTATATCTCTGGATTTTTATATTGAGTTGTTAGAACAAGTGTTGAGTAAAAATTACTTTTATTGTGACGGAGCCCACTACCTCCAGACAGAGGGCGTGGCCATGGGGTCCAGTGTGGCCCCATCAGTGGCCAACGCCTTCATGTATGAGGTGGAGAGGGACCTCTTTTTCTCTGACAAGTCCATTGAGCAACATATCAAAAGTTATCACAGATATATAGATGACATCCTCATCTTTGGGACAGGCCCAGAGAATACCTTTGTAAATCTCATCAATGACCACAATGCCACTAGTAGTCCCGTCAAATTTACATTTTCAATATAACAGGAATCTATAAACTTCCTAGACGTAAAAATTTTCAAAAAAGATGGAGGGGTTCAAACTGGGCTTTTCAGAAAAGCCACGGACAGAAACAATTTTGTCCTGGACAGCAGTGCACACCCCATCCACAGCAAAAGCTCTTTGCCCTATAGTCAATTCTTAAGGGTACTGCGGATAGTGAGTGATCCCCAGGAAGCCGCATGGGAGCTTGATATCATGCGAGATAAGTTCTTGGCAAGGGGGTATGATGCAGATTTGCTGGTCCACCAAAGAACCAAAGCCCTGGCCAAATCCAGAACAGATCTTTTAGTGCCAAAAAATCCAAATAAAAATAAAAATAACAAACTGGTGTGGGTCAATGCTTACAACAACGAGACACCAGACAGGGTCAAGAAGGCCAAAAAACTTTGGCCTATAGTAAAAACAGACCGCAAACTCAACCTCCAGGATTCCGCCCTCATGCCAGCCTACAGGCGGGGGCGCAATTTAAAAGACCATTTGGTAAGCACAGATATTACCAATCTGGGCACAAAAACCCCAACAACTTTTTTGGGGCAGAGCAAGAAGGGATGCTTCCGATGTCCCAATTGCACAACCTGCGGGTTTCTGCAAGTGGGCACATCATTCCCTCACCCCCACATGGGGAAAAGATTTCCCATTAAACATCACCTGTCATGTACATCTAAGTTCGTGGTGTATACCATCACTTGCCCATGTTCCTTAGTATATGTGGGCAAGACTGAAAGGCCCTTTAAGGAGCGGATGGCGAACCATCGCTCGGCGATCCGGGCAGCCATCAAAAAAGGCACTTGCGATCAGCCACTTGCCCGTCACTATGCCCTGGCCAAACACCCCATTGCCACGGTCAAGTACATGATCATTGACCATGTACCCCCTCTTGCTAGAGGTGGGGACCGGGGGAAAAAATTACTGCAAATGGAGGCCAGATGGATCTTTAGACTAGAGACCCTGGCCCCCAAAGGCTTAAATTAAATACTAAGTTTACACAGCTTTCTATGACAGTTCATCGCATTGAGAAACACGATCTCACAGTTATCATGTTTAAACTAGATCCTTGGAGTTTCTGACCAATGGATTAATAATTTAATACCCAGCTCATGAGCAGGGTCTTATTACTTTATTAGACAACAGATGAATTGTATCATGTTAAGTTGCCAGCCGCTTTCTAGTATATTTGATGCTCCGCTTTTAATGATTATTACATGTTATGTTCACAGTAATTTTGCAAGAAAGTAATCCGCTATCACCCCGTATTATTGCACTGTTTTGATGTTTTGTTGTTTTATTTGAAGAATGAATCACTGGTTTTGCGATAATAGCTGCCACATAACCAATCAGAGGCGTTTCTGCCTCTGCACATTCACCAGCACTTATCAGCATATATGCTGCACTTTTTTTAAACGTACCTCTAATGGGTTTTTTTTCCATTAGCTTCAATCAAACTTTATTGTACACACAGGATACATACACTGTTGATCCAATGCTATGGCAACAGTCTCCCGTACAGTGACGTCATCCGGAACTGCCCAACTGTGGGCGGAAGAAGATGGCCGCTGTACACGCACAAACTGGTGATTCTGCTCTTCTTATAGGGGTGAGTAAACACTATTTGTTATGTTAGCTGTTTTGATAAAAGCCGCAAGGCTGAAACGTCAACTTCAATAAGTTTGGCTACGGTTGTCTTCTTTCTATATCGCCCTGAGTGCCCCGCTATTCCCTGCTCTGCATCTAGCGTCCAGCTCCGTCTGCCCGCGCGGTGAGGGCACCAGGCACTTTAACTAAGAGGATTGGAGTGCCGGCATCCCCTTGCACATATATATATATATATATACTGTAAATACAGTAAATGGTGATAGTGAAAAAATAAACAGTGAGATTCTGTTTTGTCCCAGCATGTGACCACCTTTGCTTCTTTAAAATCTGTTTACAATCTGCTTTGAAAGCGACATTGGAGCAGGCACTGTATATTAAAATATATAAATTATTAATACATTTGAGCTTTCATGATAAGGGTGCTACATCATTAAAGGGTAATGCTGTAAGCAATATGCAAATTTGTTGATAATGAAGCCAGTCCTGAAATAGCCCTTTATTCTTAATTCTGAAAAGGTTGAGTATTTTTTGACATTCAGTAGAACTAATGCATTTTTCTATGAGACATCACTATTCCATAGCAAAAGTTCAATGCATACTGATATAAAATAAAATGCTAAATTGATCTCCTTTGAGAAAAAGACAGGTCTAATCAAAATAATAATATGTGAGGCACAGTGACTCTATGGAGGTGGCATCAGTAAGCACTTAAAAAGACAGGAAAGCCGGTGAGCGTGAGATTGATACAGAAGTTTATCAGCAGGGGTAACGCATTATCATGTGAACCAATTCCCCTTCAGATCACTACACACACTGCTGGGCTGTGAATCACTGCATGAGGTTACATATGACTGAAATGGGAACTTTATAAATCACAACTTCTCTATACTTGAATTGTAATACTTCTCTGTCACCTTGGGGAATCATTTCGGTTCATATTTCTATATCCCCATAGAACATAGAATTGCACCGTCTCTTGTTTAGGTCAATGATTCACAAACCTGTGTATGGCATGTGTATTAATCAGTGCTATACGCCAATGCAATGAAGTCAGGAACTATTTGTACACAAATGCTCCAGTTAGAAGATTCTTAAAACATGCCCCATACAAGTTCACATGAAGAAAATGTTAGGTTAAAAAATTTTTTTGCTAATATAGTACTATTTTTAATATAGATACAAATTGTAATTGAAAAAGGAAAATATACAGTATATAAATATATATATATATATATATATATATGAAACACAACAGAAATGCATATCATAGGCAAAAAAAAACAGATGTACATCTAAATGAGCCCCATAAATTA
Organism: Crinia signifera; assembly: GCF_055691185.1. Classification (NCBI taxonomy): domain Eukaryota; kingdom Metazoa; phylum Chordata; class Amphibia; order Anura; family Myobatrachidae; genus Crinia; species Crinia signifera. The sequence continues at coordinate 199,027,919 of NC_139219.1, forward strand.
CATATATAGATAGCAGACATTTATTATGCTCCTAAACATATGCATGACATACATATCAGTTGTATAATATATAAGTCCTGGCCTAGAATACTGACAAGCTGATGCAATGCACTAGGTATTAATAGATGTTGAAACAGTTATATACAAATAGTAATGTCAAAATTAGTTGTATTTTTACAATTATTCTCCATATACTCAAGAATTGGGCCACGCCTACAGGCAGTATTATGGGCCTTATTCTAGTTTACTCTTTCTGACAAAATCCTTCTTAGATGGACAAAACCATGTGCACTGCAGGGGGGGGGGGGGGGGCAGATGTAAAATGTGCAGAGAAAATTAGATTTGGGTTAGTTAGTTTGTTTCTGTGTAGGGTAAATGCTGGCTGCTTTATTTTTACACTGCAATATAGATCTCACTTTGAAGTAAAACCCCACCCAAATCTAATTCTCTCTGCACAAGTAACATCTGCCCCACCTGCAGTGCCAAGGATTTTGTCAGAAAGAGTGAACTAGAATAAGGACCTATATCACAATGTGGAGGACCTGGTAGGCTAATATAACTACTTTGATGTGACTTTGTAGCATAAGTTAGTACTGCACCTTCATTCCTCCAACAGAAACAAGAATCCCCTGTTGTTACTGTAGCGTGACCGAGGATAAGATACCATGCAATAGGCAATTGTACAATTCACACTCCAAGAGAGGTTAACAAATATGGGTTTTAGCTGAAAACAGTTTCTACGATTGTCTGTAATTTCTGAAACTGAAATGTATCAATTTATGCCAAAATATCACATTCTTTAAGAAAGTACAGGTATATGTATATGTCCTTTTGTCCTCTAGTGAAATAAGAACACAGTAAATCTGACATAAATCTGACATAAATCTGTTTCTTTTTACTGATGGTTCTAACGGGCTGATTCAGACCTGCTCATAGCTGGCCAAATTCGTCCCAGTCGCTGATGGTCTGGGCTTGCCCATGCGCAAATATACGCATGTGCAAACCCTGGGAGCGAATGGCTTCGGCAAGTTTCACACTCGCAGGGGCATTTGCTCCAGGAGGGTCGGGAAGGTGGTGGGCGTGGGGACAAAATCAGGGATCACGGGCCTGCCCATAAAAATGCTTGGTTTACCCCTGAAAACGCAGGCCTGTCATTGCCTGCTTGGGTGGGTAACCAATATAACATGAATTCTGCGCATGGCCCGAATTCAGCGGATAGCGGGCGCTGGAAAAGTTCCTAGGGAAGCAGGCAGGACACATGTATAAAGTGGGGAATTGTTGGTCCCTGCAGAGGGAACGGGGCTAAAATGGTGCAAATCACCAGAAATTCAAGGGGCATAATGATGTACCCCACTGCTTCACCACTCTGGGCTTCTCCTGAAGAGGTGTTTTTAAAAGCAAGTAATGTGCAATCTTACAAACAACCTAAAGATATATTATCCGTAGGCCACATCCAGCAGTATACTTTCATTAGCAATATCATCAGATAGAGCTTCATGCATGACCAACCTGTAATATATATACATCTATGAAATGTCTACTGTTGTAATGATTCTGTACATAAATAGCGGTCGTGGTGAGCGCATGCTATAAGCTATTAGCCTAGTGTCATTGCTTTTCATGGATGGATAGGTGGGAAAATAATGGAATATGAGCAGTGAGAGATAGAGAGGTGGGACAATAAAGTGGGCTGCTGTAAGTGTAATTGTGAAGATATTGCCATGGGCTCTGGCGAGTGGAGGATGTTGGGAGTGGGCTTAGACCAGTGGATATCCAGTGTCTGAGTGGAGAAAATCGGACAGTCAGGGTTACACTTGGACTTGTATTCCTTAATATAGTTAACATGAAGTAAAGAAGTTAATGGAAATAAGTGGTAGTGCGTCTGCAGCCCTTAGGTGGACCTCTACCATTGCAATCCTCCATCTGGTCTTCATGCCCAAGTCTGACTTTTGCACCTGCTAATGTTTATACATTTTTCACAATCCTCTACCAAACCTCCATAAAAAGTGCAGTTTGGGACCCATGGCACCTTCTACACCCTTCTGAAGGTTCTTATTCATATTTGTTAGCGGCAAACGTTTCTATGTCATGCATCAATTCTTTTTTACTATCTGATACATTAATGTCACATCTATATAATACATGAATTGATGACATTGGTACTGGCCATGCACCTATTACATTGACATAAACATTTCCCTTGGAATCATGCCACGAAATCTGTTTATACGCCGGCAACGACACCCAATCTCACACCTTTCACAGGTTGTTTCATCCCAAATTCACTGAAAATGGCTTGCAGCAAGCACTTTGCAGCACTTTTCTGCAAATTCGTGCAACTATAAAGTGTGGCCACTGCCGCAATGATTCGCACCCGCCAATCCACTGCGGCTAATAGGATCGACCCCATTTAGAGATACATGGTGTGATAATAGAGCACTTTAGATAATATAAGAGTTGGTGCATTAATCTGTCACACCAGAACCAACTGCAACAATTGTTACCCCTTAATCAGAGTGAAATACAATAATTTATTGTAAAGTAGTCTTAAGGCCCAGATGACGGACGGGCGAAAGTTTATGCTTATGCAATTCTCAAAAGTTTTGTAAAGTTAAAATGTTTTTTTTTAATTCTTACATACCTTTAACCCCTTCAATGGTATGGCCGGAAATTTCTCCGGCTGAGCTGCGCTGCAGGAGTGGGCTCATGTATGCCACTGACCGTTGAAAGTAGTGCCTTTCAATGGTGAACCACTGGCCAATTACCCCTTATCCTTATCCCCTGCCCCCTGCTCACCCCATGTGTGCTTCTGACACCTTCCCTCCCCATGTGTGCCGCTGGCACCTCCCCTCCCCATGGGGGTTATTCTGGTTGGTGCGGCCAAACGTGCGTACGTTCCATATTAACGTACGCTCTCCGTACCGCATACGTACGGCCAGAAACAACGTCGAAGGGGAGTGGTGTACAATTGAGCGTACGCCAATGTACACGGACGGATCAGCCCTTAGACTCCGACAACTGGCGTACAACAGAGCGTACGCCCCCGTTTACGGACGTCTCTCGTCCGTCTTCCCACCGACTTCTTGCGGCTATCTGAGCGTACGCCACCATGCACGGATGGGTCTCTATTGTTTTCAATGGAAAACTCAGCGTATGTCACCGCTCATGAGAGTGAGCGTACGTCCGTGCACGCTGGCATACCCTTCACATATATGGACCTGCAAATCTAGCCTTTCAACTATGATTAAGGCAATTAAATGAATTATTCTAATTGTTATTCAATTATTGTTTTATATTACCTCAATTGTCTACCTTAATGAACACCCTAATAAAAATACATTTTAACCCTCCTTACATGTATATTTATTATGTTCTAATGTTGCATTTTAATCACTATCTATGTGTCCCCACATTGCTGTTACTTTTAGATCAACTTATGTTGATGTTACAGTGAAAACGTTGACACATGTCGACTTGTGTAGATTGAGTGTGCTACTGTGTAAAGTCTATGAAAGCACGTAGTGAATGTGTATAACTGTTTAACAAATACCTACCTTAGCATATATAAGCAGGTCTTACAAAGATTCTTACCTTAAATTAAACAAACCTTTAAATGTCGAGAAGTATAGAAAGATAAGCTTCCAAGGTGTTTGAGTGCTGTGTGTGGCTTGCAGGTAGTGAAATCATGGTTTGGACTTAATAGACTGCAGCATTGCTTATTACATTCAGGTGTATGTGTTTGAGTAGTAATCAGGCGCACGCTGTCATGCGGTATCTGTAGGGGTGGTCTGAGGTGGCGGTTGGCGGCCGCCTGTTTTGTGTCCGAAATGAACGGTGCTTTAGCCGATCGAGCGGTAGTAGCACCATTCATTTTTGGTGCACACCCCCGTGTACGCCCATGTTTACGCCCATTTTCCCTTATTATTTCGGCCGCTCCCCTCAACACGCCCCTATGCCGCCCCCAATGCCCGTACTCTCGCGTACAGGTTTTTTCGCACGGAGAGACCCGTCCGTAAGCATTGTGGAGTGTTCGCGCCTGCGCATTGGAGATGGTACGCATGCGCAGATCATTAAAAACCCCGGAACGTACGCGTACGGCCCGCCCGCACCAACCAGAATAAGGCCCCATGTGTGCCTCTGGCACCTCCCCTCCCCATGTGTGCCTCTGGCACCTCCCCTCCCCCTGTGTGCCTCAGCCCCTAGAATATCTAGCCCCAGTTTCATACTGGCATACTGCCCCTTTTATTTATCATTGTTCCCCTTTAATTTAACCTCATATGCACACTTGAGGTGGGGGTGCCACATAGCATGCGCCTGCTCTAGGCGCAACGACCATACGCTACTCCTCTGCAGCACTTCCTTTCTGTATATCTTTTGGTATACTTGAAATGGTCCTTATATCATAGAACCTGTTGTTAATGTCTTTGAATCCCACCACTGGGAACATCCATACACACACAAAAACATAATGCAATTATAGTTATGTAGATACGGCAACAGATACTGTTGGATCATTTTAATATACCATATATACTCGAGTATAAGCCTACTTTTTCAGAACATTTTTTATGCTGAAAAAGCCCCCCTCGGCTTATACTCGAGTGAGGGTCCCACTTGAGTCAATAAGTTTTCCCAGTTTTTTTGTTGTAAAATTAGGTGCCTCGGCTTATATTTGGGTCGACTTATACTTGAGTATATACGGTATATATATATTTTTTCATATTTCAACGTTTTAAAAATCAATTAAGATATCTTAATGCGTACTAATAAAGTAATAAATATTTATAAAATGGTCTGAGTCCCAGTGCACCCTGGTACACTACTTACTGTACTTTCTTCTTTTGTTATATTATACATATTCATTCAGTAGCAGGGCGATGTGTGGCAGGATGTACAGTACTGCAGGAGGCGTCGTGTGTAGCTCACTTCACACGGATATACTCCGTATTTTCAAAGAGGATATTTGCTGTCCACCAGGTAAATAGAAATAGTATTTGAATTTCCCAGGATGTGAAGAATTAATTTGTGATCTGGCATTGTATGCACAGCTGGATATTTAATGACCATATAATGCCAATGCAGAAAATAAAGAGTCATACATCAAAGCAGTGTAACAGACTGAAAGATCTCAATGACCTAGTGATATCTTGGTTTTCTGTGTACTAAAGAAAAGGAGAATGTTTTAGAAGCTACACTTTAATGTAAACATAATACAGTAGTGTTGCATTCACCAAGCAATTATAGATTGAAGAGCTTTCTCTTCTGTAGCTTTTCACATTGTGTAGTTGTGAATATAGTCATAATACCCATATGAAAATGTAGGGACACATAATGCATGTATAAATAATAATTAACCTTTATATTTTCCAGTGAAAATATGAGGGCAACTAATGGAGGCTAAAATGGGTTAGCAAAATAATTTAATGTTTGGATGCCATTGTTCTTATGAAATAGCAATGTACTTAGGCTGTACTAAGAGCTGAAGCACTGCTCAATTTCATTAATAAGCACAAAACACAGACCTCGGTGTATTGTTTTATGTAAGTAACAGCAGAGGAATACATTACATTAGTCACAGAAATGCACTGTTCCATTAAGTTCATAATATGTACAGACATCAGAAATGTGTTAATTCACAAGTACAAAACTGTTAAAATCCTTAAATGAACCCAATTATTTAGGATAACCTGACTTCTAAGTTTAATATTTTGTTGAAAATAAACATTTATTTATCTTTTTAAGGGTATTTTAATAATTCATTTCAAGGACATATAAATGCATGTAGGTGTTAATGTAGGGCACTGGCCAAAATGTAATAGCCTCTGAGTTCAGTGTCTGTGCGGGATGCCTGCTCAGCTATGCGTTTTTTTCAAAGGGGCAATCATTTAAAGGGGTAATCTACACAATGCATGGTTTTGCTTTGTAAATGATTGCCTCTTTAAAAAAAAAACTCAGTGTTCGGAGCATTTGGCCGCATATTTCTATTTATTTTCAGATTATGTCACTTTTTATGCTAAAATGCTTTACAGTATGCTTAGGGTGGTGGTATGAGATAGGGACTGGGGACACATGCTAAACGTTAATGGGGTTTATACAAACCACAACAAAGAGGCATAATCTATGCACCTGGCAGAAGGTATCCATGGTAGATCAATCCCTTGTGCAGGTCCTGTATGAAGTCACTTTGGCAAATTGTCAGCCCAACCCCCCCCCCCCCCTCAATATATATATACTGTGTATGCATATATACAGTTTATATATATATATCAACCTGGTAGGCGGCGGCATTCGGAAAGAATGAAACGGACACAAGCCTCTGTTGTTACCAACGTTTCAATGCAGACAGCATTTTCGTCAGGGCATTGACGAAAATGCTGTCTACATTGAAACGTTGGTAACAACAGAGGCATGTGTCCGTTTCATTCTTTCCGAGTGCCGCCGCCTACCAGGTTGATAATTGGGAGCCATCGTGCATGGAGTCCCGTTTACAAGAAGGCACCGGAATCTGTACACCTGAGTGTCAGTGAGTGCCAGAACACGAGACTGTATATATATATATTTCAGAAGAAATGGCGGCACTCGTAGACTTTGTAAAAAAACTTTTTTTATATAGACAATGAAAAAGTGCAAAGATAAACCGATGTTTCGGGGATGTCCCCCGTTTTCAAGGTGCAGAGTGATTACAAGAAAACACAATAAAACTCTCAGCTTTATCAGGTATGAGAAGACAAATGCGACAGCCCATCACCAGCGTCCACGCCCGGCGTGCAGTCAGAAGCGGCCTGTGTCTCGCTTCCGGTCCTTCCGCCGGGAACACGCGCTGTAGGTTGCCTTGGAAACCTGTGTGAACAAATACAAATGCAGTGATAACATCATGACAGCTCTAGTGCTCACTGTGGTGGTTCATACACTGTGAAGGGATACACACAGATAAATAATTGATACTACGCATGGAATAGTGCTGGTGGACCCACTATACTAACTGCTTACCCCAATGTCTTCCCTTTGGCTTTGTTGGTAATGGCCACTTTGATGGTAGAACGATGCATAGCTGCTCTCTCCCTAAATGTCCTGATTGTCTTTCCGACATATCCCAATTTGCACGGGCATGTCAGCAGGTAGACCACGTGTGTAGTTGTACAAGTGACCACATGGTTTATCTTAAAGGTACCCTGCGCTGATGGCACAGTGAAAGTGGAGCCAGTATTCATGATCTGTCAGGTCGTGCATTGAACACACTTATAGCACCCGGGGAGTTTCTGTAAAAAGGTGCTCCCTGTCTGTGCTTGTAGATTCCCCTTGGAAAAGCCTGTGATGTTTGTATGGACAATCAGATCTTTGATACTCTTGCCCCGTGTGAAACAGGTCATAGGTCTTTTATTTTTAAAGCAGGACAGTCCTTTGTCCATGCTGACAATCGGCCACAGAGCTTTGGTGGCTCTCGGGATGACTTGGCTGGAAGTGGAGTATCTGCTTGTCCAGGGTATGATGCTGCTGGTGGGTCGTGGTTTCGGCCCACCAGCAGCATCATACCCTGGACAAGCAGATAACCCACTTACCACACTAGAGAGCGCTGTATTCTCATCCTTTCTAGTATATATATATATATACACACATATATATATATATACATAGAGACAGCGTAGGATCGGCACTCCCTGTAACGTAGTAACTGCGGCCGGTGCCCACACAGGGGGATTGGTATAGAGGCACAATGGTGTGGCACTCGTAGGCAATAATCAAGAGGAGACGCCAGTTGATAACAACGTTTCAATTTATGTAAATTTTCATCAGGTTATAAAATACAACAGTTTAAACCAGTACCTTTATAGAGAGAAACACCGGGAGAAGTGAAGCTGAGTCGCTCATGCAAAGCAGGGGGGGCCGCCCAATTGACGCAGATTAATTACCTCATACTGATTGACGGATTGTGAGGGAGAATGGTTGCCATGGAGAAAAAATAACAAATTATGTGTGCTCCAATAGCACAGTACGCGGACGCAAGTCCAATAAACGCTAATAGCTATCGCTTTTCAGCTTCACTTTATGCCGGTACACACTCGTACAAGAAATAGCAACAAAGAAAGTAATCATGTGAAACATTACATAATATACACTGTTGATCACAAACATAGCAATCAAGAACAGCGGACAAGATATATTGGCACATAAAAAAGGCTTTACAATAATGTCACGCAGCATGTAGTTTTGCAAACAAACATGTAACTGTAGTACAATATCATACTATGCAGGGCATAGACAGCACATCTGACATAATATAGCATAACATGACCACTGACGTGGGAGCAGATGCAAAAACTTTGACATAATGAATAATTTGCACATAAGGTCGACATTCGTGATAAAGTCGACATCAACATTTTATCCGTTGATGTCCTGCAAAAGATAGAGAAATAGCAGGGATTAAAGAAGAGTAACACAAAGATAAAGAACAATGTAACGGGCAGCAGAATTACCTAAAAACAGAAAAAGACAATTGTTCATTTAAACCTTTCGGCACCAATGTATCAAGGCGGTGAATCCACCGAGCCTCAGAGCGTAATAATTGCAGACCACGGTTACCTCCTCGTACATTTGGAGGGATACAATCTATCATCCAATATCTAAGACTAGATAGAGAATGTTTTTGCTCAGTAAAATGCCGAGCTACAGGATGTTCGCTAGACCTACATCCTCCATATCTGCTTCACAGCTGGTTCCTCGTGGGATAAGGCACCGGAGATGCCATCAAGGACATTGTATATCCCCAATAGGATTACAGCATCACCCACCTTTGAGCAAATCCATCAGCGAACACATTGGCGCATTCACCCCAACAGCATGGATGCCACAGCAACACCACCATCTGGGGATTTGGTTAGAGGTAACCGGACAGTCCACTTGATTAAAGGATGCACGCTAAGCTACAGTGAAGAGGATGCGGAGCGACTCCTATTCAAAGAGAGCTTCCCTCCTGCAGATACAAAATTGGATACCATCGACATTTATCGACAGCTCCTGAAACTCAAAAATAAGGAAACGGTCTTCCTATTACATGGCATCTCCTTATCAGATTATCACAGGGAAAAACTGATCCCCCACGGGTTCAGGATTCTAAATACACCCACGGTGGGCAGGAGCGACATTAAATAAGGGTCGACATCCTAGATAAGTGTAGTTTTGGCCTTATGATATTGGTTGTGGAACATATGGGCAAAGAACTGAAACTCACCAGGAACAATATCCAAATGTTTGAGTCACAGCATATGGATACATTACAACAAGATTCATCAGAGGATTGGGTCCAGGAACTACAAAAACAATGTGACCAATACAGAAGAGAACTAGTCAAATTCAAGAGGAACAAATTACAGATGGTCACTGCTGATTATGACACTGTATACAAATGGTTGGTAGGGGGGACCCTCAATCCAACACACGGTCCCAGAGGTCAAGGTCGCAGGGAAGATGCACTAGGGAACGTCTTGCACAAACCCCTGCCTCGTCAAACAGCGACAGTGAATACGGACACAATCTGAAGATCAGACAGAAACTCCTCCCACAGCATCGGATTCCAAAGGTAGAAAATGCGGGCCGCCCACCCGTCGGGGGGGGGGGGGATGGGTCAGCACGAAAGCATCCTTAAAGCAGGACAAAAAGTTGACTTAATATAATTTGTCATGCAAAAAGTTCACTGACACGGAATTAGCAGTCCTAAATAAGGGACTGTCTTTCATGCCCACCCATTCTCACGATGAGCTACAATGGAAGGTTGAGCTACACAAATTTTCCAGCAAACTTTGATTACAAGAATATATTCATAAAAATGAAGGAACCACCACCAACTCAGCCCATGACCCCCTTCCTCCCCAAAAAGATCAACTTCAACTTTTGATCCGGTTTCCTCCAGTCCTTCCTTAAAATCCTTCACAAGACTTTTGGACGATTCGGTCACTCGATACACAGAGGCTTCCAAAACTCGTCATTCTAACCTCTCTACAGAGGAACAAAAAGCCCTAAAAGATTGCAGCAGATACAGAGAAGTCATATCCAGACCAGCCGACAAGGGTGGCATATTGGTAATACAGAACTTGGAGGACTACACAGCCGAAATCTAACAGCAACTAGCGGACTCAGCAGCATATGCACTACTCCTGGGAGATCCCACCATACAATACAAACAGGTGCCTTAGATTTTATCGAAGGCACTACTGGAGGGATTAATATCCAACAAAATATTTACAGCATTACTTCAACCTCACCCAGTAGTCCCAGTGCTGTTTACAGTCCCCAAAATCCATAAAAATCCACTCAAGCCCCTCAAGGCAGATAATATCCGCCAGAGATTCCATTTTCCAACCAATTTCACAATTCTTGGACACAATCCTTCAACCTTTGGTAATGAAGCAAGAGAGGTTCATTAAAGATCCTACCAGTTTCCTCAATTCAACATCTAACATTCCATCCAACAGCATTCTATGTACCATGGACGTGTGTAATTTATACACCAGCATTCCCCATGAAGAGGGGCTACAGGTATTGCAGGACTTTCTCATCAAAGAAAAATCAGAAACTCTCCAAATAGATATTTTGGTACTCTTTACCTAGAAGGGCGCCCACGATTTTGATCATGGGCATCGCAAGTAAAAAAATCGCGTCGGTCGCATCGCATGCGACCAAAAAATCGCATGCGATGCGATCAACGCGATTACCGCGATTTTACATAGGGAACAATGTTAAATGGGTCAATTGACCCGATTTAACATTGGGAACAATGTTAACTGGCCCACAGACCCCAATTAGCCACCCTGTGCCCCCCCCCCCAATTGTTAACGCCACCCCACGATCAACGTGAACCCGAAGCGTGGGGAGCGCAGCGAGCCCGCGAGGGGCGGCGGTACGCGTCCTCCGACCTTTTCCTACCCCCACTATCCACGTCGGCGTGGAGTTGAGAATAGATAGTGTGGCGAGCGCAGCGAGCCACCGAGCCCGAAGTGTGGCGACCGCAGCGAGCCCCGCGAGGGGACGCGGATACCTTCACAGGTTATACGCGTCCCTTCGCGTGCTTCACAGGTATCCGCGTCCGCTCGCCACGCTTCGGGCTCGGTGGCTCGCTGCGCTCGCCACACTATCTATTCTCAACTCCACGCCGACGTGGATAGTGGGGGTATGAAAAGGTCGGAGGACGCGTACCTCCATCCCTCGCGGGCTCGCTGCGCTCGCCACGCTTCAGGTTCACGTTGATCGTGGGGTGGCGTTAACAATTGGGGGGGCACAGGGTGGCTATTTGGGGTCTACGGATGGTGTAATGGTTAGAATTCCTGCCTCACAACGCTGAGGTCATGAGTTGGATTCCAGCCATTACCCTAACTGTGTGGTGTTTGTATATTCTCCCTGTGTTTGTGTGGGTTTACTCCGGGTACTCCGGTTTCCTCCCACATTCCAAAAATATACTGGTAGGTTCATTGGCTCCCAACAAAAATTAACCCTAGAATGTCTTTGTAAGTACATGTGAAAGGGAATATAGATTGTAAGCTCCCCTGGGGCAGGGAGGGACTGATGTGAATGCCCAAATATTCTCTGTAAAGCGCTGCGGTATATGTGTGCGCTATATAAGAAACTGTTAATAAATAAATAATAGTCCATCATATGGGTATGTTTTGGGAGTAAGATTTTTTTTCTCCATTAGCTATGCTAGTGGGGATACAGTCGCTACAGAGATCAACAACTCGTGACAATGGTATATGATTTAAACCATAAAAAATCTATTCATATAAAAAAGGGGATAATTATCCGTATAAATGGACATACACAGTACTATGAAATAGAGAGAGAGAGAGAGAGAGAGAGAGAGATGTACTGTATATATTTTATTTAGAAACAAAGGCACTCAGATGTGACTTTAAAATAAAACTTATCTTATGAAAAGTAAATTTTCAGTGACTGATGATGTCATATTTAATTAGAGGTTCAGGAACTGAGTTCCTGCTAGTTCCTGCTGAAAAATAGCACTGGACATGCACACACTTAGACATAAATGGCCATACAACACAAATACAAACACAGTTAAATATATAAATTTCCCCCTTGCTCAATGCAATATTAAAATGGGCTGGTAACTTGAACGGAATTAGGAGGCTTATTATGGCTAATGTTCTTCCACCTGCTGTTTGGAATGAGGCTGTACCATGTGAATCGATGGAGCAGATTATTCTCCCAGACTGTTATTATTTCAACAAGCCTTTGTATAGGATGTTACATCCATAAAAACTTTAGCAGTCTATCTCCTTTTTCTTTGCCCTTATATAGTTAGAGTGACTTAAATGGCAGCCCTGCTTACCTCTGTGGTCAGTCTTCCTGACCAAGCTAGTACCAGTGGTACCTGTTTCTCAAATGTTGTAACCCAGATGTTTCATTCTCATGGTGGCCATCAGCGCTGAATGCCTTAGTGGGTGGTTCACAGGTGCAGGTTTCCTTCTAATTACCCAGGGGCCCAAATAATGCGTTTCTCCGCCTTTTACGTCTCAGCAGCTTCCTCACATAAAAGGCAGATTGCCCAAATTTAAGGGCAATCATTTCACAAGCAAAACACGCTTAGTGAAAGCATTGTTCTTTTAGGATTTGGTCATAATTACGATCAGAAGAGCTTCATAAACAAAGCCCAAAGCTTTAAGCCCCTACACGTAGATTAGAGTCATGTTCGCAAAAATCTCAACATACATTGTTACTTGGAAAACCAATCATTTCCGCCTTATCTAATTGCAGGATTTGCATATTCACAGCAGCAACAAACCATTGCAAATCTCATTAAAATTTTAACATATACAGCAAATAGGACTGATGCCATAGGTAAAGCAATATTATGGAATCGATAGACAAAAAGAGAGAATATTCCCACAATTGCTTATTTGTAGAATATGTTTTCATTCATTCATATGATAAAATTGTGAAGACGAAAAATGTAGACTGCAAAAAGCATCAGTCGAAACAACTAATACTGTCTCTGCACTGAGGTTATGACTTTAATATTTTGTATAAACTAGCAGAAATGATTACAAAGGCAAGCTCATTATACAATTAATCATAATGTGGCTTTAGTGTACTGCGGTTGTATCGCCTTAACGATGAACTCTTGAACGGCTGCACTGTGGGAATACTGAACAAACAGAATGTGTTATATAAGTCTTTCAACAAATTAGGTCTTAATAATAACATCATGGTAATGTAGCAGAACTGTCTTCAAGGAAAGGGTCCGGGGAGTGTGCAGTTTAGTACCTGCCACCAACAATAATCATCTGCCATTAAGTGTAGTGCAAAGATGTATTGTATTATATATGCCTTCCATTTTTATGCTCTTTTATAGAATATTAACTAAAAATAAATGTATTTATTTTTATACTGTTTTTATAAATACCCAATGTTTTTGAAGATTACATTATTTTTGTATTACCATAAATGTAATGTAGCATTTTATCCTATTACATCTGAGGATTTATCTTTTTGGTGAACCGACAATTCTATGACTAACTGTTTTACTAAAACAAATTATATTACATTAAATAGTGCTAAAAGTATGTAATTAAATATCTAATGGGTAGTTAATTGCAATAGATTAGGGAAAATCATGTGATTAATTTAATGAAATCAGGCTACAATCACAACATAGATAACATGCAGTATGGATGAAAAATTAAAAAAAAAAATGATAAATCTGAACATACAGTAGGTTTGATTGCTAAATTCACAATATCAAGTATTGAATTGGCAGTCAATTTTACATACCTTTTTATTGTGATGAACTGAATATAAGATTATTACTGTGCAGACTCTCTAGTGCTTAATCAGTACAAATGCACTTGCGTATAAATGTATACAGTACAGTATGTGTGCAGCTTTGGTTTTCAACTATTGTTTTTGCAATTACCATAAAGGATTTTATGGTGTTACAAAATAAGGATTGGCAAGGCTGAAAGTGAGTGGACAAGAAATGGGTGGCTGTCACAATCTGAGGACATCTTCATTCTCATTCACCACACATTTTCAGGTGCATACACAGTACTCAAACAAAATATCAGTGGCTGTAAGGAGTGATTTATTTCTACCATTTTATTTTGTATTTACCTGGGCAACATAGCTGACCCAGAACAAATTGGTGCTCTAGGCAAGATGGTACACCCCAACTATGCCTGCAGATGTACGCAGAGTACACCCTGCCTGTCTGGTGCAGTACTGAGTAAAAATTGTCCCACTGGGATCTTGCTTTTTCTTCTGACCTTGGCAGACACAAAGTGGTATCCTCAGCACTGGTCCTTTCTCACAGGGGTCATTGCCAAGTAACTGATTCTCTCTTGCATATCTGCATTGGCTTGCCTCTACCAACTACAATACATGACTCTCTCCAGACTTTACCTGAATAACTATAGGGATCATATACAGTAAGCTCTACCATGGCTTAAGCATCTTCTGTCTTCTTTCAGTGACCTCTTCTCGTTTCCTGTTTTTCGGCACCATTGATATTCTTTCTACTTGGTCTTACAACACTCCTTCAGGAACTTTTCTATGATTTCCCTCTACCATTCTGCTGGCTTCTCACCTCTCATACTGGTTTAATATAGCCTGAGCAAGTGGGCAGACTACCCACTGTCTTGCCAATTTACAGACTTTTCTTAAATGCCTTCTATGGGATTAGGTTGCTGTAGTAAAGTGCCTGGAACACGTATGCCCAGGGATTGCCATACTGGTAAACCAAATAAGTAGCTTGTGTATCACAGATACTCACATGCAGACTATAGAGCAGGGGAGAGTGAATCCTGACTCCTTTATCACTTGCCTTTGCTATCCGAAGATGCCAACACATCATGAGCAGAATTTCCTTTATTTAAGTATGTCTTAGTCTTTAACATTATGGGCTTGATTCAGAGTCAGCCCAAACAGTGTCAGCACTGGTACCAATGACACCCGGGGCAGCATAGACTCACCCACTTTCGGTGTGGCTTCTCAGATAGGTGAGGTTTCATAGAAAACCCACTGACATCACTACATGGGTGTGTTTTTGTGGCATCCCCTCGAATTACTGAATTCCAGAGTTGAGCAGGCTGCCCAGGAAACACTTCCAGCACTGCCGCCTCCTTCTCAGTGATGGGAGCCAAGTGCTGCAGGATAATATTACACTGCAGCACCAAGCTCATGTCATTGTGGAGGAGCCAGCATTTTGGTGTCATGTCTGTCCCACCTTGTGATGTCTCTGAGTCTAAGCAGCTATAAAGCACCACAGCACATGCATCCCAAGTTGTGTGGACACAGAGTCCCAGTAGAGACTGAGATGTACAGCCTAAGGAATGTGTTGCAGATGCATTGTCTTATGGTCATGTTATGAAAGTGTTATGGGTGCGTGTCGAATAACTGGTTTCAAATTCAAATGCTCACTTATACTGGAGACTATACTCTGATGGTGCGTCCAAATATAGCTTTTAATGACACAGCAAGCTGAATTGTTGCATCTAAATACACAACAAGTGGGCATCTCGGTTCTTAAACATTCAGGCGAATATTAATTAAATTTGCAGGACTACCTCAAAAGACTCTAAAGCAGTCACAGCAGTATCCGACTCTGAATCAGCCCCTATGAAATATATGCTAATTTGCATAGCCGAGTATCTTGAGTGTATTCTGCATACACATTCGGAATGTACATACCGTTACTGAATGACATTTTTCATGTAGTCAAAATTTCACACAAATGCGAGTGAGGTGCTTATACTGTATGTGACTAAAAGGGAGTAGGGATTATGGCATAACATGGAGAAGGTGGCGGTGTAAAGTGTGACAAGAAAAGATGAGAAACTTAATATGACCCTGGATGGGAAGAAGGGTACATGGCAGGAAGACATATATTTCAACAAAATCTCAAAGAGATTGTTGCTATTTTATAAATCTGCCTCGTGGTGATTTATTGCTTTATAATTATTGTTATGGATTTGCTGACTGCAGATGTAAACTACTTATAATGGCAAACTTAAATTGTACTTGCTACTAAATAAATGTTCATATGTTTGTGCTTTTGAATTTCCTTAGGGTATTGCTTTTTATTTATTTGACACACTATTACTTCATATGATATGTACATATTTTTATTATTATATTTCATATAGTGCTTCTTTCTATTGATCTATATTTGCATAACTGTATATTTTTACCCCATTTATTCTGGAACACATATCAGAATATTCTATATATTTTAGCCTGATTTACTGTAGAAGCTTTCTCTGCCCAGTTACCAGTTACCTACTCATTCTCATTTTAGTCCTGCACTATGGGGTTTATTCTATTTCATTTGGTCGCCTGTGCGTTTGCACAGGGGACTGATGTTTTGCAACTGCGCATGCACAGGTGCAGGGTGTGAGCAGACACAGCAAACTGCAGTGTGAACGGGGGCTTGGGGGGTGCCGGGGGGCACAGCCCTTGGGAACGCTCAATGATGCTGGTGGGGGGAGTCGGCAGCTGATGTCAGCTAACCGCCTGCTTCTTGTACAGGGCACTCGCAGGTCATAGACACCACAGAGGTGTCTATGATCTGCGAATGCTGGAGAAATCATTGGATGGTCACCATCCAATGATTTCTCCCCGGCTGCGAATGGATGATTAAGTAAATCATCCATTTGCAGCCATGCGGGGGATCGCGGGGGATTGCAGCATGCCATGGGGGGGGGGGGTGGCCGTGCGGGCGGGAGGTCTTTGGTGGACTAGGCAAGATGAATTTTGCATCCTTGTGAGTCAACCAGAATAAGGTCCTTTGTATAGTTATGTAGAGGACTCATTTGTATAATTTCTCTATTTTATATTTCAAAAGAAACGGTGCGATTTCAACCATAATGCCTCATTTGAAATGGAAAACCTAAATTACCATGAGTAACATGCCTTTTACTTCTCTATGTAGAGAACATTCATCACGACCAATAGCAAATGTAATACAATAGCCACTACTCAGAAAGAGTTACATTGGTGATATAATTATAAGACTTATGTTATATCACATAAATATTGACATAATCCCTAAACTGCTCAGTGCCCATACATTTTATTGAAGAAATAGCATGCTCAAACTTTTGTTTATTTCCGTTTTACAAGAATGGAACTTTTCCTTGTTTAATGTTTTTATTGTTCTTCCATTTACTGTACATTTCAGCTGTATAAAAAACAATTGCTTTTCTTTGCTGAACCAGCTAAATAGAGCCAGATACAAAATAGAGTGATTTTTTATTAGAAAGAAAAAGGATGAGAGGAAAAATGGATTTTAGACCCTCCGGCAGAGACAAATTAAACTTGAACATTGAAAGAATGATTGTGGAATGCATGATGAGATGTAAAACACTCCGAACAAGAGCTGGGCAACAACAGATTAAGTCAAATTTAAAGACATACTGTAGTCGCTGAGTTAATGCTTCGATATACAGTATGGTATAATATGAATAAAAGTTTATGCTTTATCCATAGATTAAACTATAGTGTTATGGTTCCCAACCCTGGTCCTCAAGTATCCCTAACAGTTCCCCTTTACCAAATCAACCAGCCGGAGCACCGTGTATCACCAACTGTCACATTTAAAAAATCCACAGGGGACCTGTAAAACATGAACTGTTAGGAGTACTTGAGAACCAGCTTTGGGAACCATTGCTATAGTGGGTACAGGGAGTACCTTGGCAATGGGCCCCTGATGCATAAGTGGTCCACTTTTAGGTCTTACTCATACTTACTTAGGTCATAAAGTTGTCTACAAGGTGATCTAATTGCAGTACAATATGTCATATTGTTGACTTCGGGGACTACAATGTGGCATAATATGAAGAAGGACACTACTATGGGGAACAACATTAATGAGGTCACCACTATAGTTCCTAAAATGAACTTTGGCACTATTATGGAGCATTAAACTAACAACTGCAGTGGAGAGAGGTGCCACTATAGAAGGGGAAAGGGACCCTTTAAAAATGTTGCTATGGGGCCCACAAAGTTATTGCCTTTAACAATGTGCAATAAATAAATGGTTAAATTGCAGTGAATACATATTGTAAAGTGCAGTGCTATATAAGTAGTGGTATATTTTTAAAAAGTACACACCCCGTATCCATATATTATACTCATCTCTCCACTGTGCAACAACAGGGGTACAGAAATCACTGTGGCCATTTTCCCAGAGATTTTTGCATGTGTGGTAGAGAATTTTCCGAAGACTTGCACATGTGCAGTATACTCTGGGACAGTGCCAGAGTATATTGCACTGGTAGATAGAGAGAGGACCTGCACAGAGACTGCACAGAGACTGCACACCACCCCCCTGTTTTCTTATAAAACTGACCCTGTATATAAGCCATGGGCATGTCTATAGTAGGTGTAGGGTATGGGGTTCACAACCCCCACTGCACACATGTATTATATTTTCCTCTCCCCAGACTTTGGTGCCAGTGCTACAGAAATCAACAGGAAAATGCTGAAGTTGTGTGCATGTGCAGCAGAGAAATCACTGGTAACATGGCATGGGAGCCATGTTCCCTGAGATGTGCACATGTACATTAGAATGTACCACCAAGCTGATAGCTTCCCACAGTTCAACTGCCCTAAATATCTCCTGAAATTATTCTCTATGCATTATTGAAGTAACTAGCTTTGTTCCTTGTATCTACAGTAAGTGAAGATCATGTAACTTGGAAGAGAGCACTTCCAGCAGGATATATGAATAGTACACCTACTCTCCTGATTTTTACATTGAATATCTGTCTGTAGATAGGGAGGGGGGATAAAATTCTGTGAATTGCATAACTTTTTTCCTCATCCTGCAGACATTTGAAATGTGTCAGTTTGTTGAGATGTGGAAGGTACTAATAAAATAGAGAGCTCCCAAAACTGTCAACATCCTCTCTTCTCCAGGCTTTTCCTGGAGAAGAGATAATTAAAGTTGATAAGTACTGTATGACATCTTCTGCATATGGCACAACCCACAACCAATGCTGGGCTTCGGTCAGGGCTGAAGCTAGGATTTTGTCACCTGGGGCAAGGCAGTAATCTCCCCTCCTGCAAGCACTTATAGGTATCACATCCATCCAGCATCCCCCCCCCCTTCCCAGTTGCGACCTAGCTTTGGTAGCCCCTCGATGAGCAAAACAGTAGAAATTCAGGGTATCAGGGTATATAACTATTATGTAATTGACTTCTATAATTTTACTTGAGTTTGCACCACCTTTGTAGCATCTACACGTAGAGATAACACATACAGTAATTCTACCAAAAATCTAATTAACATAAACCCCACAATGATGCCAGTACCAGTTTTAATATGGTTTTAATATGGAAACATGGGTGGGAATAATATAGTTTTTTTTATTTAGGACCACCTATGTTTTCATGTGGTTACAGTCCTTGAAATTTAAGACATACATTGGCACGCATATTTTTTATTACATACCTTTTTGGAGTCCCGCTTCTGGTGCTGCAAACATGGCAAAAATTCACAGCCAAAATGGCTACTAAGCATGCACTATTGAAATTAGTCTCAGAAGCATGGCAGGTGCAATATTTACATAGACCGGCACCTATGCAGTAGACTCTAGCACAATGCCAGAGCATTCTGCACAGTAGAGAGGAGGGGGTCCACCGGGAGTCTGCCCACTGGCCCCCTTCTCTTAAAATGCCTGTGAAAACACGATAGTTCTAGAATGTGATAATAACATAAATGATAATTCCAAGTAAGGCGACATTATAAAACCATAGAGAATCCAGAAAAGGTGTGGTATATTATACATTGAAAATGTCATCTACATCTCTCCAGAAATATGTGTCCCTTCATCTAAGAATGAGACCTGACTATAACATTCTTTCTACTTTATCAATTTAACAATTATAGAGCAATTACATTTAACAATTATAGTACTGTTAAAACATTAAGATATGGTTGTTATGATGACTAACTTTGTCAATCTTTTATACTTAGATTTATATGCATATTTATTATTAAATTAGCTGAACTTATTTACGTTAGGCATGAGGCAAAATTGTATACATCCAGTATGTAGTGCAAATCTGGCATACAACAGACACACAGCTAACTAGGTTATTTGCAAAGTAATAATTGTGAGCAATGAAAAAAGCACCACAATATCAGTCTCAGTGGTGAAGCCAGAATCAGCCAATGAGAAGGGGCTTACTAGTGCTGGCAACTGTCATTATTGTCAGAATATTTTTGTACCAGCCCAGAATACACACAAGAGATATGATTACTGACTTGTGTATAAGATTCATCTTGTGGGTTTACCTCTGTCAAAGTACACAAACCTTCCCTTACAGTATGTAATTCATATGTGACCAACTCATACATATATTATATATATATATATATATACACACACATATATATATATATATATATATATATACATGAGAAAGGCATACATGCACAGTACCAATATACTAAACATACTTTATACTAAACATACACACCCAACTCAGCAACGGCCCATATGTCTTTACTATGTTATGTCAAGAGATTCAACCCAACAAATATTTTCAGAATATCTTAAATTGTCATGTTCAGGTGCAGATAGAGATTTTTTCTCCTTATATGTTCTATGTCTATATGGTCCCTATTAGCAAATTCTTAGAATTGCATTCCAAGATTTGCGAAGAGGATGATAGTTTCTATTATTCTGACTTCACGTAAGCCTTTCATAATGGCCGAACAAATACTTTCCTGCAGTCATGTTGCCATCCCTATTATCTGCTGGTGGCAGTGCAGTTAGATACAGACCATTACTTAAATCTTATAACACATTCTCTTTTTACTAATATTTACTTGTCTTTTCTTTACAACCTTTTGATGTGTTTTGAATTGCTGCTGTTTTCACCTTTATCTAGCAAATTCTTATTTTTTCACTTATTTTTTAACTGCCTTATCTGGTTTCATGCTTCACTTGAAAACAGTATGAAATATTCATGATGTAATTATGGTGTCTCCTGATGGGCCAACCCACTGCATAGTTTGCTGAGAAGACCACTAATTGGTATGAAGCAGGAATCCAATGCAAGGCAGAATGTACATTACCATCATCTATATTTCATAAAGCTAATTTTAGACATTATACACACACATTTATTTAAAAATAAGTGTATTATATTTATGTATGCTTTGTATTCATCTAAAAGAGTTGATGTTGTAATGCAAATTACAATTGATACCTATGTGATCGGAAAAGGTTATTTGCCTGACTTGAGATAAGTTAATTATCTTCCCATTATTGATGACTTGTTAACTCTAGACTGAGGGATCAGTGAAGCGAAGTCACAAGGGATATATGAAAGGTCATCAATAACAAGAACATGTAAATCTTCTAGCTATAGTTAGTCCCACTGTGCATTTTCTATATGTAGGATTTTTTATTTTTTTGGGGATTATACAGCTAGGATTTAAAATACACATCTGGTGAGATACTAAATATTTTAGATATTTTTGAAAATTAATAAATATACGTTATACTGTACATAGAGCAATGAGTGAATGCTGTGAAAGAATTCTAGAAACAAAAATCACGTTTTCATCTAAAATATACTATAAATGTTCTTAGCTTTTGAGCTAAAACAATATGTAGGAAGAAAATATCATTTTCTAAGGAAAACGTGGCATTCTCATATCTGAAATTATATGTGGCATACCTGTCAGATTTCAGACAAGACAACTAAAACTTTGCATCTGTCACAGAGGGGAACATATATCAGCTAAACTGCCATTAATCATAGCTCAGTATTTACCAGGACAGCTTATGGTTGGTTTTTAATGAGTTGATAGACTCTGTAAAGAAAGACAAGGCTCATATGGCATCGTTTGAAAGGTGCTTTCATAAAGTATCATGAAAAGACCCAAATGGGCTAAAAATTCTAATTATATTACTAATTCTTCATATTAGTCTAAGTGCAGTACCACGCAGCTGGTATTTAATCTGAAATCAAAGATTGTTTGACAGTGTAAAAGTAGATCTACGTACACAATTAATATACAATTTCCTTCTGCAAAGAGACATTTTTAATGATTTACCATTACCTTGTACTATATGTTTAGGTGCTTTAAGTGTGACAAAGAATGGGACTTTATATAAGTTTTTGGAGAGCACATTTGCTAATCAGCTTTACATAGGGAACAGTATTATAGATCTCTCCATCGAATGGAGGAGAAGACAATGGTTTAAAACCAGCCAATTGAGACAGAGCTAGAATAGAGGGAGGGACATGAATGCCAGGCCGGGTGGCTGATCTGATGGTGTTAGCTTAGAACAAAGGATTGCCAAGAAAAATTGATGGGGTCTATATGCTAAGCCTGAAGAGAGTTAAGGTGCCAATCAACCAGTTCATGTCAATTGTTCATACACAGCCTGTAACATTATCTAGAGATGTGCAGGTTCTGATTTAGTCTGATTTACTCTGATTTCAAAGCAGGATCTTATTGGCTATGCCAAATCACATGACAGTTGTTGACAGTTGATAGCCAATAAGATCCTGCTTTAAAATCAGAGTAAATCCGGGTAAATCAGAGCCTGCACATCTCTAATTTTATCTCCATCCACTTTTCTCACTCTGGGGCTTATTACATAGTCCCCATAGTCCCCTATTTTGTTTATGTGAAAGTTGTAAGCCATCCCGTCAAAGCATATGGTTAAACCATAGTTACATTGCAAACAACATCTTGAAGGTGCTCATGTCACACAAGCTACACAGATGGAATTACGGTTTTCATTACTGAAAATTGAAAAGAAAATGGTATTAACTAAATTGATCCTTAAAGAAGAAAACTACTTTGTAAGAGATGCAATCATTACTAAGCATGTTAGCTTTACAGATTAGAGTACGCCTTTGGGTAACGTATTTTACTATGACAGCAACAGGCTTCATCGGGATCAATAATCAATTGATGTCCTTTCATTATATAATGGTCGATCTAAGTAGCAGGAGGAATTCTTATCTGACTACAAATCAAAGATTTTTACCAATGTATCAGGCTCTGATGAAGCCTTCTGGCTGGTGGGCTAATGTTATGGAAAATGACATTATACAAGCATTTGACATGTTTTAGAAGTGGTTGTAGCAGTATTTGCAGTTTAGATTTCCAACAGCAACTTTTGGGGATTTATTTGTTTATAGTCATAGACTGGTCATGACCTCAACAAAAAATGGGCTGTATACGCAGCCACATCTGAGTGCCATCTGCATACCTTCCATCCACCCAGATTATACAGTCCTGATACCAGGGGACTATTTTACCTCCCCGTAGTCATGAGTTTGAGAATCTGTAGCAAACATTGCTGTAGTCTGGTCCCCTCTGTAACCTACCTGCTCCCCTGTCTCTTTCTCTGTCTCTCTTTCCCTCACTGACACTCTCTCTCCCTCTTTTGGTCCTCTCTCTCCTTTCACTTTGACACACTCTATCTTTCACACTCAGTGTCTCTCCCTCCCTTACAAACTCTCTCTTTTGTTTCTCTGTCTCTTTCTTTCACTCTCTGACACTCTCTCAGTCCCGAGCGCCAAAGACTACCTTCTAGTTTACTCTCTCAGTCTCTCTGTCTCTTCCTCCCTGATACTTATCTCTCTCTCTCTTCTGCTTGTTCTTTCTCTCACTTTCTCTCTCTCCGACCCGTCTTTTTCTTGTCCCCTCTTCCAAACACCCTCTCTTTGTGTCTCCCTCTTTCTTTCCCTGACACTCTCTCTACCTCTCCCCCTCAGGCTCACCACTAGCTGTAGCTTGTAGGCTGCTTCTGGGGCTAATTGAATAACCCTGCCGCTTCACTTAGCATGCAGAAAATGATGCAACTAATTGAATCCCTTCTAAATCTGTGAAACAACCTACTCTTAGAAGTTTGGTCTTAATAATTGACAATATTATAAAGAACAGATAATTCAGAGTGAAAAAAAAATCTGAAATGATTTGTTGTAGCTTCCTTTACAGCTTCAATGTTGAAATACATCCACACACTGTACCAATTTCTCTATTCTAGAAACAACCTGCTGTTCATCTGTAATTGCCACTAATAGGGCTCATGTTGAGATGATCTTAAGGGAAGAGGTAACCATTTTGGGCTTATAGAAATACATAATGATCATTTCATATTGCATACTGCATGTGACATTAAGTCAGGATATTTCTTTTTAATGGATCCCTGAGGATTTTAAATATGCAACTCTTCCATGCTAGTGCTGAATTAACAAATTTATTCATGTTTCCTATTCATACCTTGTCATTATTTCACAATGACTGTAGTGCATTCACACTGACTGACAGCAGCTCATTTTATGACCTTTGTTACAGAACTATTGTGTTGCAGTTCTAAGAGAGACTGGACAGAGGGATATATTTGTATGTTTGCAATTGATTTAGCAATTTTTAATGGTTTCATTGTCATGTATGCATAAGGTGCTGTGGTAAATATTATATTACTTGATAATAATGTATTGCAATATATATAAATATTTATGGCTCTTTCTTCAATTCAGATTTTTTCTATTTTAATGTACCCTCTCTGCATTCTAATGAGCTATCTCTCGTGCTGTCAGAGCTGGACAGTCACCTGTGATCAACCTCGTTTTGTGATCTTAGAGCAGAATGGAGATTCACACTGTTCACTTTAATAAGATAAGAGAGAGATTGTGCTAGACTTTGATGAGACAAACTCTGGGTGCTTCATGAATATTAATGCCCCAAGCATTTGCGTCATCAATATTTCAGCACTCTTTGGGGCAGTGGTTTCCAGAATTGGATAATTTAGGAACAAATGGAAACATAAACTTAACCCTGTCAATGAAGGATCCTATTGGGAACCTCAGGGGTCACTTTTTAAAATGACACACTGAATAGGTTTTACCAGGAATAATGTATGTTTCTCAAGGAACACTTATGTTGTTATGTTTTATTTTTAGTAGGGATGAATAAATATTTTTAGAATTGCAGTCACTGTGTGCAAATATATTGTCATTTTAAGTCCATTACATGGGGGAAACTTGCAACAATACACTTATGCCTGATTCTTCCTTAAATCACTCTAATACAATGAAGTCAATCTGTGAAAATAATTAATAATTAATTTATTCTCCATCTAACGTGTATATACATTAAGATAGTTTATATTTTTCTTCACTGCCAGAGCAGATGTTACCTATTTTTAGTACATTTCCATGTTGGGATTTCAGGCCAAGTTAAAGGGCCTTAACTACATTTCCAAATATGCTATAATATGCTGCAGTAAACTCACCCATAAAATAGTGACATACAGATGGAGCGCCTCTCAGGCAGCGCTGGGAATTGCCAGATTCACCTGTTGGTGGAGAGGGGATGCGCGCGCGTCTCACATGGACATGCGTCCCCTACATTTGGCGGAGGGTGGTGGAATCCCTGCCCGTCTCCGCTTCAGGGAGACGGGCAGGGTTAGGGATGAGTTGGGGGCAACTGAAGCAGGAGGTGGAAGGCAGTGGAGGGCTCCATTGAGCGTCTCATGAGCGCACGCCCCCTTTCGGCAGATGGCGGGGGCTGGTGGTTGTCGATTCTATCGCCAGCCCCAACTAAACGAGAGGCGCTCCATCTGTACACGGCACATTTTTGTTCTATTAAATAGAGCATGGAGTCCCACAGTTACATTTCTGAATTATTGGGGGTTATTCAGATCTAATCGCTTCTATGATCATTTGCAGAGCCCTGAGATCAGATAGCCTCCGCTCCACCAGACAGAAATCCCAAAATATTGCAGATCGGCAAATAGCTGCAAATCCACTCACAACTCACTCACCATCAAACCATTTTCCCCCTGTGTGCAGTCTCTGCGTACCCAAGACCTACTTGGCCGGTGTGATAGAAACAGCTGGTCGAGGCTGGAGATGACGCCACATGCCTTCCCTAAAAACCCCCGGGTATGCCTGTGTTTTCCATGACACTACCAGAAACGGGTGCGAACGGCTAACAATAGATACACTGGATTTTTTCGCAGAATGTTCACCATGGGATGCTACAAACTGAACGCATGCACAGTCAATTGATAATCGTCTGGCTATTGACTCTCTGACATTATTAATCAATGTATTTATTCTCAATAGTAAGAGGATTCTGTTTTAATAATAGCATATTGTTTCTTGAGGCTTAACATAATGTATGTTTAATGATATTTATGATCTAGGTATTTCTGTTTAATAACATCATTTTTAGTTTCAGAACTGTGCTGGACTCTAAATGAACCGTAGCTCACAATATATTAATGGGCTAGGCCAGGGGTGTCAAACTCAAATTCATCAGGGGCCGCATCAGCAGTTTGGTCACCCTCAAAGGGCCGGTTGTATCTGTAGGTCCCCCTGTATAATTATAATGCCATGACACCACAGGCTGCTCCCCCTGTATAATATAAAATGAATGCCATGACACCACAGGCTGCTCCCCCTGTATAATAATAATGCCATGACACCACAGACTGCTCCCCCTGTATAATATAATAAAAGTAATGCCATGACACATAAATGATTATACAGGAGGAGCAGCCTGTGGTGTCATGGCAATATTATTATTATACACGGGGACACCTCAGGAAACAGCAGATATATATATTTTTTATTGTGAGTGTGTTTCTTATCCTCACTTACTGTTTCTCCGTCTGTCCTGCAGCTGCTGCGGCTTCCAGCTTTTCTTCACTGCTTGCTGCGGCCACACTGTCCCCGACTCCCGGTCCAGCTTCCCTGACTGCTCCTACTTCTCTACAAACGCATGGGCGGGCGGCGTCATCGTCATGACGTCCCCACCCAGTGTCTGTCACTGCCGGGCATCAGAGGGAACAGGCGGCCGGGCCCTCCTCCACGTAGCCTTGGAGGCTGGCGGCCATGTTTCTGTAGCCGCATACATATGTGCCTACAGGAACATGGCCGCCGAACAGTGGAGGAATAGGTAAGGCGGCCGCAGACGTGGCCCGAAGCACTCCTGTTTTAGTCACACTGCCCCTGCGTGCTATCTCCTCGCGTGGGCCACATGACGAGGTCTGGCGTGCCGGATTTGGCCAGCGGGCCTTGTGTTTGACACCCGTGGACTAGGCTATTGCATTATAACTACACTCCCACTGCATGCAATGGCATTGCCGACTTCTGAAGTTTGTGATTGCATTACTGGCTCTGCTTTCACCCAGCAAACATTATGCTACTGGATTTCATACAATTGGTTAACGCCTGATCTAGTTAGGAGCGATGCCCAGCATATACTCCCCTTGGTGAGGCCATTTGGATTTTTTTCACTATCTGTTCCCAGCATGAAGTATTCAAGAATGTTTATCTAGCCTCTGTCTGCTCAGCTAAACTGACAGATACATTGTTGTACCCCTGACACATGTCTGTGTGTTTACATAAAACAAGTCTGAATATTTTCACTCCAGGTATGTCACTGCTGTCTTTCATTACTATAGACAGCTCTAGAAAGAGTCTAATATGATACTTATGTAGGTCAACTGCTGAGATAGCAATCATCAAGTGCACAGCTCAAATCATTTTTCTACTGATCAAATCTAATGAGGATATGCTTTGGAAGATAATTCTGTTAAGGAAGTCCTTTCTAGGATTTCCAAAAAGAATACAGGAGCATTACAATACAGAACTGTATAAAAGGCCATAAATAGGTGGATGTCCGGAGGTTCCAAGGTGAGTCCTTGCTCCTTCATCTTTCTCATGTTCACCATGGGATGCTACAGTACATGTGAGCAAAGCAGGATGAGATCTGTATAAAAAAAGAGTATAAGACTGCGCTGTACCTGCAGTCAGTGGTGTAGCTAGGTGCCACGGTGCCCGGAGCAAAGGCATGTTTTATGCCCCCCCCCCCGATTTGTAGTAGGCGGGGCTCATGGGGGGGCGCAGCCTAACAATATACCACACACCATAATGCCCATTGCACAATTTAGCAAACTTTATTATACCCGTTACACATAAAGCCACAGATGGGGTGGGGGTTGGTGAGTGAGGGTTGAGAGAAAGAGAGGTGGCAGGTCGGAGAGAGTAAGGAGAGAGGAGACAGCTGTGGGGGGGGGGGGCACCAGGGAAGAGAGAGGGTGACTGAGTGGGTGGGAGAACAGGAGAGAGAAAAGGGGATGGGAAGAGAGCGAAAAAGAGGAAAGATGGTGTGGGGGAGAGGTGAGAACAGGGTGAGGTGCCAGGGGGCGAATAAGTAAGGTGATGAAGAAGAGGTAAAAAGGGGGTTAGGTGAGAGGGGGTGAGGCAACAGGGGAGTGATAGGGAGGGTGAGATGCTTGGTTGGGTAAAGGGGTGAGGTGATGGGGGGGGGGTGAGGTGGCCAGGGGTTACTTGAGAGGGGGTGAGACAACAGGGGGCAATAGAGAGGGCGAGGTGATGGAGGGGCTGTGATAAGGGGCAAGAGGGAGTGAGATAATTGGGATGAAGTGACAGGGGAACAGTGTATGGGAGGCAAGTCTTCTCACCAGCATCTGTGGGTCTCCTGGTCCTCAGCACCAGCCAATGCTCAGCTACTGGTCCGTCCACTGGCCACTGCTTGCCTCATTATCCCCTGCTCTCCAGTGCCAGCCCGCCGCTTGACTGGGGGGATCCGCTGCTCTGTTCAGGACGGGGGGGGGGGGGTCAGGCAGCGCTGCCCGCACTGTGGATGCGCTGCGGCTGCACTCTTAGCAGAGCTGCCCATGCTGTGGCTTCACTGAGTGGGGTCGGGCAGCGCTGCCGCTGCACTCCTAGGAGCAGGGGCAAACGCAGGGTTTTCATGGGTGGGTTTCTGTACATGAACATAACACAAATACCCACAAACAAACACATACCATGGATACACACATCATGTACACACACACATAGCATACACACATTATGTACACATACATACATACCATTCATACACGCACACACACACACACACCATGTACATACACATACATAACCTACACACACACACATGATACATACCTACACACATCATGTACACATACCATCCATTATTTACACACACAAACACACATATAGCATACATACATCATGTACACACATACCTTACATACACATCATGTACACACATACATTATGTACACACATAGCATACATACACACACATGTACACAAAAGACACATGCATGCATATAGTACATACATCAGGAAAACACACACATCATGTACACACACATACTGTACCATACATACACATGCACAATATGTAAACATAGCATACACCCTCCACCCTCAAACAAACATCAGGACCAACCCCTGGCTCCCCCCAGCATAAACCATCCTGGCCTTGGTCAGATAAAAGTACAGGCAGCTGTTTCTCCCCTCTCCTGGCTTGCTTGCTTTCTCACAGAGCACAGCCACGGATCAGTGAGCACTGCCTGGGAGGAACTATACAGAAAATACAGGCTGCCTCTGTAAACAGCGCCCCCTACCTCCAGCCAGCCCAGCAGCAACCTGTCACTCAATCAATGCAACAAGACGCAGCTCCCGGGGCTGTGTTTTCTGCCCGCGCGAGTGAGAAGGGGGGTGATGGGCGGCTATGTGGCTTCACTGAATGGCGTCGGGCAGCGCTGCCGCTGCACTCATAGGTGAGGGGGGGGGGTGGAGAGTCGGGCAGCGCTGCCCGCGCTGTGGCTTTAGTGAGTGGTGTCGGGAAGTGCAGGGAGGGAGCGGGGAAGCGGGCTGCACGGCTCCGGCGCCATTTGATGTCTCTGCGCCTGGAGCTCGTGCTCCGCCGGCTCCACCCTCCCTACGCCTCTGCCTGCAGTATGTAGGAAGGGCTGCTGCACAATATCCTAAGATGCACTACAATAGCACCTTTGTAGAAAAGACTGTTTGGGGGGGAATTAGGATGTAAGTGCGCAATCCCTACTGCTAAATAACAATTAACCAGTGACACCTCTTTGGTAAAGTATACAAATATTTTATTAGTTAGTGCAAAATACAGTGTTGATCATCTATAAGATACACTTAAAGACTAAAAATGGGAGTGTCTCCTAATACCGGTATACATAAACTAGACATACAAACATGAAACATAACATTTTTTTAGAAAAAATATAAAATATATAAAAAAAAAAAAAAAAATTCCACAGGGGCCTGATTCAGCTCCTGCTAATAGAACAAATGTTGCACTAAAAAACAGGGGCCAAGATTGTGCCAAAGATAAAGTCCTGCAATGAGGATAATAAGGGTCCTGTAAAACAGTATACCCGCTTTATAGACGATTGGTGTGGGGGCCTGATTCAGCTCCTGCTAATAGGACAAAAGTTAGTACTTAAAGAAGGGCAAGATAGTGCCAAGAATAATGTCCTGCAATGAGGATGGTATGGGTCCTGTAAACCAGGATACCCTCTGTATGGACGATGGGTGTGGGGGTCTTTGAGGGTTTGGACAGGGTTTTTACCTGATCACCAGATGCTCACTGACCATGAATCGAAAACGTCTGCCGGCAGACTTTCCTCCTGCTGAGCTGTATGTAAAGACAGTCTGGAGTCCGATTATCCTCTGTACCTTCAACGCGTTTCACCTGAGTGCCAGGCTTCGTCAGGAAGAGATTTTTAGTCTTTAAGTGTATCTTATAGATGATCAACACTGTATTTTGCACTAACTAATAAAATATTTTTATACTTTACCAAAGAGGTGTCACTGGTTAATTGTTATTTAGCAGTAGGGATTGCGCACTTACATCCTAATTCCCCCCCAAACAGGATGAGATCTGTGGTGGACTGGAATTGCGGAATCTGTGGGCTAATTTCTAAATCTAAAAATTGATTTTGACTGTGTCTGCTCTCGACCTGTTTGTAATTGTCAGAAAACTGACTATGTAGACCAAAGGTATTGGACAACCTCACTCAAGTAAAATAATGTGCTCTTGCAGCAGACATGTGTTTGTGAAGCAGAGGCAGCGGCCTCCTCTAGTACCCTTAAAAATAGTCTGCTGTTAGGGGCAGCCCTTTTGTGAGGGTCATTTTTCATTAGCAGGAGCAAGAAGGAGTGGCAGGACCGCAGGCAGGAAGATTTGCGGTTTCTGGTTACAGATGCGGCGGCAAGAGGAGGGGTAAGGCAGGGTTGGGGTAGTTAACCTTTCTTGGGGGGTGGGGGAAGCTGTTGAAATTGTGGGGGAGAGGATTTTCTAGTTATGTCACTGTCATAAAGGTATAAAACTTTTCAGATCAGAGGGATGTGTTTGGGTTTGGTGATTGCCAGGACAAAGTCTGATGCCAGAGTGTACAGTAGATACAGTAAAGCTTGTAGGTGCTCACTTTATGCTGTGGGGCTGTGTCATCTGGATTTACAGAAAATTTGGCAACTCTGAGTCCAGATCTTAACCCCATTGTTACCTCTGGGACAGAATGCAGTGCGTACTAGGCTGACAATGGGGGAGATTCTCTGAAGCAGAAATGTGGTAAAAACCCCGTTATCTGGGTTTTTACCGCATTTCTGTATGCTCTATGGACATTCCGCAGTGGCAGCGCTGCGGAGGGAATCGCCAGCAAAAGCTGGCGATTGCCTGTTGAAGCTAATGGTCTTCTTACCGCAGCGGTACTGTGAGGGATCCCTCACGGATCCCTCCCAGCATGCCTCCCCCCGTCGCCTTCACTCTGCGCATGCGCAGATGGACTCCCGGGTCACAGACCCGGAAGTCCAGTGCTGGCACCGCATCGCAAGAGACAGCTCTTATCACAAGAGCTGTCCCTTGCATTAATAACTGCATATGTTAGAGCATATGCCGTTATTAAGAATGCGGTGGCCGGCGAAGGGGGGTGATAATGGGCAGCGGATGTTACAAAATTCCACCCTTAACTTTCTTCAGTGTCACAGTACTTTTGGCGGACCTGCAAAGTACTCACTTCAATAAAATCTTATTAATCTATTTGCTGTCAGTGCTTAATGACTTTTGGCTGCACAGTCCAGTATTTACGTAACCAATAACAAAGTTGTTGAATATATAAGGAGTTTAGGGGTTCACTGTGGTCTGTATGAAGATCAATGCCACCTACACTTGTTCCTATAGTGATATACTGGTAGTGATAAACACTAAAAGCAGCCATACAGATGGAGCCCTCCTCATCTAGCCCTTTAAGATATTGGGGCAGATGTATTAAACCTGGTGTAGAGATAAACTGGAGATAAAGTGGAGAAAAAGTGGAAGGAGATAACGCACCAGCCAATCATTTTCCAACTGTCATATTTCAAACACTGCCGATTGGCTGGTGCTTAATCTCCTTCCACTTTTTCTCCACCTTATCTCCAGTTTAGCTCTTCGCCAAGCTTAATACATCTGCCCCTAAGTGAGTAATAGGATTACTCTGCTAAACCCCTACTGTATTGCTCTATGTATTGTATTGCTGCTGAGAACAATGGGATAGCCATGGTGAGCCATGACCTAGGGAAGATAGTTGAGAGAGCCTCCATCTGTACAATGTGCGGTTATCGGTCTGATCAGTCGGTTACTGCACAGTGCATAGCCGCGGCCAAGCACAGATCATTGCTCTGCTGGACATGAGAAATCTTTCAGCATGCACAACAGATGTGATAAAGTATTTCTACTCATCAGACAGAAGGACCAATTATTTGACAGTGTATGAAAAATGCCAGATAATTGGTCTATCTATGTGCTGGTGAGTCATATTTCACAGTGTATAGGCAGCATAAGAGAAGTCAGCACTCTAAGGTCTGGTACAGTATACTAAGGGGGAGATTCAATCGCCGTCGAGCATCTCCCGTGGGGGAGATGCTCGACGGGCCCTATTCAATGCTGTCTTCCCCGACAGCATTGAACAGGGTTTTCTGTCAGAACGAGCCCGACATCTCTAGCTGTCGGGCTCGTTCTGCCGAGAACAGCCGGGAAGTGACGAGCTGCCGGCTGCAGCTCGTCACTTCCCGGCCGCAACTCGCGGCCACGCCCCCTTCTCGCCACTCGGCGGCCGGGACATTGAATCCCGACTGCCGAGCTCCAGTCGAGGTAAGCGAGAACGGGACAGGGGCACGGCTGTCGCGCTAGCTCGACAGCCGTGCCTCTGACATTGAATACCCCCCTTAGTGTCACAATAGTGAGGTTTTCATGACCCAGCTCAGGAACCACGCAAAAATCAAGAGGCCAAACAGTGTTAATTATGCGGCAATAATTGTTAGAGGTATTAGTAACAGTAACACTCACCCTCCGATTGATCTGAAGTTTGGGGATCAGCGGGGGAGCCCGATGGAGCAGTGGCTCAACCCTGTGTAGGCAGCTGTGGTGCGGGACCAGATAATTGAGCCAGATGATAGGTGGCGGTCCAGCGGCTACCTTTAGCTGCTTGCTGTGATGAGTGTGTAGGGCTTCTCGAGTATAGCGGCTCACTTAAAGGAGACAACCAGGTGACAGCCAGCTGATGAGGAGAATCCTGGAGGGCAAACGTATGGGCGGAAGTGACGTCAATGCGTTTCGTCTCTGTAGCCAGAAACTTTTTCTGGCTATCATCTGGCTCAATTATCGGGTCCCGCACCACAGCTGCCTACACAGGGTTGAGCCACTGCTCCATCGGGCTCCCCTCTGCTCCCCTAACTTCAGATCAATCAGAGGGTAAACGTTACTGTTACTAATACCTCTAACAATTATTGCTGCATAATTAACACTGTTTGGCCTCTTGATTTTTGCGTGGACTGCTTACATGCTAATTTGGCTGGGTGTTTTAGGATTTTATGGCTTACACTAACCAAAAGCTTGCTCTCTTTAACTAATTAATCTAACCAGCGTGACAACCAAATTGTACCACCAACTTACATGATTAATTGGACATAATTGGATACATATCCCAATATAATTAATGGAGTATCCCTGCAAACGTATTCATTTATAAGATTCTATTTTTATCCTTATTTTTATGCTTACTGTATTTTATGTGTATGTATTGTCATATTGTGTGCATACATTTATGCCATATGTTATTTATAAAATTTAAATAAGTACAGCGTGTCCAGTGTATACTTTATTCAGCAAGGTGAATTTTTCTATTGTACCCACCTCACAGCGCATGGTGTTTAATCCTCTTTTTCCTCCTAATCCTTTATGTGAGTTCTAGCAAACTCATAGAAACACCTGCAGCAGCGGTGGTTACATACCTACAAATATTTCTATTTTAGTAATTATTAATTCTAAAGCGCCGGAATTTATAGGTCAGTAGAGGGTGTTAATCACCACCTATTCACCTATACCCTTCTCCTAACTGCAATGTGGTTGGAGCAAGGAGATGTAATGAGATTTTTTCTCAAGGAGAGAGTACTGAGAACACTAACAGTTCTGGATGGAATATTTTCATCAGATGTTGTGCCAGGATATGCAACTGTAATCTGCAAATGTTACTATGTGCAGAGCAGGCCCTAGTCATAGGCAAACTAGGCAACTGCCTAGGGCATGTGGAATGCCTAGGGGCACCAGCAGTTTCTGCTGATTAAAATGATATGCAGCATGTCTATATTCAGTGTGTGAGTGAGGCTGTATCTGCATATGAATACTCTTAAAACAAAGAGTTGTAGAATATCTCAAAACCAGTAATTTACAGGATCCAAAACAGCATGGGTTTACTGGGGGAAGATCATGTCAAACAAATCTTATTGACTTTTTTGACAGTGTGACTAAAGTAATAGATCAAGGTGGGGCTGTAGATGTAGCTTATCTAGACTTTAGTAAGGCTTTTGTCACTGTCCCACATCGCAGACTGTTAAATAAACTTGAAAGCTTGGGATTGGATTCAAAGATAGTTGAATGGATAAGATTGTGGTTGCAGGACAGAAAACAGAGAGTTGTAGTAAACGGAGTACAGTCAAAGGAGGGAAAGGTTACATGTGGAGTACCCCAGGGATCTGTACTTGGACCGGTGCTTTTTAATATCTTTATTGGTGATATTGCAAATGGAATTGAGGGTAAAATGTGCCGATTTGCAGATAACACAAAGGTATGCAACAGGGTAGACACACCAGGAGGGGTAAAACAAATGATTGATGATCTAGGTAGATTAGAGGAATGGTCAAGAGCATGGCAACTACAGTTTAATGCCAACAAATGCAAAATCATGCACTTGGGTCTCAGAAATCCAAAGACTAAATACAGTATAAATGGCACTATAATGGAAACTACTGAGGAAGAGAGGGATCTAGGTGTCACTATTTCAGGGGACTTAAAAGCAGGTAGGCAATGTAACAAAGCAATGAAGAAGGCATGTCAGATGCTTGATTGCATAGGGAGATTTACAGTATCAGCAGTAGAAAGAAAGAAGTAATAATGCCACTGTATAGGTCATTGGTACGACCTCACCTAGAGTATTTTGTTCAGTTCTGGAGGCCATGGGTGACATTCTATGGGATGAGATTTGTGTTTTTTGGCGTTAATTAGTAAACAAAATGGCGATATCGCATTTTTCCGTCAAATCGCCTATTTAATAGGATGCGCAAAGGGACTGAAATCGCATATTATGTGCGTTAAGGCATGCGGACCAAAAGTGCGAGATTAATTCGCATTTATATCGCATCCAGATGTTTTCGTACAGAAAAGTATACAAATCGCTTATTTAATGCAATGCGTTTTCGCAAATTGCACTTTTTAGGTGTCTAATGATCGCACTTATTTCAGACCAGGTTCTGTTTGGCGATTTGGCCCAGAACTCACTTTGGTCAAGTGCACACATGGTTAATTTCAGCACAGGTGCCCTCATTTTCACTCAGAAACACCCCTACATAAACCCCAACATCATTAAGGACACCTGTGAGGGTTTCAGACATGGAGATTTTGCAGAGTGGTTTGGAGTTGCTTATCTGTGATGTGGCCCATTTGGAGGAGCTGCACAGGAGGGAGGAAGCTGCACGCCAGATCCAGGTAGCCCCCCGACTACTGCGTACCCCACGTATGTATCGTGCTCGGCTGTACCTGGACTCCCTCTCGGATCAACAGGTTGTGGGGATGTTTAGGCTGAACTGCATTAACCTGTTGGACTTATATGAGCAGGTGAGAGATGATTTGGACCCTTTTGGGGGAGGCAACTATGCAGTGTCTGGGCTGCACAAATTAATGTGTGCCCTCTACTATTTGGCCACAGGCTCCACTCAGTCTCTGACCTCATGGTCCTTGGGGGTATCACAGGCCACTTTCTCTAAGCATTTTACTCAAGTGTTACTTGCTTTAAAGAAGTTGTGGCGGACATACATCAGATTCCCCAGTTCTGAGTTGGAGTGGCAGGACCACAAGTTGGCTTTCTATAGACTCTCAGCATTCCCTCACGTGCTGGGAGCTTTAGACTGCACACACATTGGGATTAGGGCACCGCACGTGCGGGGCCACGTCTACGTCAATAGGCGTGGGCGGCACTCCCTGAACG
The DNA here is from genome assembly GCF_055691185.1 of Crinia signifera. NCBI lineage: Eukaryota > Metazoa > Chordata > Amphibia > Anura > Myobatrachidae > Crinia > Crinia signifera. The sequence continues at coordinate 199,064,284 of NC_139219.1, forward strand.
TGCAGGTTGTATCCAATGCTCACCTGAAAATCCTGAGTGTTGTTGCAGGCTTTCCTGGGAACTGCCATGACGCCTATATTCTGAGACACTCAGCCCTCTGGAACCGATTTACCGACCACCAAATGCCAGAGGGCTGGCTACTAGGTAAGTACCTTTTTACATATTACCCTGTCTCTCCTTATTTGTACCTGCCCTAATGTGTGTGTTTCCTGTTTCACAAGCATATTGTTCTTCTAACAGTGTGTCCTGTTTGAAAGAAACACATACCTTACCATATAAGGCAATCACTTCCTATCTGTGTTTTAGGTGACTCAGGATATGGGTGTGTTTCCTGGCTCATGACACCTTTGCGCTCCCCAGAGGGCCCTGCACAGCACCGGTATAATGAAGCCCATATTGCAACCCGCAATGTGGTGGAGCGCACATTTGGCGTTTTGAAGAGTCGATTCCGGTGTTTGGACAGGTCATCGGGTACGCTGCTTTACCACCCTGCCAAAGTAGTGATGATCATCCAGGCTTGCTGCATGTTGCACAACATAGCCCTGTCCCAACCTGCCTATGTGGAGGAGGAACATGCAGCAGTCGTGCAGGAAGCCCAACCTACCACACCTCGGGTAGTGAGGGGTACGCAGAGGCGGAATCTGGTGCGCACACACATCATCAGCCGTTACTTTTCTGGTAAGCACATGTGCCCTGTACTCCAAAATGTACCTGTGCTGGAAGTGTACTCATAAACAAATTATTGACCAATACCATCTGTTTCCACCCACATTTAGCCTAATACACAGAGCCCAATGGATGCAGCTGGTGGTGCTGACCTATCCCTTGCTGGTATCAAGCTTGTAAGTACATTTGACACATGTATGAATTACGTTTGCTGGAAAACATGGCTCACTGTTGTTGTGGAACTACACGCGCCAGCATGCCCTGACACACTATAACCATTACAGTCCAAACCATGAGTGTCAGAGCTTGCTGGAATATGTAGTTCCACAACCTTTGACAGGCCAGGAGTTACCCCACACTACTTTACAGCAATCCCATTGTCATATACCATTACACTATGTCATAATTCACACAACAATTGTTTTAAAAATAATACACAGACACAATGGTATGCGGTTAGACATTTGTACTGCAGTCTACTATGTCAGAAGCAATCTGCATTTTTGCAAGTGAAACATAAAAACTGTTGGGGGATGTAACAAGATGTATTGCATATTACCAAACTATCAAAAATATGAGCTATCTTCTCCCAGCATCAGGCAACCCTACACCACTTCTAGAACCTGCACCCAGCCCACCATGGGTCCTAATACTCAGACGGGGTGGGGAAGTGGGGGAGCCACTTATTAGGGTGCTAGATACACTACTCAGAGTTGATGCTGCGCCACCTCCGACATTGGCTTCCAGCTGCTGTAGTTGGGCCTGCATACCTATTAAGGCATTGGTCTGCGCTGTGCATGATTGGCTTAGTTCAGCTATACTTTGCGCAAGGCTGCCAATATGGCTATTCTGTTCCCTTACAGCAGAAGTTAGATCTGCAAAACGGGTGTCAATACTATTAGCAATGCGCACATGAGTGCCTACACCTACCCGTACACTACGTGCAATTTTTCGTAATTGAAGAAACATGTCACGCATGTACCCCTGGATGTTACCTATTTGCAGGATTTGGGAGGCCATGAATTCTATTTGTTTGTCCTTGAAATTGACCAAGGAGTTAGCTACTTGGGAAGCAGGAGCTGCTGTATGGGGTGTGTTTGTGGGTGGGGGTGGGTTGGGAGACACCCCACTTGGGGGAAGATCACTCTGTGATGAGGTCTGTATTTCTTCCTCTGCCGCAAAGGTCTCCACGGGTTCAAGAATGATGTCCATTTCGTCTAACACCATCATTGAAGAATCTGTTTGGTCTGTCCCTAGTTGTATAGTACCTGTGGATACAGATGAAGAGGTAAGTACTGATGCATATATAGGCCAGACTCTCTTCTGTACTGTTTTAGAAAGGGCTTGAGATGCTGGACGCACATACCTAGGGGTGTTATGTACTTACACATGTACCCCGATACAGCATGTAACATTGACATTAATAATAAATCACATGTCTGGCTCAGATTACATTCATTTCCGTTGCAATGTAGCAGTAGGAGATGAATGTAGTGTGAGATATTGTTGATGTGACATGGGTGTGTGTACTGTATGTGTAATGGCGTGTTTTTTGTTCATGTACCTGCTTCCACAGATTCAGCAGCAACGGGCCTTCTTTTCTTGGATGCCGCAGCACTTCGGGATGGACAATCTGTGCAAGGAAAGATGGGCAGCCATTATGGACCTTGCAATGGATAAGTATTTTCAGCAAACATGCATTCAAATGACAATAATGGACAATACTTCCTTTGGATAAGGACTGCATTATTTATTCCCCACATTATTATTATTTTTTTTTCCAAGATTATTTTGTTAGATTATTATTAAACTAGTGTACACATGACAACTATTGGATAATCTGTGGTATGTAGGCATGGCAGCTAAACCACCAGTACACCTCTGTGTTTTTGGCCACATACATGTTAGGCTGCTAGAAAGAATGTTACAGTGTTGATCAATATGAGCAGTTGTGGAACTACAAGGCCCAGCATTATGAGCAATTTTAAAGTAGGAGCAGGCAATTTCTTGTGCATGACCTTGCTGGGCTATGTAGTTCCACAGCAGCACTTTACTTAGCATAACAATTCAAGTGAAGAATACAGTTAGAAAACATTGGCATGTTTGTTTAAGATTGCATGTGGTCACACTTACCAGCTCTGGATGGCGTTTGCGGCCTATCGGTATCCGCCATGTGCATGCCAGGCAGGACCTCAGGGGGTATGATGCGCTTCAACTTCACCTCATACGATGTGTAGCACACAGTGGTGGGGCTTCCTCCTCCAGTCTTGGTGGCCTCCTCCAACTCCATGGCCATTTTACTTTTCAGCTGCCTTTTGATGTCATTGAATCTCTTCTTGACATTTCTGACCAGGCGCTTGTGCTGACTTACAGCGTTCACCGCCTGGGTGATGTCCTTCCACATAGCCCTTTTGCGCTGTGCAGTGGTCTTGTGGTGAGTTTTCCCAAGTAAACGGTCAAATACAGGCATGATAGCCCGGACAAGTGCAGCATTTTCGTCATAGGAGAATCTGACCTTTCGGCCACTTTTTGTGCGGCCAGCTTCTACCTCCTCCTCCTCCTCATTTTCTACTCCAGCCATGTACCCCTCCTCCTCCATGCCAGTGTCTTCCTCCTCCACACCTCCATCTTCCTCCACCTCTGACATGTGGCCCTCCTGCAGCTGCTGTGGGGTATGGTCAAGGTCTTGGCTATAGGATGGGGATGCCAGCGGATCCTCCACCTCCTCCTGCTGGGGCTGGACGGCCAGGGCCTGGTCTGGGGCTGGCCTTGCTGTGGCCATGCTGCCTGCCACACTGCTGGCTCTCCCACTTGGCTGGCTGCTGCCACTGCTCCCTCTGCCACTGCTCCCTCTGCCACTGGTTCCTCTGCCACTCCTCACTCTGCCACTGCTCCCTCTGTCACTCCTCACTCTGCCACCAACACCTCTTCCTGTACTCACACTGCCACTGCTCCTCTCCATGCTCCTTACTTCCTATCAAAGAGTGAAATGGCGCCAATGCCCCTTTATATAGGGGTGTGATGCATTATGGAGGGGACAGAGGTGGGCCAATAGGTTGGGGCAGTGGTTCCCAAACTGTGTGCCGTGGCTCCTTGGGGTGCCTCGGGACACATGCAGGGGTGCCCTGGGTTGGTGGTCCAGCACCAACTCAAATTATTAATGGTTAATTATTTATGAGCAAAACCAGTGCTGGTGGCTGCCAATCATAAAATGTGTACAAACAGAAGCAAATCCTGCCCTTTACCACATAACTGACCCTAGGAATCGTATATAAACCCAATCTAATTAATTTTGTTTTGGCATAGGGGTGCCGTGAAAAAAAATCTGATACTCTAGGGTGCCGTGATTCAAAAAAGATTGGAAACCCCTGGGTTGGGGGGTTCTTAGTCATGCGGAGACAGTTTTGTAAATCGCACTCCGGTTGGTCCAAAACTCGCACATGACCGGCGGAAGAAATCGCACTTTTTTGTTACTTAAATTCACACCACTTCGCCGCAAATCGCACCACTTCGCACTTTTCAGTCTCCAAAGCGCATCACATTAAATATGCGAATTATTACTAAAAAATGCGATTTCAAAAAGGGCGAATAGCGGCGATGTGGTGCGCTAAAAAAAATGCGCATTTATGTCAATCCATAGAATTTCACACTATGGGCGGTATTCAATGAGAATACCTGCAAAGTGCAGCGAATCCTTTTTAGGATTCGCTGCACATTCGCCACGTTCCGGAGCCGGCGGGCTCCGGTATTCAACGTGTCAGGAGCTCGCTGCCCCTGACTGGCGAATATGAGCTCCTGCGGCGATTGCCGCAGGGAGCCTGAGGACGGTGGCAGGCAGAGAGATGGAAGTCTCTCTGCCTGGCCCAGAGCGTTTGTGGGGGTTAGGTGGGCTCCCCGGGTGCCAGGCAGCACAGCCTGCCCCCCGGGGGTGCCAGCAGGGGACCTATATTCACTATACCCGATCGTAACGATCGGGTGCAGTGAATATATGAATATGTAATGAGCGGCTCGGCTCCGGCGCCCCCTGCTGGCTGCTGTGTAAAACAAAAAAAAAAAATTTTTAAATTAAATATATATTCAGGTGCTTACAGCACATGAATAAAAAAAAACATGCCCCTCCTCAGAATAAAATTCCTGATTTTTAGACACCAAATGTAAAAAACAAAACACTTTATTTTAAAAGTTCACATTCCACTTCTCCATAAAAAGATAGCGATTGCTACTCGGTGAATCATGGCGAAAAAAACCTTCAAATGTATTCGCCATGTGGTCATTGAATAGGGTGATTCACCGTTTTAGTCAGAAATTCGCCAAACAGCACAAATTCGCCATAAAAACATGGCGAATCAGGCTCATTGTATACCGCCCTATATCTCCAGAAGGATATAAATACATTAGAGAATGTACAAAGAAGGGCAACTAAAATGATGCATGGCCTACATCACAAAACGTACCAGGAAAGACTAAAAGATCTTAATATGTATACTTTAGAGCAGAGAAGGGAAAGGGGGGACATGATAGAAATTTTCAAATATATCAAGGGTTTTAACAAGGTACAGGTGGGAGACATTCTTCACAGGAAGAGGAGCAACAGAACACGAGGACATGCACTGAAACTAGAGGGAGGAAGATTCAGGGGAAATGTGAGGAAGAATTACTTCACAGAAAGAGTAGTAGATAGAGGTGGTAGAGGCAAATACAGTAGTACAATTTAAACATGCTTGGGATAAGCATATTGATTTCCTTACAAAAAAATAAGGATCAAATATGGTGTGAGGTAACATGTTTAAAAAAGGGGCAGACTAGATGGGCCAAGTGGTTATTATCTGCCGTCAAATTCTATGTTTCTATGTTTCTATGAAATAGTGTATTCATGGAAATCACTGTAACATAGCATTCTGTATGCAGGTACAGCCACAGTCGCACACGGAATATAGGGATGCCGCATATCATTTTAATCATCAGAAGCTCCTTGTGTGTCCTGGTCACATAACAATGCAAATAAGACACATTTTCAGCAAAAAAGGCACCCAACGTTAGCAGAACTGGCCAGGAGCTGCATGGCCTATTGAGGCATCTGTATCCAAGCAGAGGCAGAGGTCACAGTGTTAGCGGCTGTGCGAGTGCTGTCTGCGGGTGGGTTGGTTGTGCAATAGTGTTTGGCATATGTGTAAGGGGCATTATGTGTGTCATGTATAAATGCATTAATAATGTGCGACATATGTGTAACAGGCATTATGTGTGTCATGTGTATAAGGGCATTAATAATGTGCAACATATGTGTAATGGGAATTATGTGTGTCATGTGTATAAGAGCATTAATAATGTGCAACATATGTGTAAAGGGCATTATGTGTGTCATTATGTGTATGAAGGGCATTAATAAAGGTTGGCATAATGTGTTAGGGGCATTATGTTTATAAGGACATTAATAATGGGAGTCATGTGTAAGGGGCATTACTGTGTTGTATTATCAGGGGTGCAGAGAGAAAGGGGTAGGGAGTACAAACTACCCAGGCCAAAGTCTGATGGAAGGGCCCAGTGGGGACCATGAGCCCCCTCCCCTTAAGTGACAGCAGCAGCTCCAGCTCTTCTCCTCTGCTCAGCACACACACACTGCATTGTGCTGGGTTGCAGTGTGGCCATGAAGGTGCTTAAAATACAATATTTTCTCAGGAAGGGTATAATGTGAATAATGTGAGGATTAATGTATATAGGGTAAAGTAGTACTACTGTGTGATGTAACGTGAATAAGGGACACCATCGCATGATATAATGTGAATAAAGTTGCACTACTGTGTGGCATAATTTAAATTGGGGGTACTATTTTGTGGCCATGCCTCTTCCCAGCAAGAACACACCCCTGTTTGGGCTGCGCACCGAATGTGTGCACTGTTTCTATTTAAAATATTGCGGATAGGAGAACCAAAATGATGACTGCTATCATGAGAGTTGATGGTGCTAGGAAAGGGGAGCAGGGTCAGATGCAGAACTAGTGGCGGTGCTAGGGGGCACCAGCCAAAATCTTGCCTAGGGCGTCATTTAGGCTAGGGCCGGCTCTGACTATGTGTTTGGGGAATTATCTGAGGAGGGAATTTAAAGTTTGAGAACACATTTCTCTTGTACTTATACACAAGATTAATCCAGGCAACAACGTCCATTTAGATATTAAAAAAATATATAAATATAGAGAACCTTAGGGCATTATTCTAGTTTACTCTTTCTGAGGAAATCCTTCTTAGATGGACAAAACCATGTGCACTGCAGGTGGGGCAGATGTTACTTGTGCAGAGACAATTAGATTTAGGTGGGGTTTTACTTCAAAGTGAGATCTATATTGCAGTGTAAAAATAAAGCAGCCAGTATTTTCCCTGCACAGAAACAAAATAACTCTCCCAAATCTAATTCTCTCTTCACATTTTACATCTGCCCCCCTGCAGTGCATATGGTTTTGTCCACCACACTGACTTTGTAGTGTAAATGATTGCCGCTTTAAAAAAACTGAAGATTTCTTCCCAAATCTCTCACTTTCGGAAACTCTCATCCTCTTACATTACCCACATCTAGGGCTATTTTTCAGTAGGCTCCAGCAGGAACTGTGGCCCTTATTCTAGTTCACTCTTTCTGACAAAATATTTCTTAGATGGACAAAACCATGTGCACTGCAGGTGAGGCAGGTGTTACTTGTGCAGAGATAATTCGATTTGGGTGGGGTTTTACACCTGCCTCACCTGCAGTGCACATGGTTTTGTCTATCTAAGAAATATTTTGCCAGAAAGAGTGAACTAGAATAAGGGCCTCAGTTCCTGCTGGAGCCTACTGAAAAATAGCCCTGCCCACATCAAATTTGTCCAGAAGCTTTATGCTTTATCACGTTTCTGACTGAAAGTTTCAATCATCACTTCCAAAATCTTTTCTGCCCAGGAACTGTTTGAACTTAGGGCCTGATTCAGGTTGAACTTAGGGCCTGTATTCACGCCGGGCACCCAACACCTTTGATAACTATAAAAGTCGCCAAGGCCTTCGCACGGGTAGGGGAGGGGTATGGGCATGGGCCAGAGCAGGGGAGCACCCAGCGTTTTATGGACATCCCCATGAAAACGCAGGGCATTCCCCTGGGAATGCAGGTGGGCCAATGCCTGCTAGGGGTGGCCGGCTAACGTCAGGTGATGCCATCACCACCAGAAATAAAAGTCCATTTAGACTGACCTTTGTTTCCGAAGGCAGAAGTAATCATTTGATGGTCACCGACCATCAATTGATTTCTCTCCCCTTCGGCCGCATGCGAGTAGATGTGTTTGTGTACATCCCCTCGCATGTTCCTGAGGAGATTTTGTGGCGGGGGCCGGCGTTAGGGTTGTCGGCGTTTATGGGCTTGCTAATCAGCATATGAACACTGCTTAGCAAGCCTTGCTGAATCAGGCCCTTAGTGAAACGATGAAAATCAATTAGAGTAAGGTCCACATTATAGGGTGAATGATCGAAAAAAAAACATGCAAAACTGTGAGGATGGGGTTTTTTTGTGATGCGCACCATGGTTGATCCTTGCCATGCACATTGTACTTCTATTAGTGAGCATTTCACACCATGATCTAACGGTATCCCATTGTCATGTTGACAGTATTTAGATCGACAGTCAATACGTTGACCACTATTGGCTGACGGGCAAAAAGTCAACATGGTCAAAAGGTCGACATTGCCAAAAAAAGTCATTATGAGTAATAAGTCATGGTTGACCCATGAAAAGGTTGGCACAGTGGCGTAACTATGAATTGGGCGCCCCCCCCCCGCCGTTAATGGGGGGCGCCCCCCTCCCCCCCGCCGCACCCCCCTCCCCCGTCCGCAGCCTTACCTGTCTTGCTGGTCCTGGCTCCCTTGCTGGCTTTATTCTTCTGCTATGGAGACGGAACAACACAAAATGTCAGCCCCCATACAGCAGACAGTTTCAGAGAACAGTCTGTTATATGGGGCGGACATTTTATTGTGGTCCGTCTCACTAGCAGAAGAATGACCGTCCACCACTGAAGACAGGTAAGGCTGCGGGCGATGGACGGGCAGCGGGCGGGCAAGCGGCGGATGGGAGGGGGCTAACTATAGCACCGCAGCCCCCAGCGCCCCCACATGCACAGCGCCCCCCCCCCCCCCCCCCCCACGACCGCGGGGGCTGCGGTGCTATAGTTACGCCACTGAGCTTTTCATACATTTTTAACTCAGATAACTTGTTCATGGACTACAATTGGGAATGGCAAAGTGTGCTGAGCCATGCAAGGGTGCACTTTACACTTATTGGGGGTTCATGTCCACGGATGTCAACATAGACACAAAAACCCACAAATAACTCTGGTCCTGTATTGAATATTTCCATGTCTACCATTTGCTTGTGCCTACCTTTTATGCTCATTGACCTAGTGCATGTAGATATTTTTCCTGATGACCAATTGCGGTCAACATGATGACTGCCTACTTAATAATCCACACATGATCTAACATCTCCGTAAACCTGCTTTCATTCAGGATACATTACCTCAACTCTCACTTTTAAGAATTGTATACCACTCCTCTCTTAGCAGTCAGAGAGATTTCATATTGCAGGGTTCCTGAACATACACAACACCAAGAAAACCAAACCAGCATGCCACTCACTGAGCACTCATGAAGATGGCTAGGAAGAGCACCCAAACATGCATTTGAGAGGAGGAATACACAAACGGACTTTACTTTATGTATTAGTCTGGTATATCTGTTAGTGCATACTTTTTTCTATTTGCTATATTGTCAAGCTAATATTGTCAAGTAGTGGGCATATATTCAATATTTATAATACCTACTTAGGGGGTATCCAATTAGCTCTGCTAATGTAATCCATGATCGTCGATAAAGATATCACACCTGTCACCTGAAAAATAACATTGCAGGTTATGTGCGCTGCCATTTTTTATACCTATCCTGTTAGAAAATTGTAAGAATGGGTGACCAGCGACGTGTTAACCAGTGAAAGGTGCAGAAGAATATGGGGAACATAAGCTTTATTCCCAAAGAAGGCAAAGTAAATAGTATAATAATACAGCAGTATACTAAATGGCATAATAAAAAGATTTTGGGGAGCGTTTTCTGTAGAAGAAATACTCTCATAGAAAGTAGGTTACATGAAAATGAGCAATAACTATATAGATTTGAGTCAATAAAAGGCACTTTCAAAATCCTTTGAAAACAACTGATGACTCCCACCTGTAAGACTAAAAACACTTGTCCCATTCATGAAGCACCCAAATATACATGCCCCATAACATATACCCCATTTCTATCACTTTTCACCCCCAAACTTCTGTATTTTGGAATATTGTTATATTTGAATTAGGTATCTAGCATTATGTTGTATTAACTTCCAACACATGAAATGCACACAAATATATTTTATTTGTGCAAAAAACAAGGTTTTAAAACATGAAACAAAGTTTGTGTACTATCTCAGATACTGAATTTTAATGCCAAGGAATCATGCCCTTGCCCATATTTAGTGCCAGTTAGATATCATGGGGGAGATTCTCTAATCGAAAAAAGCTGTAAAAACCCCGTTATCGGGGTTTTTACCGCATTTTGGGATGCTGTAAGCATCCCCCACTGGGTTACCGTGGCGGGGGGCATCGCCATAAAAATCTGGCGATGCCCCATAGAAGCCAATGGGCTTCTACCGCATCCCACCGCCGCCCTGCAACGACCCCCGCCGCCCCGCATGGACCCCCGCCGCCCCGCATCGCCACCTCCCCCCTCACCTGTGTCTGGGCAGCACAGCGCTGTGCTGCCCGGACCTGTGACCTCCTCCCTGCACTGATCCTCTTCCAGGTGCAGGGAGGAGAAGCGCCCGGCGCAGCAGCAGCAGCGCCGGGTGTGTGAGGGAGGGACAGCAAAGGACAGCTCTTAACGCAAGAGCTGTCCTTTGCTATAATTATCGCATATGTTAGAACATACAGTATGCGATAATTATAAATGCGAAGAGAGGCGAAGGGGGGCGGAGATTCTTAGAGAATCTCCCCCCATGTCCCCAGTAGTGCCAGTTACACATCATGCCCCCAGTAGTGCCAGTTACATATCATTTCCTCAGTAGTGCCAGTTACATATCATTTCCTCAGTAGTGCCAGTTACATATCATTTCCCCAGCAGTGGCAGTTACAGATGTACCCAGTAGGTTTTTAGCAAAAAAAAAAAGTACATTCTGGAGACTGGTTTTCGGAATAATTTGGATACCAGTTATTTGGATAAGGGATACTCAACCTGGTCTTCTTGATTTTCAAATCAGACCAAAAACAAATGTAATTTGCAAGTGTCAGAGAGCCCCACTGAGGGTTTAGCAATGCTGAACACCTCCCTTAGACATATTGATCGTAACAGCCAAGTTACTAACAGAAACAACAATATTCATCTGAGATTCATAAATGAAATGACTATTATCGATCGTAGTCAACTGAAAAAACTTTCTTTTAGTTTACAAATAAAAACAATTCTGCAGGGATATTTGAAGGGGAGAATAAAAATCATTATTTTAGTGCAATTCTATGCAGGAGATTAAAGGAAAGCAGATGTTTAGTAAATAATTTATATTTATGTGGGATCACCCATTATTTAGAGCAGAGAGCATAGCCACTATAGACTTCACCAGGGCATTTAGCAGGTAAAGTAAGCCTTGTGTTTCACATTGACATTATTTAAAATGTTCCTACTGCTACAAAGAAGACAATAAAGACAATGGGGCCCGGGGGTTATTCTGATTCACTCGGAAAGGCACAATCGCTCTCTAATGGACAAAATCATATGCACAGGAGGTGGGGCTGATGTAAAATGTGCAGAGAGAGTTAGATGTGGGTGTTTTATTGTTTCTGTGCAGGGTTAATAATGGCTGCTTTATTTTTACACTGCAATATAGATATCAGTTTGAAGTACACCCCCCACCCAATCAGTGACGTGTGGTGAGTTCAGTGGCTGGTGAGGCACTGGCTGGTATCAGAGCCAGAGTTTGTGGTTCTCATCTTGGACTTAAGCTTCATACACACTAGACGACTAGGGAGGGTCTTTAAAGATGTATGGGAGCTCAAATAGTTATGGGGTAATATACTGTAAGTAGATATTGGGTCATTTTAACAACATATAGCCCAAGTGCATACCATGTTATAAATGTGACTTATACAGGCGTATCTATCTATCTATCTATCTATCTATCTATCAAGAATTTCAGAAAATAACCAAGGGGCTCAAACAGATGCAGCACAGCAGAGAATGGTACCTCCTTTACAAACAATTTAAGGAGAAGTCTGTTTAGTACTGTAACACGTTATATTCTCCTGTAGCTACAAATGGGTAGGACACAAGCAGTACAACCTAGGAGGATTGGCAGGGCAGCTACTGATATTTGGCTATGAGTGTCGATTACCCCAGAAGTCCCAGAGGTCTGCTGGGGAAAGCTACTACACTGTGCCCAGTGGCTGCTGTAAGCCTATGAGGTGCCCAGGGCATTTAAGGCAGAGGCCATAATGCCAGCACCGCACCCCTGGCTGGACCTACTCCCCATGTGTAGGTTATATATATATATATATTTGACTGTGTTTGTTTTTTGCCCCCATTCAAGCAAGGGGAGTATATTGTTGGATACCTCTGGCTGATGTTGGATTAAAAAAGCCTTGTACTACTTATTCACTTGGTGTTGCTGGCCCACTTACTTAGTGACTTTGCTGTTCGCAGCCTGAATACTTGGCAAGACTCTGCTATATATATATATATATATATATATATATATATATATATATATATATATATATATATATATATATATATATATATATATATATATATATATATATATATATATATATATATATACCAATACATACCAACAGCTTGCACCTCAATTATGCTTGCTTGCATGTTGCATGTGGCCGAGGAAGGAGTGGGAGGCTAGGCTTAGGCACTAGTGGGGGAACTTAGGGTTGGCTTTGGGGAGGGGGGATTAGGAACTTATAAGGAGGGAGAGTTAGGGTTAGGATGCACAGCGGGGGTTGAAATTTATGTGTTGGGATACAGGCAGGGCTATTTTTCAGCAGGCTCCAGCAGGAACTGAGGCCCTTATTCTAGTTCACTCTTTCTGACAAAATATTTCTTAGATGGACAAAACCATGTGCACTGCAGGTGAGGCAGGTGTAAAACCCCACCCAAATCTAATTATCTCTGCACAAGTAACACCTGCCTCACCTGCAGTGCACATGGTTTTGTCCATCTAAGAAATATTTTGTCAGAAAGAGTGAACTAGAATAAGGGCCTCAGTTCCTGCTGGAGCCTACTGAAAAATAGCCCTGGATACAGGGTTTAGGTTTAGGCTGTAGGGGAGGGTGGGTTATAGTCAGGCTTTTCCCACTGCCACCTTTTAAAATATAATTAATGACCCCCCTTTCAATAAAATGACCTCTTCTCTGTGGGGCACAGTCACACCTGCCTCCAGCACCTCGGCGCCGCAGACACCTACTAGTTCTCACAAGCACCTGCAGAAGCAGCACAAGAGCAAACAGCACTGCAGCCCGAGGGTACAGCCACTGGTACATGCCTTTAAGAAAAGACTACTTTTCTTCCTCAGCAGCACTGCTTGCTCCTGTACTGTCGGTGATTACCAGGGGCGGATTGGGAATGAAAACCAGCCCGGGAAATATCTTGAAGCAGCCCCAAAGGGGGCGGAGGGGGGGTGTAGCTGCGCGCCGAAGGCGCGCCCAATTGTTTGGGGGTGTGGCCTATCAATATGGGGGTGTGGCCTATTTTAACAAGGCCACGCCCATTTCTTGCCGCTGTGGGGGCATGGCTAGTGGCTTTCTGGCTGCAGAATAGGCGCATGCATACAGAGTCTATTCTGCAGCCATGGGACACTGAGTATGAGCCACCTCCCTTGACAACATTATGCACCATAACAAGAGGGCCCTTTGTTCTATCAAAAAACCTGTACACCATATGCCACACAGTATGAGCCAATATTCCCATTAGGACACATGAAATGATCCAAAATTCACAAAATACCACAAAGCCGGTGGGGGGGGGGGTTAAGTCAATAGTCAGGACTAATCCAGCTAAATAGAAATACATTTTGGATTTATGTTTAATTACATTGCTTTGCTTTGTGTATAAGGACATTACTAATGTAGTGAGGTGTGATGTTTAATGTGTGAGGGTCATTACTGTGTGGCCTTATGTGTATACGGCCCTTATGGAGACGGAGAGATGGAACTAGTGCTAAAGCTACATGGTAGCAGCCAAAATCTAGCATAGGGCATCAAATTGGTTAGAGCCGGCTATGGTTAACTGGAATGAGCAGAACACTGAAAAGACTGCAGGATGGTTGCTGGTTAATCTACTCAAATCAGGGCCGGTCTAAAGCAAAATGCATGGGCAAGCAAGTGGTCATGGCAGGTAGCAAACAAATTAACCAACAATCCAAGTTTGGGCCAGGTAGCTGACATTGCTTTACTCATATGGATAATACTATCTGCTACAGAGTGGAAGACACTGCAAATTAGTATTAAGTGACCTGTGGCTCTCCAGTTAATGTGTACCAGCAAGCCATTAACTAGAACAGCAGATACACAGTATTAAAAGACTGCTGCATCTCATGGTGCAATGAATATTGTACACTTTTGTCTTTCACACAGTGTGGGGTCCCGCTGTAATAACTGCATCCATCTGAATCTAGTCAGTCAAGGGTTGAAGCCCGCCCCCCCAAAAAATAAAATAATAATAATAATAATAATAATAGGGTCACTCCTCCCTGAGGACAACCAGCCCTGGGTTGAGAGCACATAGCTCTTCTCCACAATCCCAGGGTTTTGGTTGTGGAGGTAAATGTAATAGTTAAATGGACAAAAACATTTTTGCAGGTAGACTATTGGTCAAAGTGCCAGCATGCTCTGACATCAACGGTTCACTGACACATGTAAGAAAAAAAACTATACAAATGATGTTACACACACACACACACACAATAAAGACACCACTTTTTACCAAGTTATTACCCACACTACAAAAGGGTCCAGCAACATAAAAAAAAATGCACCGAAGCAGAGGCAGCTCCCAAGCAACCACATCAGTTTACCCACCGATGAAGCCGCCATTGCCCAGAACTGTGAACTGATCAGTGCATTTCCTTTAACTCCTATGGATAGCGTCTTATATATATAGTGCTGATGTCCGGCACTCCCTGCATTCAGAAAAGATACTGCCTGGGTGCCATCCAAGGTGGGATGCCCACCATATATAACGGAAGAATAGGTGAGGCGTCACTCCAGGGGGCAGATGTATTAAGCCTGGAGAAGAGATAAACTGGAGATAAACTGGAGATAACATGGAAGAGATAACGCACCAGCCAATCAGCTGTGTTTGAAATATGACAGTTGGGATCTGATTGGCTGGTGCGTTATCTCCTTCCACTTTATCTCCAGTTTATCTCTTCACCAGGCTTAATACATCTGCCCCCAGGTCTTAGGTGAAATAAGTATTTATTGTGACACGGCCAACGCCGTTTCGGGTGTTACCCCGTCGTTTGGTCCTGACAACGGGGTAACATAGATACAATCATAGATAGTATCCAGGGGCGGGTCCAGGAAAAAATTACAGGGGGGGGGGACGGGGGGGGACAACACCATAATTAATAAAAGGGAGTGCCGTTGTGTGAGCAGGTCTCTAGAAAAGGGTGTATGGCCTAATAAAACATGGTTGTGGCCTCAAAAGGGAATGTTGTACCCAGTGGTCTAAGTAGAATTTTTTCTTAGTGGTACCATAAGTGCCAAAAGTGGGACATGTTTCATGATGGGGCATGGTCATATGAAACTATACAAGACTACATGACAATAGCGGCATGGCCACATTATGCCACACATGGTAATGCCCATTACACATTATGCCCCACACCATAATGCCGATTAATTATTATATCACATGCCATAATGCCCATTACACATTATGCCCCACACCATAACGCCCATTAATTATTATATCACATGCCATAATGCCAATTACATATTATGTCACACACCGCAAGCCCCATTACATATTATGTCACACACCGTAAGGCCTATTACATGTTATGTCACATAAGTGCCGCTTACCTACATGCTAGTTGCCAGAAGCTACGAGCTTGATGCCAGGAGTTTTGTGCTTGTTGGCAAAGGAGGTTTCATGCTTTTGGCCATGGGAAGATTACGTGCTTGTTGCCATGGGGGGTTCCATGCTTGTTGCCAGGTGATGGGAAGGGTTTACATGCTTGACTAAGGGGAGATTACATGCTCGTTGCCCAGGGGGCTCCCTCCAACATGCCAGCTCATGCCCCTCTCTCCACACCGCAGCACTGTCAAGTGCAGCTGAGCTGCCTAAGCTACTATATATAACTCAAACTCACCATAGGTGATTCATCAGACCAGTCCAGTAGAAGAACCACCAGGAAGGCGGCATCCAGACCCCTCCGATGGGCACCCACGCTGCAGCAGCCGTCTCACCTAATGTCATGACAGAGCTGACCGGCATACGACTGTGTCCTACTGGCAGTGACTCCTGGAGTCCGATTCCAGGCTGTGCTATTCATTGGTGGGTGGTGGCAGTGTGGGGCATAATATGAAGGCGGACGGGTGACGTCCACGCAGTGGCTCCTCTGAATTGCACAGATCACATGTGCAGGGGAGCAGACCCTGACAGATCCCGACCAACAAGGGAGGGCTAACAGGCTGTCCAGCACAGCAGAGCAGAGCCCTTATGTTATTTACAGTGTCCATGGCAGCCAAAACTTAAAAAAAAGTAAAAAAAAAAAAAAAAAGTAATAAACAACAGGCGAGGGGGGGGCACATGCCCAGGTGCACCCCCCATGACAATATCTGTATGTGTATTAAGCCAGGCAGGGCAGAAACATTTACTTAAAGAGCAGACTTTTTTACTCAGCTTAAACAGCGTGTTCACACTGTTATGCCTCCTGTCCCGAGCTCCTCCACAGCACCTTGGCCAGCCATGCTGCAGCATCCAGTCCCAGCCCCATTCTGCTGCAGACACACAGACTCATGAGATGATGACATCTCACGAGAGTGTCTGTGCTGAGCTCCGCAGTGGTGGAAGACTGCTGTAACTGTCACTGCACAGTGCACACACAGTGACAGCTGACCCGCTCAGCTCTCCCACACCTCCGTATACCCGGCGGCCGGCCGCCGCCACCGCTACACCACGCCTGCTGCTGTGTGTGCGCTGTGCGCCGTGCGCCCAGGTAAATTGTACCCGCCCCCCTCCGGTGGGGGGCGGGGCGTGTGGACACTACTCGCCGCGCTTACCTCGGCTTCTCACACAGCGCAGCATAGCCCAAAAGAAATATGGCCGCCACATATGTGCATTTAATATATGCATATATGCGGCGGCCATATTTGTTTTGGGCAATGCTGCCGTTTATGACCAGGCTGGGCTGCGGCCGCTTCTAACCAAGGTAAGCGGCCCAGCCAGCTTGAAATCTGGTCCGGCCCACCGGGAAACGGCCCGGTTTCCCGGTGGGCCAATCCGCCTCTGGTGATTACTAGAAGAAGACGGCAGCGCTGGCCACCGAGTGAGTCCTCACCTTAATGGATTCCTATCAATGGATGCTGCAATGTGATTGCCTTCAGCCCTGTGGGGGGTTCCCAGTGTCAGGTGCTATCCTGGGAGTGGGTTTGTCGGTGCCGGGTGCTCGGCAGTGTCCTGAGAGCAGGATTGTCAGCACCAGACGGGGTCCTAGAGCTTGGGTTTCTGGGGCTTAGCGGTCTCCTGGCACACAGTGGGGTCCTGAGATGCAGCAATGTCACTCTCTATGTGCCTGTTGTAATTGCTGGTCGGTCCTCAGTGGAGGTCCGGCACACTAGCTGTAGTCAGGTCGTGGGGAAACTCAACAATCCTCCCGGGGAAGATGAAGGGGAGTGGGCAAGTGGCTGCAGATTGTTCATTGGTGGCTGGATGCTGCAGGATCATCTAATGCCCAGTCACATTTGCCTCAGTGACAGGGGTGTGTTTTCGGTACTGCTTTCCTAGCATGGCGCCCACGATCTAGATTGTATGTGTGGGGCTGGTATCTCAAGCATCTCATGCATCTTATGTGTTTGTGCGGCATAAGATGCATGAGATGATGCAATCGACGCGATCGACGAGATTGACAAGATTTTTACATTGCAAGCATCTCATGCATCTTATGTGTTTGTGCGGCATAAGATGCATGAGATGATGCAATCGATGCAATCGACGAGATTTTTACATTGGAATCAATGTAAAAAGGCCCCAAAACCCCAATTTTAATTGCTAACCCCCTCATGGGTGAAATGGCCCCCATTGTTAACGCCACCCCACTATTGACGCGAACCCGAAGCGTGGCGAGCGCAGCGAATACATGTAAAGTAGTCCTCATCCGCTCGCCACGCTTCGGGCGCGGTGGCTCGCTGCGCTCGCCACACTATATAAAATCAACTCCACGCTGACGTGGATAGTGGGGGTATGAAAAGGTCGGAGGACGTGTACCGCTGCGCTCGCCACGCTTCGGGTTGGTTTTGATAGTGCTAGTGGCGTTAACAATGGTTATTGGGGGCTCACGATTTTTTATCTCATGGATCTCATGGATCTTATGGATACATAGGATCCATGAGATTAAAAAATCGGGTCCATCGCGTTGATTGTATGCCTTAAGTACCTTAAACTTAAGGCATACAATCAATGAGACGGGTGCCGTGCTAGGAAAGCAGTACCGTGTTTTCAAATAGGCAAAAAGCCTATCCCTGTCACTGAGGCATTACTATAGGTGCCAGTTTTACAGCTTTTTTAATGGGCGTTTACAGCCCGGTGCTCGGCCCTGCCCCCTACCCACCCCTCTTTCTGAACCTTTTACATTGAGAGCCAGAGGCATAGCTCTCGATGCCTCCAAAACCAATAATAATAAAAAAAGGATGTAGTAAAAATGATTAAAATAATATAAAGCAAATAATTATAAACACTGAATATGTGTAATAAGTATTTTCTTTGTATTTTTTAGTTATTTTAACCATTTATGACAGGGGAGGCACTGCCTCCCCTGACTGCACGTCCCTGCACCCAATTCTAACTCTCTCTGCATGTTTCATCAGCCCCACCTGCAGTGCATATGGTTTTGTCAATTAGAAAGTGATTGTGCCTTTCCGAGTGAAGCAGAATAACCCCCACAATACTGCAGATACACTGCTTCAGATGCATGGTGTCTGATTTACCATGACAGTGAAAATACAATATTTGTGAAGGGGTTTATTACTCAGCATCGCTGCGGCTTTCAAAGCTGTGAAAATCCATCAAAACCAATATCCAGACAGAGATCATTTCAACCTAATATACACTTTGTAATAACAATAAATATAATATCTGACTTTTGGTAGCAGGTATTTCTCATTTCAAGTAAATGTATGCATGGTGTATTATTGCATGTGTCGTCTGTCCTACTTTGTGTAGTCATTAAAATGCTCTCTATGTATGCGAAAATTCACCCTGGAGTTTTCACATAAATCAATCTATTTTAATGACATAAGAAAATGAGGCTTAATATCAGTATGATTTCCAGCAGATGCATGCCTTAGCATTCTGTAATCTTCACCTATTCCATAAACATGTCTACAATGTCATCACACTGCATATTACACATCTTGACAATTGCCATTGTCTGGAATACTAAGCAAGACAGTAGATTGATAATAGTAATTTGCTACTAAATAGATAGTATTTTTCTTTATATATCACAAAATAAAAGCGTAGCCCCAAGCAGGCTAAGATTTATTTCCCTGATTCTCATGTCAAATAGCTCAGTGACTAAAGGTGGCCTCTCATTTTTACTGTATGTGGTTACAATTTTTATGCAAATTATTATTGGTTTGTTTCTCAAATCTGACATGTGTCTTGTATGTGAAAATCGGATAAAGGGAATATGAAACTATATTCGTGGCCAGTCCGCATTATTGCTGGAATGTATCAAAAGGATATAAAAGCAGAAATCGGAAATATCTGCTATGTAAGCATATAAATAGAGGTGTACAAGTCGTGCCGTCGTCCAGTCCTGGGGGTGACACCATCAATGCCCCATTACACCTGCATTTGGGTTGGTGTGCCTGAAATGGCAGTAGAGTAACTTGCTAGAACGAGAAAAGGCACTAGCCCTTACCACAACCTGTTTGTAACACTGCCATCAGGAAGATGCTACAGGATGGTTTATCCATGTGAAGTCGACCAGAACCACGAAAAACTTCTTCCCAATAGCGGTCCACCAACTAAACGGTGTCTAATATGTATAAGAACACCTAATATGTCGAGTCTAATGCACTCACAGTGATGCAATGTCCACTTTGATCCTGCACGTGTAATGTATGTAATGTGTGTTACTGTATGTATTTTTTTCCCTTTCATGTTCTTGCTAAGTTACCGAAAAAAAAATCCTTTGCGTGTATACCTTGCCAATTAAGCTGATTCTGATTCTAGAGTATGAACCTGTAACTAATAAAGATATGGTTGACTGACTCATTTCCTCTCTCTAACTTTACCAGATACAGGATTCTTAGAGCATTTAGAAATAACTGAATTGAGTAGAAATCTATCTCTTGTACCCTTCTCCTAACCATCCATGGGCAGAATCAGGGGGGGGGGGGCACCCAGGCACATGCCCCCCTGTCATTTTAGACCAGGGCTTTCCAACGAGCCCAGCCTTGTGTTGCTAGCCCTCCAGGAACCAGAGATATCGCCTGGCAAAGCTGGAACGTTTTCCCCATAGGATAACATGGGACCCGTTAATTTCCGACCCCTACCCGATTCCGACGGCTGCCAGTTCCGCCCCTGGAATCACAGAAGCTTGTGGTTGATCTCATTCAAACCCAAATCGCTGGGCCTTCAATCTGATATCAGGTTGGTCCATGGGTCAATTGGTTCCGCAGACATTGCGGGTAAACTGATTTTTTTAAATATAATTTCATGGCTGTTCATGTTCTTTGAGGGCAGATTATTCTGGAACCAAATGGTCCAGTTTCACTGGACCAAAATCATTCAAAGCCCACATTTAAAAGTTCAATATGTGTGGTTTTCTCTCCCCCTCACACCAGAAAATGCAGGGACTAGGCTGGTGTAAAAGGGGCCAACTCGAGCATGAATTTTCTGGAGTGAAAGGGGTATTATTTCAAATAGCCGGGATTTGTAGTACTCTGAATACAGCCATGTAATCCCACATGGCAACCAGCATGGAACCCCTGGCAATGAGCATGGACCCTTGTCAATGAGCATGTAGGTAAGCAGCACTTATGTAGCATAGTTTTGTATAGGCATTATGGTGTTTGGCATTATACGTAATGGACATTATGGTGTGTGGCTTAACATGTAATAGACATTATGGCGTACATTTTTAATGCGCACCTTTGGTGCATAATGTCCCTGTTTATGAAGCATGTTGTGAATCTTTGGCTTAATCGGTGCGGCATTATGTAAATTTTGGCTCAATCCATTTGGCATTATGTGTAAGAAGCAAGTATAATGGGGTCTAGTATTTTGGGTACTTCTTTACTTTCACGGCGCCGCGCGTACTTCCGGGTTACGCTCGCCACTAACTAAGTAAAATAAACTAAGTTAACGCCATGCCAACATGGATAGTTCATACCTCCACTATCCATGTTGGCATGGAGTTGATTTTAATTAGCGTGGCGAGCGTAGCGAGCCACCGAGCCCGCAGCGTGGGCGAGCGAAGCGAGCCCCGCAAGGGGACTCTGACGCGCACCGCCATGCTGGCGCCGTGAAAGTACAGAAGTACCGTATTTTGTTGCATAATGTGTAGAAGTTGTATATGGTGTGGTACACTACACTCAAGGACACGCCCCCTTTTGAGTGGCCGCACCCCCTTCCCGGAGCGCGCCTTTGGCACGCTCAACTACAACCTTTACTTTTGTCGCCAAGGTGGGCCTGTGTACTTTAAATGCCAGGGCCTATTTTTAATCCCATTCCTGCCCTCTCTCTGCTCTCCTCTCTCTTGCCACTCTCTTAACATGTACACTGGCACCACTAACACCCCCCTTCCCCCTCCCCCTCCCAAACCCACTCCTATTATGGTGCCCCCCCCCCCTGTCATTTTCTCCTGGATCCGCCCCTGTAACCATCTACAGCCTAAACCTAACCATCCCTTCCTCCTCCCACTGACTAACCTTAACCTTCCCATGTAGCAACTAACACTAAAACTAAAATAATCCTAATATTTGATGTCACCCAGGGCACCCGTTTGCATTGCGAGTATCAAGATTGGGAACAACAGAATTCTGAATGCTCCAGATTCTGACTACATTATGATTAAGGAATGTAAAACATTATTGTTGTTCATTAGCACTGATGCTAAACATACATTCCTTCCACAATGCTCACACTCTGCTTCATCTGTTAATGAATAGCTACATTGTATTTTTATATATATGGAGTGAATTGATACATTGTAACAAAAAGACAAAACAAAAAAATTCTAGGTTTGGTGTTTACTGTATATTGATACCAATGTTTGGTTGTGCAATTGGCATTACTTGAAAATTATCCTTCTTTTGCTTTAAGCATAACTGCCCACCATGACCATGGTGTGACCAGCATACACCTGTCTGTGGTGGGCTCCCGCAGACCCCATGTCCTCTTCCCCCTTTATGTTTTGCAACTCTGGCATATTTTGCATCCCTGACCCACTTTGTAGTGGCCGGACCGCTTTATGGGCCCCTTGGACCTCGGTGGTGTCGGGATTGCAGGTGTTAGTGGCTGTGAACCTAATCCAGACCAAATCAATGTCCTCTACCCCCTATATGTTATGCTTGCAATATGTTGCATCCCTGACCCACTTTGTATAGTAGCTGGACCCCTGTTTGGGTCCCTGGGACCTCAGAGGTGTTAGGATTGCAGGTGTTAGTGGCCGAGAACCTAATCAATGTCCTCTACCCCATCTATGTTACTTTGCCTTATTTTGCTTCCCTGACCCGCTTTTTGTAGTGGGCAGATCCCTTTATGGGGCCCTGGGACCCCAGGGGGGTGCTATGGGTGTCTTACCCTCACAGTATTTTCTTTACAGATTGTAAGTCATACGTGTACCAAATTTGGTGTAAATTGTGCAAGGCATTCGAGTTATGCTGGAACATACTGTACACATATAAATCCATTTTTTATGTACAGTATATATATATAGATTTTGTCAATCTATTACCAATCTCATACTATAGAGGTCATTCTGGTTGGCTCGCAAAGCAGCGGTAGTTCACTGCTTTGCAAGCCTTGTAATGCCTCCCGCCGGGTGTGTGTATGCCCACCCCCCGCTGCAGAGAAAATGTCCCTGCCGCACTGCCAATGGATGTTTTCCATAAATATCCAATCACACGCTTGCGTGTGGCCCTGGAATCATTTGGTGGTCGCCAACCATGGAATGATTTTTCTCGTGCTCATAAATCGAACTCACAGGTGATGTCAGCCACCCATCCACGAAATCCGGTACCTGCCCGCAATCGCATGGGGAAGCCTAGCATTTTCCTGGGTATACCAAGTGTTTTTGTGGGCACGCCCCTGCCCACCTCCTACACTCCCTTTGCGAGCACCTCGGAGACTATGCAAGTCTCTGAATGCACCCGCATTGAAGCCCTGCACATGCGCATAAGCATATATATGCACATGTGCAGAGCTTCAACATCGAACTCACCATGCTATACGTCCGAATGAGTTAGCTAACCAGAATGAGGGCCTGTCTTTGAACTGAAGTACAGTAGTGGATGTACTATGCTCCCTATAGGATGTCCATGTATAGAGCTGCTGATTTGTGAAAGGTGAAGGTGTATCCTGAATATGTGTTTGCTGGTGAGTGGCAAGTGGCAGTATTTTTTTCTGGATATTGAACATATTGCAGGCGAAAATTATATTTTTCCTCCTCCATTGAGACAATTGTAGTGCTGGTTCCTTATTATGAACATCTTCAAGCATAATGGCAAGTATTCAAAAATACAAAATATCTTTTAAATTAAGTAGTTTATTACCACTGCATGAATAGAAAAACATCAGCTACAATTTTCAGTTTGTGATACTGTCAATGAAAAGATAGCACTTATCTATTCTGATGGCAGCTCCACATTATTCCATTAATCACATTCCAAAGCTTTTGCTTTCCAGCTCTAATTATCATCCAACTGCACAGATGTTTCCTCATTTCCTTGTTCAATACATGGTCATTTGTCACTTTTCTCACTATATATTGTAGTGTCTATAGCATTAGTATTTGCCACTCTGTAGACAAGCCCTCCGAATTAACAAATCTCCTCATGATGATTGATATAATTCATCTGACAACATCATGGGGCTATTGTTCCAAACAATGCGTACATCTGTGAAAGAGATTGTTGTGGTGCTGGCAGATAGTACACTCTATAAGACAAATGGCTTTCTAATAACCATTTTAGGGCACTCCATTTTGCTTATAGTGTGTGTATGAGTTCTATGGGTGGGATGTTCTAAAGGCCCCCACACACAGCACAATTTTCAGGCATTTTCTGAGCGATTTTACTAAATTGCTCAGAAAATGCCTGAAAATGCATGTAAATCGCTGTGTATATAGCCCACACAGCAATTTACATGCGTGCCCCTGCCGTTCTGAATCTGAACAAGATTCAGAATGGCCCGGTCAGTCAATTCATAACAGTCGCTCAGAAGCTCCTGCTCATCTCCCGCATGTGTGGCGCGGGGATGAGCAGGGCCATCTGAGCGACTGTCATGCCGGAGCACGCCGCCCAGATGAAGACCCACTGCCGCCGACCTGGAAGCCCCGCTGCCGCCGCCTGGAAGCCCCGCTGCCGCCGCCTGGAAGCGCCGCTGCCGCCGCCTGGAAGCCCCGCTGCCGACGCCTGGAAGCCTCGACGCCGGAGCCCAGCTGAAGAGACGCTTCCTGGACCTGCCGGGTGCCGCGCCCGCCCTCTGCAGTCAGATGGAAGCTGCAGTGAGAGGATGCGACGCTGGAAGACACCGGAGTTGGTAAGTATATACTATATTCTTTTACACTGTGCCACCAACGGAAGAGGGGAGAGGGGGATGCCACACTATACCACCAACGATTAAAACTTTTTATGGGGGACACTACCACCAACTATTGTTTCATTATGTATATATATATATATATATATATATACTGTGTGTGTATATATATATATATATATATATATATATATATATACTGTGTATGTATATATATATATATACTGTGTGTATATATATATATATATACATATATATATACTGTGTATATATATATATATATATATGTACACTATATATATATATATATACATACAGTGTGTGTGTGTATGTATATATATATATATATATATATATATATATATATATATATATATATATATACACACACAGTGCAGTTTGATGGCATGTGCGGCTGTGACAGTCGTGACAGATTTGAAATCTCCTGTGCTGAATCTCCCAATTTGAATCTCTGTCACAAATCTCACTGTATGTGGCTCATTGTCTGAAATGAGCCACACGAGTGAAATCTCTTGTGCTGAATCTCCTGTTATGTATCTCTGGCACACATCTCTGCGTATGTAGGGCCCTTTAGCCTTGAAAAGTGATAAAGTGGAGATTGATAAACCTCCAACCAATCAGCTCCTATCTGTCATGTTTCAAACACAGCCTGTAACATGGCAGTTAGGTGCTGATTGGCTGGTTATTTATCACTCTCAATATTATCACTTTTCAAACTTAGTGCATGTGGCACTATGCGAGATGCTGAAATTACAAATGTTATGTGTATTAAGAAGTCAGGAACATTAATAATATGGATGCCCAATGTCCATATGTTTGTGAGTACTGATCTGGTACTGATCTCCAGGTGCCAAAAGGTGAATGGCCGTAACCATATATACAGTAGCATGTTTTGAGTGTATTAAGACATACTGTAGTCTAATAATTACCACTTTTGGAAAGTATGGGCATCTTGAAGTTTGTGTTTTCAATATCAATGATTTTAACTGAATTTATATAAACGTTACATTTATGCATCCCTTTTGCCTTTTGTGCTTAAAGTGTTTAAAAGGTCAGTAAGATGGTAATGAGAACTTTGGACCTTATTCTACTCCATACACTCCTCTGCACAATCACAAGAGGGCACGGCAAACTGATTATTTGCCGTCCTGTTCGCACCTAGCAATGCAGGTGGGGGGCTGGGTGGCGATGAGGGGCTGAGCACTTGGGAATGCTCAGCGTTTCACAGGCGTCCCCATGAAAATGCTGGGCGTTCCCATGCAAATGCGCCGGTGACGCGGGTGCGGGGGGTGCGCAGATGACGTCAGCGGATGCCAGCTGCCCACGCGCTTCCTAGAGGGAGCCCGCAGATCTAAGACACTATAGAGGTGCATCAGTGAGTGTATAGCTGATCCTGTGCAGTTGTCAACTTCTAATTGCAGTGTATGTGCAGTAAACTGAAATCCACAAAATGCGTCCATATCAACAAATATGCCTGACGCAGCAATAGACCGAAAGCTTCATGGTTTTTGCAAGATTTGCTCACTGAACTATGAACTGTTTATATTTATTCCCTTTGTGGGACAACATGTGTTTTGTAACTGTGAGAAGGATGTAGGATGGTAGGATCAGTGGGGATGGGCACTAAAACATTTCACACTTGGTACTACTAGACCTGGGGCTGCCCTTGACTAGCATCATGCTGTAGGTACTTGGGTATGCAGAGACCAGGGATTTGTTGTCTGGGACAGTGGAACTGATCAACTTCAGCTCATGTGGATGTGGTAGTGATGAAAAGGATTTGTCCTGGCACTTTCACCTCATAATAGTGTTTTATGGACTAACTCTCGACGTGTGTTGTGAAGAAGAATAAAAATATAAAGCGTACACTGCTGAGGTGTAACAAGGGTTAATGGTGCCCAGGCCAAAGAAAAAAAATGGCTCTCTTGAAAACTGTTCCTTACAATTCTGGCTGAATTTCTAGATTGCTATTCAAATAAACATACACTGAAGACACTACTGTTTGGTGTCATTTTATTTGATTTAGTATTTAGCAAATCCCCCTGTATTTCTGAAACAAGCACCGGCTCTTGGATCGGTTCTGTTGCAAAAATACGGGGAACATAAAAATAGGGGCCCATCGTATTTTTTATAACCAGCACTGGGCTCCAACAGCCAGTAGTGTCATGCCACAACCATTGAAATCTTTTTATACAAGTTACCCTGGCCAAAACTTGACAACTTAACTGTTCAACCCTGGCCAGTTCCTTGGGGGAGTGGGTACCCCCAAATAAAGGGGTTCCCCTTCAGGGCAACCCCAGCCCGGGCTGAAGCCCAAGGCTGTTTCTGGCACCCCTGGGTGGTGAGCACTGAGTTGATTTTTTGGGGGGTTTAACTTTAGAACTACAAGTGCCAGCAAGCCTCCCTCACATGCTGGGACTTGGGGAGCCTCAAATCCTAAAATGCAGGTCATTAATGGGCCTGCTGAGTCTTTTAGTTCTACTGTTGAACCAATGTAAACATAAAGACACAAACACAATCCGAAAAGTACAACTTTATACACATACATGCACTCACACACATGCACACATACATACATACATACATACATACATACATACATACATACAAACATACTCACCATTTCCACGATCCCCCGATGGATGGTCCTCTTCTCCAGTAGGCAGTTCTCCGTGTAAAAAAATAAAAAAAAAACAGTACAAACTCACCCAAATCTAATTCTCTCTGCACAAATTACATCTGCCCCACCTAGAGTGCATATGGTTTTGTCCATTAGAGAGTGATTGTGTCTTTGCCAGTGAACCAGAATAACCCCTGAAGTTTCACTCACTGTCAACAGATGGCAGTGTTTCAGAGACAAGCGGACACTAGACATGTATATATATGATTATCATAACCCCTCAATTCCAATGAACAGATATTGGCTCTGGCTTGTGGCTCAATGGTGTGTCTCCATATTTCCCCACACTCTAGTATATTCTGTTATGTTTGTGACCAATATAATTATGCATCTTTAACTAAGGGTGCAGTGTATCCAGCATTTCATTTTGAATGTTATATAATTAACCACTGATTGCATGCGTTTACTAACATCATATTTTAATCCTGGTCAATAGTAAAATATCAAAGGACAGCTCTTCCAAACAGGTTTATGACCCATGATTCCTTGCACGCATGAATGGCCATCCTATTGGATCCCTCCCAAGGAATTCTAATGTGTGCAGCCCTTAGGTTTCTGTTACGCATGTCCTTCTACAGATGAGACTGCCTATCAGGTGCATAATTGAAGTGTGGACAAACCTCCAAAAACAATAGTTTTAAGAGTTTTGACCACATGTTAGTACACCCCACCTTTAGTGTTTTGTTGCTCTTATGTTGGCAAGATATTTTGAGTAATATTAAGGGAGAATAGTAGGTAGGGATTTTTTAGGGAGGTGTGTACTCAAGTACTGAATACTATCGGGGGTGTCCACGTGAGGTTGAGAGATCATGCTCAGAGAGTATGGTTATGGTTAACCTAATGATAGGTTAAGAGGATAACAGGAAAGGCATCAGAGATTGAAGACAGGAAGAAATTATTAACAAAAGTTCAAAATCCTGGTCTAGGAGTGTGATGTTCCATAATGGATGAATTCACCATCCTTGTTAGGATCGGGCATCAGAATAGTGAAATCTTCATTAAAGATATTGGGTCACCCTCTTTAAAAGGTGTTGAAAGAAGTTAGAGTAGAAGTCCTTACACAATTTATAATATTTTCCCTAATGCCACCTGGACATGGAAATTTGTCCAGTTCGTGAATGTAAATTTACTAAGAATCATGTTTGCACGAGTTCTCAAGAGTGTTTGGTCATTCTCAACTGCAACAGTTAAAGCAAATACGAGTGTATACACCATCGGAAGACACGATCCAGTAAAATTCACTAGCATAGTAAATTCCTGTATTTCGTTTTTTAAAAACAAACCTGTGTCTGATTGATCACCCCAATGTTTAATCTCAGGCAAACATGTCTCATGCATGAGTCTTAGTAATATACTCCTAAATATCTCAATTGCCCAACGAAGTCTTCCTCTGAATGTCAGCTTAAAGGATCTTCCTCTGTTGTGCATCTGATAGGAGAAAATTAGATAATTAAGGGGAATTAGGATCTGCTTTGTAAAGCATGGAAAAATAGAAGTGGATATCTGATTGAGATGTAAAATAGCCTTCAAAGTGTTTAAGTTTATGAATATAGGGCTTCCTGACCTGCTGACATACCATATAAGGTGGATCAGACTTAAGCCACAGAGAGAGAGATTTAGATTTGAGAGAGGTACTGACTGTATATCAGTCTAAAAATAAAGATATCCAGCATTTGTGGGCTATATTCAGAAGCAGCAAGTGTTTACGCTCTTTCTTATTATACCACCAAATCAAAATAAGGCCCTCAGTTACAAACGGAACATGAAGAGGGGAATGTAACAGCCTTAAGAAGCAGCAAGTGAGAGATATTTTGTGCAAATGCTCTAATTATTTCTAAGCACCAATCATTTACACAGACAAATCAGGTTGATTGTGCCGTGTAAAATGAGGTTGGTTTTGCCATGTAAATGATTTCCTCATTTAAAAACAATGAGAAAACTCACACTTCATCCTTCTTGCAAGTTCTTGCATCTCGCCCAAAGTGTTCGTGCGGTATGGGCGTAACCAAAGCTTCGGCTGTTTCTGAACAGAATTTCCAATTACTGTACAAGACATTTGGCGGGATGTTCTAACATCCGCTGCACGTTTTGCACCCTCCTCCGACTACCGAATTTTTAGTGATCGCATATGCACTAACATATGCGATTAGTGACACAAGGGACAGTGTCAAGTCCAGCTCCGGGGCTGGACTTCCGGGTCTGAGACCCGGAAGTCTCTTGTAAATGGTCACATATGTTCAACTAGGCCCTCATTGTAATGTGATTGCTCCCTGGTGTATTCGCACCAAGGACCGATGTTTGCACTCTGCAGGACTGCTTTGCGAATGCCTTCGGCGACACAGGACGCCCCGTTCTTGTACCCGTCAAGACTGACATATATGCGAACAGGGGAAAAAATCATTGTATGGTTTATGCTAAACATCCATTTGCAAAGCAGCGGGGATGTTCAGACAACGAAGGGGGGGTGGGCATTCGTCTATGTTGAATGAGGCCGATAATACATTACTAGATGCTAGGATAATCTGGGGTGTACTTGGGGTTAACCTTTGCTGTGGCTGGCAAAACTGCAACATATTGATTACAGCCTGTGGCTGATGTGGTGAAGCCACAGCAGTACCTGAACCTGACCTTGCCTCTCTCACTATACCCTGAGTCGGCTGGCACCTGTGCTGGTCTTAGAATTCGCCACTAATAGCCACCTTTCCAGGGCTGACTAGCTCCACCCTGTACTCAGATTGCATCTGGTCTTTCGCGGTGACACAAAGTCCCAACCAAGTCAGGGTACTAGTAAGAGGATAAACTGACTAAATAACAAACGATAACTAGGCTTTGCACATATACAAACTTGAGAGTATGCAACCTTGCAAACAGGATTAGCTAGGGACTGTGAGACTCTCTAGGAACATGGAAATAACCAGGAACAAGGAATATACTAAGTTTATAACAGGAATAAACAGATCTAAACAGGACTATACAGGACTATAACAGGACTATAACCGTCAGGTTCTCCGTGCAGGGAGCATACCTAATTACACAGTGGCTTAAGAGGCAGCCACACACAAAGGCTAAGGTATGCATGGAAACAAGTCAAGATGGATCAGCCAAAACCTGGAGTGCTGATCCGGTGAGTACATAGAAACTCCACAAATATCATAGTGACTGCTGCATTAACACTGACCCACTGGATACGGCTCGTAACACTAGACTAGATCCACACCTCATTTTGCAGTGTACACTATATATTTATTTTTTCCTCGATTCACCTGTGCTATAGAGATCCAGCCACAAAAAAATATTTTAATGGTTACTAGATGCATTTCAAAGTCTCAAATGACAGCAAAACATAAGTCTCATACTTCTGTACTTGAAAGACGCGGGTCTTGCTCTCTGCAAGAGAACTCCAGCTACCTTAGCGTCATAATAGGCTATTACAGAACAGAATGCAGAGGAACTGTAGCTATACAATGTTGTTGAACAGATATACTGTAGAGGGAGATTAATCATAGCTTAGCAAAAGATAAGGTGTAGAGAGATAAAATGCTAACCAATTAGCTTGTCATTTTGCGGGCTCTGTTTGAAAAATTACAGCAGGTTAATAGTTTATCTCTCTCCAAGCTTTAACATATCTCCTGCATGATAACTTGTAATCATATATAATATGGACCAGTGGTAATTACTATTTGGCTACCGCTACCTAAGGGCCTTATGCTAGTTCACTCTTTCTGACAAAATCCTTCTTAGATGGACAAAACTATGTGCACTGCGGGTGGGGCAGATGTTACTTGTGCAGAGAGAATTAGATTTGGGTGGGGTTTTACTTCAAAGTGAGATCTATATTGCAGTGTAAAAATAAAGCAGCCAGTATTTACCCTGCACAGAAACAAAATAACTCACCAAATCTAATTCTCTCTGCACATTATACATCTGCCCCCCTGCAGTGCACATGGTTTTGTCCATCTAAGAAGGATTTTGTCAGAAAGAGTGAACTAAAATAAGGCCCTAAGTGCTATACAGAAGTCATCCTAATCTCCAGTACTGCTACTCACATGTAACAAATATGAATGGCTTAGCAAGGAGCAGGGGTTTGTCTCCTAGCCAGCTCTTATTTGATCCTTTCCACCTATTAGAAATGAATGCTAATAAAATTTGAATGCCAACATTACTGTGAGAGATCCTCAAAATATCCGTTAAAAATGCCAGCGCCGCTCACAGCGACTGTTCTTTTAGTATAAATGAATACAAATGCAGCCAAGCAAATTAATTGCAGTTTAGTTAAATATTGCACCCAATAAAAGAACAGTCGCTGTGAGCGGCGCTGGCATTTTTTACGGATATTTTGAGGATCCCTCACAGCAACGTTGGCACTCAAAGGGTTAAACAAAAACAGCACTGTGTTTCACTACTGGATTTCATTGTGTGTCACATGTCCTTGGTAATTACATTGTTTCTGTAACCTTCAATCACATGCTCCTTTAAAGGACATGATCACAATGTCTCAATATAATTCAGGGCGAACAGGGGAAAGCTAGAGATCACAGTGAAAAAGAGAACCGAAGCAATCTCGAATAAAACTTTAATACTTGCATGAACAGCAGCCTACAAGTCTTTCTGCAGCTGAAATCAGAAATACTACCAGAGCTTTTCAATCTAATTTCTCAATGCTAGCCACAGGGGGTCCCTCTATTCTTCTACTCCCTCTTCCCCACCCAACAGCTCATCGGACTGCAAAGAAATAGAAACAAAGAGGAGAGGGGGTGGGAGAAGCAGATTGATGCAGGGAGCAGCAATCAAACTCAGCCACAGCCAGTGCATCACTGAGGCTGCTATTACAGAATCACAGCCCAACTGAACAGCTTCTTAGGCAGCACGGGCAATAAGAAACAATAGAAACAAACATTTCACCAAACCCTGTTGTGTCTATGTTTCGCTGGCTAACACGAGCTACTGGGAAATGCATTATTTCAGTTTATCTGGGAACCTGAACACATGGATGCTGAAGAAGACACGAAGTTTGGGAGCAGGAGATGAGTTCTTCTAAATGTCGAAGCATTGAGGAATATCTACCTGCACATTGCACTGCTTGTTGCTGTCTTCGGTATTAAGAGGTTATCAATGAAGCGATTCTCTGGAGTTCATGGGAGCTAATTTTTTTCTAAAGCCATTGACATGACTTGATTTTGTTTCCATGTGTTTTGGAGGAAGACGATTCTGAAACAGAGCAGTGGCTGTATAATGACTCCCCGTCAATAAGCCAGCAACACATAGGTTTAAGTGGATTTACTTGGTACTGAAGAGATGAACCCGTGCTGTATATTTATTTCATCCTAGGAGTATTCTGTCGCTGGAACATTTACATTGCACATGTTTTTTCAGCTAAAGCTAATAGTATTATGAGGAGACACCTCAACCAGGTTCTTGCATGGCAGCTGTGATGCTAGTTGGTTTAATGACTGCTAGAGTTGATGTTTTATGTATTTGCTCCAATTAATCAGATTTCATACTGCATTTAGGTACTTGTCATTTTTTTTCCTCTGACTTGCTCTTACGTCACTTAACAACAGGATGAAGTCTGTTTTTTACAGTCGTTTCTTCATTCTTCTTCCTTGGGTGTTGATTGTTGTTATTATTATTGATATTGATACCAGAAAACCTTCTAGCTCCAGCAGAGTATCTACCACCCGTTACTATTCTCCTTACTGGAAACGCAGAATTGGACAAGCTGCTTTGATGCGACCACAGCCAAGTGACACCAGCACAGGTTCATGGACAACTAACCAGGAGCACTTGACCAGTTCTGATGTTCAGAAGAGAAAGAACGACACTATACCCATTATCTATGCTATTACTCCAACATATAGCCGCCCTGTGCAAAAGGCAGAACTCACTCGGCTAGCCAACACATTCCGTCAGGTGCCACGTTTACATTGGATAGTAGTTGAGGATTCTGCTCTACCTACAGACTTAGTAAGCCGCTTTTTGGCTGGAGCAGGTGTAAGGGCCACCCACTTGCATGTGCCCACACCACGGAGATACAAACGTTCTGGTTTACCCCGTGCCACTGAACAAAGGAATGCAGGATTGGCTTGGCTTAGACAGCAATACCAACCCCAAGCTCATTACACCCAGAGATTAGTGATCCAGTCACCTGTACAACAGGAGTACCCTGCAGGCATTGTCTTCTTTGCAGATGATGATAACACTTACAGTCTGGAGCTTTTTCAGGAGGTATTTTTGTGACATTTGTCAATGTTCTCTTTGTATTATTATAATGATGCTTGCTTTAGATGAGATATACAATGGCATAAACTGGCACTACAATAGTTCTTAGAGGTCTTGATGTTACTAGAAAACAAAAATATTTGAAATGTCAAACATCCATGTATAAATAATAGCTATGTTACTGCATGGTTCAGAGCTTACAGACCAGTGATTGCAAGTACAGAGGATACCTGTCCTTATGTTTCAGCACTATGGTTATTAGACAGCTCCAAGTCCTCTTTTGCGGCTAATGCTGCCTCTAGCAAACTTTCTGAATCCACAAACACCATGCTGTTCTATCCGCCATAGAGATCTCCAAAGCTGCTTTCAAGGTAGTGCGTAGAACCAGTCTAGGCTTCTAAACAATAAAATATGCCTTTATAGAATAGTTTTCAAATGCAACAATAATGCCTCTTCCTGTTTAATAGGCAAGTCTGCTATGGGTTCTTAATGTTATACTCTACTTCACTTGAACCGATTTAATACACATTGCATGATAAGTATAGCTACGTACTTAAAGAAATTATTTCACATTTAATTTATGTTGCTGAGTAGCAAAATATATATATATATATATATATATATATATACATATATATATGGGTGTGTCTCCTCACTATAGATAGAATCTATTAATATTCAGTAGTATCACAGCGAACCAATAGGAGTAAAACATAGATTACAGTAACTTTATCTAGAGCATTATTCAGAATATATTCACTATTACAGAATATATTTACTGAAAAGATGAATCTTTCCTGGTCTGTGATGCCACTGTACTGTTTCGTACATTCATGCTGTTTATGTATTTGTAAGAGTACACAGGGGATGGGCGCTGGAAACAGATGAGAAGGGTTGTGTGAGATCACCTGCCAGTACCATTTTAGCAAAACAGTTACCCAAATCATTGAATAAATTCTAAAAATGAGAAAACCAATGAACACATTCTCTTGTAACATATCATGGTCTGCAGAGGGAGTCAAAGCGCTGACTTCAGAGAATGTTGCCTTTTCTTCACTGTATATGAATGCTCACTATTGCTTTATTTACTATGTAATACACCACATAACTGCCAAAAATACAGAGGTGTATTTGTGCTCATTTGTGGCATTTCAGAACCCGGCAGCAGGTCCTGTATGTTCATATTAGAATTGAAAAATACTGGAAACTAAATAAGCACTGTATATAAATGACTTTGTTTCCCCTTGAAGACATCTCTGACAGCAGATTTTTGGGGGTATTTAAACCTATATAATAAAGGGAAAACACTGCTCCACAATTCAGTAATACCACTTTTACACCAGAATGCCGGGTACTAAATTGAACACGGGAAATTGCCATGGCATGCCCTGCCTCAGACCCCATTAATGCCGTGTTCTCACTACGAGTGAGAAAGACATGGCTTTTACCCAGCATTAAAATGCCGGGGACTGCCGCGCTGGACCCCCGTTCTCACTGCAAGGCAAATTCCCGGGTGAAGAAGTTCTACCCGGGAATTTGCCTTTAAACTCTGGTTTTTCGGCAGTGTGAACGGGTCAACCGGTGTCTGCACACCCGGATCTCAGACACGGGTAAAAAGAGTTTTGCCAAACATCCCGTGTTAAAAGGCAAATTCCCGGGTTGACGTGCTAGACCAGGGAATTTGACTGCAGTGAAAATGGGGTATTACACTGCACTTCAATCCAGGTTATTCCTGGGTAATGCCCTTTTACACTGAGAACGGATCAGCCCTGCCTTTCCTTGCTGCTGTCATTAAAAAATGGCTTTTTGGCCTGTTGATGATGAGGTCACAAGAAATGGAACATGAAACTCTTGACGTTTTTTGCTTTATTAAGCTGAAAATATGCATGAAATCGTCATACATTGGAATCTTTATACTATAGATGTAATGCATTCTCATAAAGAAAGATAAAGATGGGTACATACCCAAGTATACAAACTTGGAAAAACTTGGAAATAGACCAAAAGTAACACTTTGTGCCCAAAAAGTTTAACATCCTAGGATGCTTTATAAAATGGTGTTTTGTAACACACACATAAAACCGTAACCTACAGTATATTGCACAGGTTCTGAAAGTCAGTCAACATGACCCCCAGTGCATGTTTTGACCTGCACTTTGAGAACCACAGGTATAAAACTACACTACCTGTGTATATAAAACACGTAACCAAATGACTGCTCCTATCGGAAATCACACAGCCATAAAGAAATAAAGACATAAAGTGCAACCTTTTAAAAGATTTTCTTAAAAGATAAAGTGCAACCTTGTAAAAGATTTCCTAAAGAAATAAGTGCAACCTTTTAGGAAAATATTTAAGAGTACGCAACTTTAGGTCAAATTCTGGTACACAGAAAATTCTGGTCGCTAACTGTACTACTAGGAGCACTAGTGCCATAGTTAAAATTGAGCCCTCTATATTCTGGGGGGTGTTGGTTTGGTTGGGTGTTAGTAGACGTACCAGGATTGAAGCTGACCACTCTATTGTAATGATCATATGGGCTTGGTGGGTAGTTAAGAGGGTGGTGGGGATGTGGTGCAGGGTGCGTAAAAGCACCAGAAAATGTGCGTTCTAAAAAAGGACATTTGTCTCCCTTGCATAGCCATCAATTGAGACATAAATGCCTGCTGATTCTGTCTCTCAGCTTCCAAA
This sequence comes from Crinia signifera, assembly GCF_055691185.1. Taxonomy (NCBI): domain Eukaryota; kingdom Metazoa; phylum Chordata; class Amphibia; order Anura; family Myobatrachidae; genus Crinia; species Crinia signifera. The sequence continues at coordinate 199,100,603 of NC_139219.1, forward strand.
TATTTGTCCATGCGAGCATCCTCCTTTGCTTGGACATCAGTATCCAATTGGCGTAGATGTTCCACTATCACCGATGTTATCGCTTTAGCCGCTAGTTCAGACCGGTTAAGCTTTTTCTTATTGGCAGGAACGCTGTACACTGTAAATATTAAATAAAACAATCACATTAGACACTTCCATGTCAATTATAAAAATAGCCGTATTGTTTGCCTAAATGTGCTAGTGGCCTTCTTCCACCTGCATGCTAGCAACATTCTGCAACAGATACTGGGCCTCATCCCATCCCACCCCACCCCCAGGTTGTATTACAGTGTTTTTACTATGTTAAATGGGTGTAAATATATAGAAGGTCTACTTATAATTAGAACGTATTGGAGCGCTTTGATTGGGGAGCGCCATCTGCCTGTGGAGCGCCGTCTGACTGTTTGCTTCCACAACATCATCTATGGCTGCTTGGACCCTGTCAGAATGCATTTCAGAATCCATCATATTCTCTGCTGCACCATCATCACCAAACAGCAGCAGTGAAGCCGGGCTCATGTGTGCTGACATTTGCGTGGCTCCAGAAGCCGGTGAGAATGACGTGGACAGCTGGGAAGCCTGGGTAGTCGGTACGTCATGGCTGTCCTGGCTATTGTCCATCTGGCTGCTATGCGGTGCTATTGTGGAGGACAGGGCTACTGGGTTGCAGAGTGCTAGGCCCAATCGGGCCTAGCTGCACCGCTTTTCTTGCGCTTCTGGTTGGTCACACTGTTGAACTGCTTCCGTAGAGATTTCGATTTATTTACAACCTGCTGTTGTGTGCGATGGATACCTTTGGATTCCAGCAAGTCTGCAATATTGCGATACACCACTGTGTCCTGAACGGTGCCGGTCGTCTGATGCCAAATCTCCTCATCTGCCCTGATTTGAAGGAGCTTACGTACCTCTTTATCAGACCAGTTGGATGTAGTGGACATGGACATGATGGTGCAGGTCAGGTTTGGAGTCTGCCAAATAGTCAGGCTGAGGGTGATGCTGTGGGACACACTGCATGACAGCCAGCATCTGTTGCTGCAGATGAGGCTGTTAGCACACTGGGGAGAGTGCTCCCAGAACAGACTGTTTCTGTAGTGTAGGGTACAGGCTGCAAACAGCGTGGTAACTCTGCTTCTACTGCGATGCTCCATGTGCCCTGTGTGGGTCTCCGGCAGATGACATCATCTGCCAGAGCCGCAGAAGCACAATCAGCTCTTCACGGCATTCTCCCCACCAAATAACCTGGATAATGACCATTTACACCACCTTGAGCCCTAGATAAGACCCGTGTCCGACCCTGAACATTTGCCAGGTCAGGTTTCCGGGGAACAGTATCCGCGTTATTTTTTTTCAGCCCATTTACACCACGCCCCACCCCGGACTGGAGCGGCAATATCACGGGTCCAACCTCTGTTGTAAAAGGGGTATAAGGGGCATTAAATTGTTGAGTGAGCCAGCAACCACTAGATGGTGCTACACAGAGTATTTCTAGTGTTGTTCCATTTCGGTGCGCACAGACATTAGTGCAGACATTACTGTTGCTTCATCCTTTTGATGGGCTGATAACAACTAGTTCATTTAATGTAAAATATTATTAGCTAACATAGTAACAATCTGTTATACTTAACTCATTATTTAGCACAAATGTCTAAACAATGTAAAAAGGAAAAAGAAGTGCAACAGGTGCAAAAAAAACATTTCTCCAGTTCACAATTGCAGTATTTGTGTCAACTTTACTCTATAAATGTTTATTCACGTTATTTTGTCAGTGAGATTACTGTCCGCCAGATGCAGGGCAATTATTGTGTGAGATGGGTTATATTGTTGACATTTATGTTGTCGATAGTGAAAATGTCGACTACAATGTCAACAGGACAATCCTGACATCCTGAATAGCAGTATTGCTATTTAAACTATGACAATCATGTCAGCAGTAAATTTTGAAACATGGTGCTTTACATTACAATGCTGACATAGTGTACATGGATGAAATATCATTACTACTATGTCAGCATTGTATTGTCCACATTAAGCTGTCTACATTTTCACTGTCGACAATATAAACATCAACAAAATGTATGTATCCTGGATTTAATTTTGTATAATACAGGAGTGCATCATGGTATCAGACATTATCATAAATCACAACTCGTTACTACTTTCTTTTTATTCTTAAATAGCTTTACCTATAAAACCAACAAAACAAAGGAAACTTTGTAATTCAAATTGATCATTTCAAGCTTGACACATCTTGTAATGGAAAGGATTGATCTTTCTCTGGAAACTCTTATCACTCTGTCTGGTGAAAGAGGCCTAAAATATTGCACCCATAAATAAAGCTATGGATTTCCCTCTGTGGCTCTTTAAACGATTGTTCTTGATGGATTGTGTTGATAAAGAATTAAAGGCATATCTCTCTAGTTTTGTCAATAGCAAAAATCGCAAAAAGCCTGTAACCCGGTAAATGTGATACAATGTTTCGTGTTTATATGCTAGAATATGAGGCAGCAAATGACAGAAACCACACTAAAGATCATTAATGAAGATTCACTAAAGATTCACCTTTAATGAACAGAAACAAATTAGCTTTTCAGAGGTACTGTATAAAGGGCAGAAATGTCCCACAGCAAATACCATAAAAAGTAGTTTTCTCATTATACCTACATGGGTAATTGTTCAGGAATAGGTATTACTTAGTTTTCACTTGTCCCCAAATAGCTCATGTGAACATACATAATACCAAATATATTCAACAATTAAATATATGCAGTAACATTCATCATATTCCTAAACAGTACTCCTTTGACTTGGGAGCTTATCTGCCTGGGTTTACTTATACCTTTCCTATACGGGATGCAGTTTAAATCCCGGCGGTCGGGATCCCGGCGTTCAGAATCCTGACGCCGGAATCCCGACCGCCGAAATCCCAACAGTTTCTCCCTCCACGACACCCCTGGAGGGAGAATAAATTAGCGTGCGAGCGTAGCGAGGCACCGGGCCCGCTGCGTGGCGAGCGCAGTGAGCCCGCAAGGGGGGGCGATCCACGTCCCCCCCTTGTCGGGATTTCGGCGGTCGGCATTTCGGCGTCGGGATTTTGATACTACTAGGTGCAGACATACAGTAGGTATATGTGTAGCTGTTTTGCATAGGCTGCATTTCTGTAAACACATCCTTACTCAACTTCTCTTTTTAATCATACATCATACATGCTGCCATTCCTCCTCTCATCATACATGCTGCCATTCCTCCTCTCATCGTAAACGTTAACTGTTTGGAATCTAACTATATATTCTCATATTTACAAGCATTCATTTTCTGCAGCACACATTCATGCAAATATAAGCTATGCAAACTGATGTAAAGGTGGGCATACATTAGGGTAACTTCTCCCCTCAGATAAGTCATCTGCAATCCCCCCTTGAGCCACCTGGGGGGCAGGATCGCATGGGATATATCGCATGCGGTTCTTTTGCATGTGATATGTCCCATGCGATCTCAGCACGGCCTGCCCGGCTTGGAAGCAAATCAAGAGATTGCTTGTCGCAGGCTCTGGTGAGATGCGCACGGAACCGCCTATCGCATCGGACCTGCTGTTATTCACTGCCACAACCACAGGAAAAGATCCAAAATTGCTTGTGAATTGCTTAGTGTATGTGGAACTTAAGAGAAATAACACTGTCTGACATGTAGACTAAGCAGTAAGTCTGTTCCATACGGTAGATGAGGTTTGCAGAAGAGGAACTGAGCAAATACCTTTTCACAGAGAAAAAACACTCCGAATTATAGAAAGGACGCAGTGGATGGGATGTGTTGTCAGCTGGGGTATGCCCACATTAGACCATAGTAGAGTAGCCTGGCTCGCGGCACTTTCTTGTGAGTCGTGACCATTCCCTCTTTTTGTGTGCATTCACAATAAAACTCCATGGCTGTATAACAGTCCCAGTCTGTCCCTGCCCATGGATGTCACATTTTGAGTTAAATCTGTAATTTGCAATAGACATTCAAATCAGTTGGAAGTGGGGCGTTTAGCGATCCTCCCACTTCCTATTGAAATTGCTTCATCTTGGCTTACCTCTTAATGAATTTGTGATTTGGAGCATTTTTCTATGAGGACATTTCTAATGATGAGAAGAGCTCAGCCCCACCAATCCTCATCTCTGCTCTGAGCACTTAAAGGTTATCAAGTATGTTTTGAGGCCAGCCCGAATCCCCAACCTACCAACACAATAGCCTTACAGTCATGGACTGAAGCTCAATTTTTTTCATATACTGTAAGACCCTGTTCCCCGCCTCTACTCCTGGTTCAACATTTCTTTTTATATGATTAAGAACAACAATAGATTTGGGTCTAGAAACTAAGTTGCCAACAATTTTGTTGTTTTAACTTAATTCATTGTCTTCTCCGTATAATTATGCGTGCCAGGTTTTTATAATTTGACAGTACTTCTATAAATAGTGTTTTTCTTTGATTTTTATATTTCTTTAACATGTGATTACCCCAATATATTAATCTATTTCGCTGCAATGGCTTCACATGCCCAGTAAGTGTGGAGAACCAACATAAAAAAAAAATCTTTCCCAATGAAACAGTGGTGGGGCTTCCATCCAAAGAGATCATTTAATGAGGCCACAATCAGCTCATGAAATGAAGCCATAATGGCTCATCACTTATAGCAATCAGCTCTATATACACAAACAATAACAGAAGTTTGAATGTTCCAACTGTGTATCGCTGTGTTTAATTGATGCTACTGCAGTTGACTTAGTGCAACTGTTCGGCTTTATGACAGCATGAATCTCTAGAACGTTCACAGGCTGGTGAGCTATCAGTTGGACAGAATGGGCTTACAGTAAGTTACAAAGAACTGCATTTTGTATATAAACAGACTCCAAAATGATAACCAGCCTAATCCCCTGTGCTACAAACTAGAATGTCTGCCAGTGACTTTCTCCTATTACAGTTCAATGAGCAAGTATCCATTCAGAAGATTTGATATGTAATCTTATGGGTTTGTATATGAATGTTGAGTGTAGAAAAGAAAATGGTTTTTCTTTTACTATGATGCTTAGCTATAAAAGATCTTCCATAATGCTGAATGCGTGTGTTCATAAGGTTCCTTCAGTAAAAAATATGGGGTACAATTATTATTGAACACCATTTTATGATACATATACATTATTTTTAATTAGCGCTCTTCTCTCAATTTAGTAAAATGAACATGGGAAATTGGCATTTGCTTTGTATTAGACACTTTGGGGGAAATTTACTAAGAAAAAATCTTGAAAAAAAATTGTATTTTCATACGAAAATATGATTTTCTTTGGCGTTTTTCGTATTTGTATTGATGGGACATTCGTATTTGTATTTACAAATACGAATGATTACACCATCGATAGAATACGACAGAAATCACCATTCAAAAGAATGGTGGTTCCTGATTTACTAAGCGGCCACTAATACCACTAATACGAATCATTACACCATCGGAGGGTTACAAAGCAGTCGTATTTGACTGCTTTGTAAATTCCCCTCCGGAACACGAATTTGCATACGGCTGAAACAGCCATATGCAGTCGTATTGATTCATATTAAGAATATGAATACGATTTTTAAGAATACGAATACGATTTTTGGTATTCACATTTTGTATTCGCATTCTTAGTAAATTTCCCCCTTTATGAAATAAGCTCTGATATTTTATGAATAATTTCTATTTTGTTTCTACGAGTAGTTTTGTAGGCCAAGGCTTGCATCAAAAGTGGTCATTGGCTTACAGCAGCAGAGTCGTTGTTGTGACTAGTCGCAGAACAGTTCGGCTATTCTTACAGGTGATGCATGTGCATGTGCGTATGTATGCGCTGCATGTTAGACGATTGGGGACACATCTGTATTATAATTTTCCCAATTTTTTATGTCTACGTTAAGGATTATGCGCACAAGTAGATTATACTCATATGAGGTGACAGCACAGAAAAAGGGTTCATAAAATAGAACTACTGTAAAATGTAGACCCTTGCCCTCGGCCACTATAACATGTAAGATGTGTATATATTGTTAAGGTGCATAAACACTCTACATTTTATACAATGAAAGACATTGGTGACCAATTTCCCTTGAACTTTTCCAGTGTCCTGGACAAATGACATGGTGAATACACATTGAATTAAATGACAACTTGAACGATCTTGCTAGACTCTATAGCTTTTTGTGGAAAACATCCAAAGTGTACTGTACCGGATGAGCAAACAACCTTGATGAGCGGCGGGACCACGCATCATCAAATGTAGCAAACGAACTGGCTTATATTTTGACCAATATCATTCATAAGGGCCAAATTTAGTGATATTGGTCAAAAAATCTTAGAGTGTGTATACACCTTTAGTATAAGGACATTTATACTGTACTTAATGTCCTTATACTAACAAACATTATCTGATCCCAACAGTAGTTATGGGTTATACCTGGGGTAGCCAACCCTAGTCCTCGAGAGCTACCAACAGTGCATGTTTTGCAGGTCTCCTCACAGAATCACAAGTGAGCTAATTAGCTCCATCTGTGGATCTTTTAAAATGTGTCAGTGATTAATGAGTGCAGCTGTGCAGCAGCTAGGTTGTCTGGAAAATGTGAACTGTAGGTAGCTCTCGAGGGCTAGGGTTGGCTACCACTGGGTTATACCAACTGCAAAAACATAAATAAGGGAAGGAACTTTGAAAACAGATTTGATTTATTTTATTTTTCCTTATACTATAAATTTACTATAAAATAAAAAAGACCATAAATAAAACAATTAAATAAAAACATACCCATTCAACTATTCTACTAAAAAGAGGATTTGAAAGTTATTGTCCTAACCATCACCACATAATGAGTCCTACATACGGTAGTTTGTTAGTTAATTGCTTTGTATTGTTCCAATGATATGTCAGATTATGTTTACTGCACCTTTAATACGTCTGCTCTCACTGTTACTTGTATATTGCCTTTAACAGTGTATTGTACTGTAAATTGTGTGGTAGAAATACAAATAAGAATTATGTCCTGGATGTGTAATTCCTCAGGAATAGGCATTCCTTGGTTTTTACGTGTGTAAAAAAAATATACCAAATACATTTAAAAATGAAATATTTATTATATTCTTGGGCAGGACTCTTCTGACTGTGCAGCTCATCTGCCTGTTTTACTGCAAGACATCATCCTCCTCATCATCATCATCATCAGTGTGTACTTGTACAGTACCTGCCCTATACTAGGGAGGTCATTCAGGCTGATACTCACCATTGCGAATTTGCACCATTGAGGGATATTCGCTTTTGCACATGTTCAAGCCATCTGTGCGAACGGCTTGCATAGTCGCCAGCCCGTTCGCACGGTGTAGTGCAGGCGATCGGGGTGGGGCGGCGAACACAAATCATAGCCATGGGAGCTCCCAGCATTTCATGGGCATTCCCATTAAAAGGCTGGGCGTTCCCATGGTAATTTGGCCATGACTCGGGTGCTGGGGGTGGGCAGCTGACGTTACCGGATGTCAGCTGCCCGGTCTCTTCCAATACAAAGGTGCCGCAGAGAGTGACTTAAATTTGCGAGAGCTGCAGAAATGATTTGATGGTTGGTGACCATCGGATGTTTCTGCCCCGCACGCAAGCTGCGAATGGATGGTTATGCAAAACATCCCTTTGCATGCGTGTGGGGAAAATCTGCATGCGTGCGGCGGGTGGGTATTCATGCAGGAGGGACTTAGTTGATGCAAATTTCGCAGCTTTGCGAGTCAACCAGAATGACCTTCTAGGTGCAGAAGTAGATGTGCTATAAGCTAACAAGCTGTTTTACATAGGCTGCCCTCTGATTTTTAAGAACACCCATTCCTCCTCTCATTGTCAGTGTTTGTATGTTTGGAATATATATTCTCTTTCTCACATTTGCATGCATTCATTTTGTATGCATGCTTAGAGCACATTGATGCAAAGATAAGCTATGCAAACGGATGTAAGAGAAATGACAATGTCAGACAAGCAGAATAAGGAGCAAGCCTGGTGCACACAGTAGATAACGCTTGCAGAAGTTGAACTGAGCAAATACCTGTTCACAGAACAAAATCACAGAATTACAGAGGGATGGGTGTGTTTGGAGTACTGTATTCCCAAATTAGACCATCAATGGGGTACCCTGACTCCCTGCACTTTCCCGTCACCAACTTTGCTTCAGACCCATAATTAGATTTGTTTACTGCCAAACCATAAGGTGCAATTGTAAAATACACACGAATAAACAACTTCTTTATAGACACCTGTTGGGTTTTCGCTGTAATTACAGGGTGTCTTTAATGTTCATGGAGATCACTAAATTCATAAATAGAAAGATTTTAATATCTGTTCGAACAAATAAGCATCTGAGCAAATCGGATTAAATATTTGTGACTATTTGAACACTGCAGGGCTTAAGACACCAAATATTTGCTGTGAGCTGATAAGTCTAGCTGTTGCTGGTTACTTGCTCGTGTCTCTATGATGTAATATAACACTCGCCTGCCCTTCCAGCAGGAGCGATAATTAGAATTTCTTTCTCAAGTAACATGTGTCTATTGGCTGTAGCTGTCTGCCTCACAGAAGATAATGTTAAAATGAGTGAAAAGAGCCAAAATATAATCCACAGTTTTGAAAAGGTTGCTTGTATTTCATAATAACCAGATTTTTATTTTTATTTTATGGACTGTGGTACCAAGATATCTACGAAAGCAGAAGGCGTTCATTTTACACCCAACACACCACACTGCCATTCATGTGGCGCTTTATGGAAACACATCACATTGTGTAAATTGTATTTCCCAAAGCATTCTCACAGTTCTCTTCCTTTTTTTGCATTCAGTATCTTTTCTCCAACAGTGGGTGAAATGTAGTAGGATGAGAGATTCAGAAAGTGAGAGATTTGGTAAGAAATCTCCAGGGGTTTTTTAAAGCGGCAATCATTTACACTGCAATACCAGTCTGATTTTGCAGTGTAAATGATTGCCGCTTTAAAAAAACCTGGAGATTTCTTACCAAATGTCTCACTTTCTGAATCTCTCATCCTACTACATTTAACCCTGTATGTTGTATTACCCTGGGAAATCTACTGAAATTAATGGAAAAGTAATGTTGTCTTAAGTATGCAGCCAAAACAAAGATGTCAAATTAATTATTAAAATAATAGGTTCATAGAAAAAAATAAAACAGATCTGGGGCATAACATGGGAAAAATAGATACACATGAAATGACATACAGTAGGTAACAGCTAAAATTAACAAGAAATCTTGGAAAGTCAGAAGTATACTTGCATACTTGTAAGGTTTGAATACAAAATACTGACAGAATACAGATAGCGTGCCAAAAGTCACAATACAGATATAATGCAGTATTCTCAACCTACCCATAATCCATACATCCTGCAGCCGAACCCTAAACACCCCCTCCTGCAGTCTAACCCTAAACTTTTCCTCCTGCAGCCTAACCACCTCCTCCTGCACCTGCAGAGGCTAAATCTAACTTCCCCCCATCCTAACCTTAAATTCCACCACAACCTAACCCTAGCCCTCCTCCTATTGCCTATCCATAACCCCAAGGTCAGTACTTACCTTTGGGATCCCTCAGGATTGTGATGGTTGGACTATCTGTTTTCTGACTGTTTTGAATGTATCACTCCCAGCAAGTCGCACTCCCCGATTGGTCAGATAATTCCCCAGGCCCCTGTGAAAGTGGGTGGTCTTCCAGCATCCTACCCGTGTCTTAGTGAAGCGGGCAGTAAATGGAGTATAATACTGTGATCCATGAGTCTATAGGAAGGGTGCAGGGCCAATATGACATGATTCTATTACCTCACCTCTATCACCAGTAAGTAGTATCTCACATCTGGGCTTCTCCAGAATTGAAGGCAAGAATACGTAAGTCAGGGGTCTACACCTGGATCTATTTATATATGGAAACCCCACAAATATAATATCAGTTGCCCAACTCAGACAATACATCATTACAGTTGATTAAAAACATACTGTACCAATGGATGGATCAACTGTGGCACAATTTTCACAATGATATATGTGCCAGCTATGCCACTTCATCTTTGTTGACAATGTTCTGTTAAAGGCTTTTTATCCTTTTGATTCCACCTCCTAGTGTCAATTCTTTTAAGACACATCAGACAAGGAAGGAGGATTAAGATGATGCCACTGTTCATCAGCTTAGCTTTTAAGATATGCCTGGAAAAGTAGGGACCAATGGAATGACAAATGTGCCACCCAACTGGTCCTCCAAATTGTGCAAGTACATATTTCAGCAAGCAATGACAGCAATTGCTGTTTATGCATGGTTGTGCTTGGGGAATTTAACATCAAGCCACAGAATATCTGTGGTTTCCAGTGGCTATTGTGGAACAGTTACCTGTTGCATTGTTAGCAGTTTTTGAAGGATAAATAAGACCCTGTAATCTCTAATTTTCCCATTTTATTAAACTCCAAAGTAACCCAACATAAATCACCCTCATCAACATAGTCCAAGTAAAAGTTGAATAAAAAACTTTATTAGACTATAATCAATTAGGCCATACAGGGCCTCTCCACAAAATTCAATTGCTAGAAGGGTATATTGCCACTCAGCCAATCACAATGAACAAGCAGGAAAACCTCTTGTGATAAGTTGATCCTCGTCCAGCTACATTATTTCAACATCATAGCATCTTTGTTTCAATCACATCTCCATTGTAAACTGAATCTTATGATTAAATTATTTTCACAGTGTGTGGTAAGAGTCTCTCAAGCAGCCAGTATTGGTACTGCTTATAATTAACACTTTTTAAATGTGTACAATTATACTGAGGCTAATGTCTCAGACAGTTAATTTTGCAGGAATGATCCTTTGCATCATGCAGTAAAATGTATTTGAATGACTAGAAATGTTAAATGTTCTTGCAATAAGGGTGACATACAAGATTGCCTACTTATTGGACAATGTAATATCGATTTAAAAGACAGTAAGAATAATGTACCTATGTGAATTTGCATTTTTCGCCATAGTCATTTTACTTTCCTTTGTTCTGCTAAACATTTAAATAAGTATTTTAGAATATAAATAGAAAATATACAGTCAACAAAGGGAGTGAGCATAAAGTGTCAGAAGCCTGGACATCTTACTGTGTCCATCATGTGCATTTGTAGTTGGGTCTGGAATGCTGCAAAGGGGCTGAAGCAGGGTAATATCATGGGCAGACATACTGGGCTCTTGAATGACCAGTCTGAGTATGCCACCCAAAAAGCCCTGCATTATGGCTTCACTCACACACACCCAGCTGTGGCCTTGGAGAAAATGGACATTGTGATGCAAGTTAAAAAAAAAAACATATTGTTGATGTATAGGTGTCCTCATATACTGTGTGTTCAGTCATGCCAAAGAGCCCCTCTCTGTGCACAAGGCCCAGGGCAACTTGGCTACACTGAGCATCTTTCTTGCTTAAAATGTGCATTTTGATATGTCCACACACGGAAAGATCCAATCGGATATCTATCCAATTTCCTTTAAAATCCAGAACACCCCTGATTTTGGCCACAGCAGGCTCGATGAATGACCCACAGGCATTTAATAAATTTATCTCCAGTTCTCTTATGCTTTATATCTGACTTTATGCCTATTTCAAACTGATTCCTGTGCAATGAAAGTAGCAGGGCAGAGTCTCTCGCACACCTTGAGTGGTGTTTGGCTGAATCTGCAATGTGAATAAGATGCTAGAAAGAAAAATTACACCACCTATATCATGCCATATGGTATATTGATGTCCTGTATGAGGACACAGTTGTGCACTGTACTCACAACGTATAGTGATAGTTGCTCAAATACAAATGTAGCTTTGCTCATTCCATCTTATTGATCAAATGTTGTTTTAAGTGCAAACATAAATCACCAGGGTGCAAATTGTTGTGGGACACACAGTGTGGGATACATTTTTCATCCATTTCTGAGATAATGCAACTCAATCACAACTGTAACACACTGCGGGAACATAGACATGACAAATGTGTATGTATAGATAGATAGTTTTTCCATACTTTTACTATATATAGATATAGATAGATAGATAGATAGATAGATAGATAGATACAGTGGCGGATTCAGGGGGGCACCTGGGCACGTGCCCCCCTGTCATTTATTTTTGTAGTTGAGGACCATGGCTTTCCAACGAGCCCAGCCATGTGTCTCTAGCCCCCCGGGAACCAGAGATATCGCCTGGCAAAGCTGTAACGTTTTTTGCCCATAGGATAATATGGCACCCGTCAATTCCGACCCCCACCCGATTCCGACGGCTTCCAGTTCCCGCCCTGGCATTTTTGAAATGTAATTTCATGGCTGTTCATGTTCTTTGAGGGCAGATTACTCTGGAACCAAACGTTCCAGTTTCACTGGACCAAAATCATTCAAAGCCCGCTCAAAAGTTTTTCATGATACTTGTCTCATGTAAATGGGTCAGTTGGTTCCGAAAATATAGTCGGTTAAATGAGATTACTGGTTAAAGGGGGGAGGGGTGGTTTTCTCTCCCCCTCACACCAGAAAATGCAGGGACTAGGCTGGTGTAAAAGGGGCCAACCTGGGAATGCATTTTCTGGTATGAAAGGGGTATTATTTCAAATAGCCGGGACCTGCAGTGCTCTGAATACAGCCAGGCTCTGCCACTGTCAGTGGCTATCACTTCTGCCTGGCGGCGGCTGTCCCCCATTTACCTCGAGCATGTATTCCCCCTTGGCAATGAGCATGTAATCCCACATGACAACCAGCATGGAACCTCTGGCAATGAGCATGGAACCCTTGGCAATGAGCATGTAGATAAACAGCACTTATGTAGTATAATTTTTAATAGACATTATGGTGTTTGGCATAATACATAATGGACATAATGGCGTGTAACTTAACGTGTAATGGACATTATGGTGTAAATGTTTAATGCGCGCCTTTGGTGGACAATGTCCCTGTTTATGAAGCGTATTGTGAATTTTGGCTTAATCTGTGTGGCATTATGTGAATTTTGGCTCAATCCGTGTGGCATTATGTGAATTTTATCTCAATCCGTGTGGCATTATGTGAATTTTTACACAATCCGTGTAGCATTATGTGAATTTTGGCTCAATCCATTAGGCATTATGTGAATTTTGGCTCAATCTGTGTGTTATTATGTAAATTTTGGCTCAATCCATGTATTATTATGTAAATTTTGTCTGAATCTATGTGGCATTATGTGAATTTTGGCTCATTCCATTTGGCATCATGCGTAAGGGGCAAGTATAATGGGGTCTAGTATTTTGTTGCATAATGTGTAGAAGTTGTATATGGTGTTGTACAATAACTCAAGGACATGCCCCCTGTTGAGTGGACACACCCCCTTTTCCGGAGCGCGCCTACACAACTACATCCTTCACTTTTGTCTCCATGGTGGGCCTGCATACTTTAAATGCCAGGGCCTATTTTTAATCCCATTCCCGCCCTCTCTCTGCCGCTCTCTTAGCATGTACACTGGCACCACTAACACCGCCCCTCCCCCACCTAAACCCTCTTTTATCATGGTGCCCCCCCTGTAATTTTATCCTGGATCCGCCCCTGGATAGATAGATAGATAGATAGATAGATAGATAGATAGATAGATAGATAGATAGATAGATAGATATAATGGCTGTGGTTTGGTTTAATGTGTAACAACACATGTCTCTATGCCCGTGTTGTTACACATTAAACCAAATCTTTTTTGCATAGCTGTCTCGACTCCGTTTGTGCCGCAGCAAACCCCCCACAGCCATTACCTAATACTGGCTGCAGGCACCGGAGCATATACCCTGCAACGAGCGGAGTGCCGGACCATCCCCTTCCTGCTATATATAGATATATCTGTAGTCAAAGTATGGAAAAACTTGAGCTATTTTCTGGTTGTTTCCTGCTGGATAGCATTGATCTGTTCTCCCGGAATAACAAGCATAATGTATACATAATAGATCATCCTTTGCATCACGCAGGCACACTTGCTTTTTGAATCTTTCCTTCCAAGGGACAAATCTTTTTCTCAAGAGAAATCGAATAAGGAGAGATAAGGCAAGAAAGATGAACACTTATACTGTCCCCTCAGGCACGAAAAAGTAAGTCTCAGAGGTAATCACATGAAATTCAGTTTGATTGATCTTGAGAGACTTAAATTGGAAATCAAAATATGCTATAATACCATAATTGTGTTAATGGGGCAGATGAAATTGTAGTATATTTCCATTAAAAGCCACATTCTTGAGGTTTTTATATAGAAGTGTGACAGGATTCTGTTTTAGATTCTGTCTGCTTGCTGTCTTATCACAACTCAATTGATCCCTAATAGAACAGAGAGCTGAGAGGCTGGGCTGATGAAGAAAGACAGAAATAAGAAATTGGATTTAGGTGTTAAAACCTAGTTATCCTGAACAAGAAAGGTTCTGGCTTTCAGCTGTTCAATCAATCCCTTTACATGTATACATCTGACCTTGGTGGAGAGACTTGCCAAGTTTCCGACCTCAGGAAGCTTTTGTGTCATTTACTATTTATTTCCCTGAACACATTTATACTTTTGCATCTTGACACAGGGAGAGCATATTCTATATATGCATTGCTGATGAATGTGTGGGACATGCCAGCTCTGTAACAATCTGTAAAAAAAAATGTGAGGTGGTAAATTTGAGCATGGCAAGTGAACTGCCAAATATTACCCATAAGGTAACATTATGTAAATATGTATATGCATTCCATCCATTACACACCCTGTATTTCCACTATAGCTAAGAATGAAGGGAATGTGTTACTGTTATATTATCCCATACAATTGCAATTACAGATACCTAAAAAAAAGTTTCCGTTCAGCTACATGCACTTATATATAATGACACCTACTCTTTTATTGTTTCTCTGTACAATTCTATTCCATTACATTCCCATATAAATCCCTTCAGCAGGAGATGGGTCTCAGTATGAGTTGCACAGAGCTCTTTGTGGGCTGCCTTAAGAGTAGATATTTTACTAATGCAATGCTAATGAGACTACAGTTTGCATGTCTACAGTCTCCTTCAGCTGAAAATCCAAGACTTCAATGCTTGTATAAGAGTCAGGCCGTGGTTCTAACATTAACGTTTAGAAAATTGTCCAAGGTTCCAAGACTACAGCCTATGCCCCTTAATACCCTATGGTTTCAGCCTTGTTTGGACATTGGGACACAGTTCCATTTGGGCTATCGATTTTGACTATATAGTCAAACTCAATAGCAGGTTAGCTCAAATTGCCCTGCGACAATGGAATTGAAAGCAGAAATATACTGTGCAGCACAATCTATTTCTACTATGTGGGAAGGAGGGCACAATGCAGTGCGGACCCTGAGTCGTCACTCACTCCCTGCCAGTTGATTCTGGCACCCCGTCGGTCGCCAATATCGCACCTTTACTGTTATAGTCAAATAAAATCCTTTAGAGCCCCCCCGTATTAAATATCCCACCAATATTGTATATTAGGAGAAGGGAGTTTTTGGCTCAATTCTGTTTTTTTTTGCTTATGTTAGTCTCATATATTACACAACCTACAGCATACTTTTTATGGAATGTACACTGCACAAGAGAAGGTAACCTAGGAAGTTGGATGGAGTGAACCTGCCCATTTCTGCAACCCAGTTTTTCTGTAAAATGTTATAAAATGTAATAAATATATCTATCTATATATAGATATATTTATGGAGCAACCGCACTCACGGCCAACCCATGTCATCAGTTGG
This sequence comes from Crinia signifera, assembly GCF_055691185.1. Lineage (NCBI taxonomy): Eukaryota > Metazoa > Chordata > Amphibia > Anura > Myobatrachidae > Crinia > Crinia signifera. The sequence continues at coordinate 199,116,403 of NC_139219.1, forward strand.
GGTGCCGAAAAGTGACACTCAATGTGTCCCAGTAATAGTCTGGGTGTAGGATAAATAACCCAAGAAGAGCACTCACCAGTAAAGCATCAATAGATTTAGAGCTACACTTTGCAGCTACACTTCATAATAGATACAATGTGTAAGAACAAGACACGGGAATGGGAAATATATATATCAAAATGCAATGCTTTCACTAGCCATGAAGGATTGATTGCCCTTTGAAATATAAGTTTAGTATAAACATGACCAAAAGCACCAGATTTTACAACACAAAGCTTTCTAAATAAACCCCAATGACTATGTCATACTACTGCACAATGCTCCTTTATTCATATTAACATTAGGGATTCCTCTTAAAACATCAGTTAGGCTTCATTTACATTTTGCATTTATCATGAGTCAGGGGATATTGAAGCTTTATATTTAATTGATGGAATTATGCTTTCTCCTAAATGCAATTGGAAGCACATTTTTGTGTTTCCATTATAGAATTATTATGGGATAGTCAGTTACTAGGACCAGGTGTCCTTTTCTTAGTGAAATGGACCCACTGGGAGTAATTGTAGTCAGAATCAATAAAGTATGTAGTAAAGAGAGCACTCAGCAAGGACAGGGATGGACATACTGTAATATTAAGTTTTTTAGATACCTAGTTGGGGATTTACTAAAAGGTAGTCATACACTGCATACACTGCAAGTAGGGTTGTATGTTTACCCAGAACATAAACATGTAAAAACAATGACAGGTAAAACCGCACCTCTAGCTGTTGCATCAGGTTTACATCAGGGGAAACACATGTTTACAGGTGTGACTGTGATAATATTAAATATGGCATTTGTAATACTCTATTTGAAAACCAGATGCATAACTCTGGGAGGCAATGGAGTCATTTGCTGCCGGGCTCCTGCTCCCAAGGGGGAACCTCTCCTCCCCTGCATGTTTAAATCAGTTAATTGAAAGCTGCTGATATGATTTCTGTGGCTGACTCCCCCTCACACTCTCTTTAATCTGTATCTTCAAAACAATTGTGTACTGTAATATGTAGAAGGCCTTATACTAAAGCCATATACACACTTGAGCATTGGCTTAATGAGCGATATTGTCAGTAGTTTCCCAGTGCCCCGAGCAAATGATATTTACCATACACATTGAATGATATCAGTAAATGATATGGTCAACAATGTCAACCCCCCCCCCCCCCCACACACACACACACAAACACACACACAATGCTTGCCTTGTTAAATATATATTTAACATTGAGCATGCCGCACAGACATTGGGTGAAGTGAGCATTGTTAATGAT